>NC_058081.1:22660906-22998443 GCF_014858855.1 Bufo gargarizans
GATCTATATACACACATGTGACATGGGAGTGTACCGTGGTCTGTGTACACATGTGTTATATGTACAGGGGATCTATATACACACATGTGACATGGGAGTGCACCGTGGTCTGTGTATACATGTGTTATATGTACAGGGGATCTATATACACACATGTGACATGGGAGTGTACCGTGGTCTGTGTATACATGTGTTATATGTACAGGGGATCTATATACACACATGTGACATGGGAGTGCACCGTGGTCTGTGTATACATGTGTTATATGTACAGGGGATCTATATACACACATGTGACATGGGAGTGTACCGTGGTCTGTGTATACATGTGTTATATGTACAGGGGATCTATATACACACATGTGACATGGGAGTGTACCGTGGTCTGTGTACACATGTGTTATATGTACAGGGGATCTATATACACACATGTGACATGGGAGTGTACCGTGGTCTGTGTACACATGTGTTATATGCACAGGGGATCTATATACACACATGTGACATGGGAGTGCACTGTGGTCTGTGTATACATGTGTTATATGTACAGGGGATCTATATACACACATGTGACATGGGAGTGTACCGTGGTCTGTGTATACATGTGTTATATGTACAGGGGATCTATATACACACATGTGACATGGGAGGGTACCGTGGTCTGTGTATACATGTGTTATATGTACATGGGATCTATATACACACATGTGACATGGGAGTGTACCGTGGTCTGTGTATACATGTGTTATATGTACAGGGGATCTATATACACACATGTGACATGGGAGTGTACCGTGGTCTGTGTATACATGTGTTATATGTACAGGGGATCTATATACACACATGTGACATGGGAGTGTACTGTGGTCTGTGTATACATGTGTTATATGTACAGGGGATCTATATACACACATGTGACATGGGAGTGTACCGTGGTCTGTGTATACATGTGTTATATGCACAGGGGATCTATATACACACATGTGACATGGGAGTGCACTGTGGTCTGTGTATACATGTGTTATATGTACAGGGGATCTATATACACACATGTGACATGGGAGTGCACCGTGGTCTGTGTATACATGTGTTATATGTACAGGGGATCTATATACACACGTGACATGGGAGTGTACCGTGGTCTGTGTATACATGTGTTATATGTACAGGGGATCTATATACACACATGTGACATGGGAGTGTACCGTGGTCTGTGTATACATGTGTTATATGTACAGGGGATCTATATACACACATGTGACATGGGAGTGTACCGTGGTCTGTGTATACATGTGTTATATGTACAGGGGATCTATATACACACATGTGACATGGGAGTGTACTGTGGTCTGTGTATACATGTGTTATATGTACAGGGGATCTATATACACACATGTGACATGGGAGTGCACCGTGGTCTGTGTACACATGTGTTATATGTACATGTGTAGATAACACTTGCTGACTAAGATTTCAGGAAGATTCTGAAGAGGGGAGTTTTCTTCCTATGAGACTGATCCGCTGTGTGCAGGACCTTACCAAAGTCTTATTCTTCTGCCTACAGCAGGCATGCTCAACCTGCGGCCCTTCAGCTGTTGCAAAACTACAACTCCCAGCATTCCCAGACAGCGTACAGCTATCAGCCTACAGCAGGGCAATGGTGGGAGTTGTAGTTTTACAACAGCTGGAGGGCCGCAGGTTGAGCATCCCTGGTCTACAGCATGTGACTCACAAATAGCCCATGCACAGGTAATCATAGGGCGCCTAAACGTACCCTACCCCCCCGCCTATTACCAGCCGTTTTGCTACTTACCTCTAACCATTTCTGCACTTTACTCCACTCCTGGGTGCCACCTGTTACAGCGGAGGCCCACGGCCACTGTTGCTGGACTCTCTTGTTCCTGGTTTCTGTATCCTGACCTTGCCAACCCGGCTCCTGCTTTTCCCCGTCCACCCTGTGGGGTGTGCGCGCTCTTAGGGCACATGCACACGGTCATTGACCAGCCGTGGCCGTATTGCGTCCCATTCACTTCAATGGGTGCGCAATCCGGGAGATGCGGAACGGAGGCACGGATCGGACCCCCACAGAAGCAGTACGTGCTTCCGTGGGTTTACTGTATGTACCTCCGCACTGCTCTGCTTTTGACCTGACTTTTTGCCCATTGACTGGATTGTGACCCTCAGCCTCCTGATGTGACATCTGCTTGACTTCTGTATTGACTCTTCACTGCCAGCCCTGACCTTGGACTGTTTCCCCATATTGAAAAAAAGCTCAGGAAGGTGAACAACCCCTTTAACCCGTAGGATACCAGTGCCGTATATGTATGGTGCTGGGAACTGGGCCAGAAATTTCAGCGCTGTGCTGCTAGATGCTGCGCCCGCCCAATCAGCTGCAGGGGTCTGGCAGTCACTGAAAGCCAGACCCCTGCTGTATGCGTCGGCATTGGTGAAAAGACTGATACTGCTGCGGTCAGCACTGACCGAGGCAAGTGAGGTATCCTGACGGGTCCACGTGTCTATCGGGTCCCAATGACTATATCATTATAAAAAATAGTTTCACGACATTGGTGCAACAAAATGTTGTTCGACACATGTCGTCGTGTAGCCCTAGCCTTGTACTGGTAATACACTTACAGCCAATGCATTACAATATAAATGAATTTTAATGCATTGTAAAGGGGATCCGACCCCCAAAAGTTGAAGTCCCAGAGTGGGACAAAAAAATTAAGTTAAAAAAGCTGTAAAAAAAAAAAATATCGTTTTACAAAAAAAAGCGTACTTTTCCAAAAATAAACTTTATTTTTTTTTTGTAAAAAATAAGAAAAAAGAGAGAAGTAGACATGTTGGGTATCACCGCTTCTGTATCGCCCGGCTATATAAAAATATCACATGATCCACCCCGTCAGGTGAACGCCGTAAAAAAATAAAAACAGTGCCAAAACAGCCATTTTTTTTCACCTTGCCTCGCAAAAAGTGTAATACCAAGCAATCAAAAAGTCTTATGTACCCCCAATTGTTACCAATGAAAACATCACCTCATCCTGCAAAAAAATAGCCCCCACATAAGACAATCACTTAAAAAAATAAAAACCAATGGCACCCCTAAACCAATCCATCAAAATGTCCTGCCATGTGCCCCCACAGCAGTTTACCACCACATATGGGGTGTTGCCGTATTCAGGATAAAATGGGTAACACATTATGGGGTGCTTTTTCTCCTGTCACCCTTTGTGAAAATGAAAAACTTGGGGCTGAAGCAACATTTTATTGGAAGAAATTAAACTTTTCATTTTAACAGCTGTTTCCAAATTCCGTAAAACGCTTACGGGGTCAAAGTGGTCAGTACCCCCTTTAAGATATTCTTTAAGGGGTGTAGTTTCTAAAATGGGGTCATGTATTCAGGGTTTCCACTGTAGGTGTACGTCAGGGTCTCTTCAAATACAAAATGGTGCCTAAAAACCATTCTAGCAAAATCTTCCTCCAAAATCCATATCGTGCTCCTTTCCTTCTGACCACTACCATGATGTGCCCATAGAGCAGTTGACCGCCACATATGGGGTATTTCTGTAAACTGCAGAATCACAGTAATATATATTGAGGTTTATTTTGCTGTTAAACCTTGCTGTGTTGCAAGAAAAAAAATAGATTAAAATAAAAAAAATCTACCAAAAAGTGAAATTTTTAAATTTCACCTCCATTCTCATAAAGTGACACATGTCAGACTTGCAAAAATTGGCCTGGGATTTAAGGTGAAAAGTTGCTCAGTACTGAAGGGGTTAAAGCTAGCTAGGTTACAGGTTAAGGGCTTGTTCACACGACCGTGGTTTTGTTCCTCATCCGAGCCGCATTTTTTGCGGCTCGGATGCGGATTCATTCACTTCAATTGGGCTGCAAAAGATGTCCGCATCCATTGCTGCGTTCCGTGGCCCCGCAAAAATTTTAAGTCTGGTCCTATTCTTGTCCATTTTGCAGACAAGAATAGGCATTTCTATAAAGGGCTGTCCGTTCCATTCCGCAAATTGCGGAAGGCACACGGGCGGCATCCGTGTTTTGCGGACCGCAAAAAACGGCACGGTCGTGTGAACAAGCCCTAATATAAGAGATTCCTGGAGGAGTCTGAGGACGCAGGTGAATTCTGTGAAGGCAGAACACTAGAAGTAAACTATTTGATCATCTATTCAGGCAGTAATAACACAAATGATTATAATAACTAGAATTAGGAAATAAATATGTATTTTACCATTGCTGTGATCAAATGGATCTTCCTATTGTGCGAAGAGTCTCCATTAATTAAAGGGGTTTTCTGAAATTTAAATACTGATGACTAATCCTCAGGATAGGTCATTAGTGTCTGACTCTCAGCTTTCCCTAGGCCAAGTGATGCCATGTTCACCAGTCATGTGGCCGCCTAGGCTCAGACCCATAGAAGTGAATGGGGCTGGGTGCAATACCAAGTACAGCCACTATATAATATACGGTGCTGTGCTTGGTAAGTTGTGAGAAGGCCGCGGTGCTACTGTGAGCATCGGTGCCTTCTGAAACCGCTGATCGGTGGGAGTCCCGGGTGTCGGACCCCCACCGATCAGATACTGATGACCTAAGTCTCAGAATACCCTTTTAAGAGACTAAGAAGGAGTGCCACTACAAGGGACATTATGGGCCACCAGGGAGAACATTATGATTGCTGGGGGACATTATGTCTACTGAGGGCACTGCAGGAGTTGGTATTTGTATTAAAAAAAAAGCCAGTGAAATTCATCTTCTTTTCATAGCTATTTATAACTGCCATGAAAAATGGATGCAAAATGGCCATGAAAAACTGACAGTCCGTTTTTAATGGCCTAAGGATATTGTGCACCTCAGAGCCCCCCAGGAGTCTGCCTGGCTTTAGCAGAGCGGGCAGAGGAGCGAGGTGCTGGGCATCTGTATGCCAGAGTTCAGGAGAGCAGCGCTCTCGATCCGTGCCTCAGCTCTGCGAAAGATGGGTGAAGGTCCTGCACTACTTACCTCAGAATGTCAATATTTCCCCTCACACTTCTGACAGGACATCTCATACATACACAGGTTCATGTATGTACTAACCTCACCAGTCTACATGTACATACAGCTAGTCTTGAGGTAACTTACCTGCAGCCCACATTTTCTCACACTACTTACCTCAGAATTTAAATTTTTTCCCTCGCATTTCTCCAGACTGACACCATAAACATTTATGTCAGCACTAACCACATCAGCGTACGTACTTAGGCCTCATGCACACGACTGTTGTCTCATTCCGTGTCCGTTGTTCCGTTTTTCGTGATTTTCTGCAGACCCATTGACTTTCAACGGGTCCGTTGAAAACTCGGCCAATGCACCGTTTGTCATCCGCTTCCGTGATCCGTGGTTTCAGTCCGTCAAAAAAATATAACCTGTCCTATTTTTTTTCACGGAAAATGGTTCGCGGACCCATTCAAGTCAATGGGTCCGTGAAAAAACATGGAGGTACACAAGATTGTCGCCCGCGTCCGTTTTTTTTCCTATCATTTGCATGGCAAACTTGACTTAGAATTTTTTTTTACTTTCCTTCATGTCTGGTGATCCTCCAAAAATAAAGGAAGACAGACGGAAACAAAAACGGATCACGGAACAACAGAACCCCATTTTGTGGAACGGAACACAACAACGTCGTGTGCATGAGGCCTTACACAGATAGTCTTGAAGTAACTTCCCTCCAACATGTGTTTTCTCACTCTTTTTACCTGGGAATTTATCCATTTCTTCCAGGATATATCTTGTATGCACCACCACAGTGTACATGTATATGTCTAGTCTTGGTGATACTTACCTCTAGCACGTGTTTTCTCTCATATTTTACCTCATAACTTCTACATTTTCCCCTCACGCTTCTTCTGACAGTGTATATTTCACACTGACCACACTAGTGCACATGTACTGTATACAGCTAGTCTTGGTGATACTTACCTCCAGCATGTGTTTTCTCACATTTTGTACCTCCAAATTTCTCAATTTTCCCCTTGCGCTTCTCCTTACTTATACACTTTCATTTACTGTACGGTATATGGCTAGCCTTGATGATGCTTCCCTTCAGCACATGTTTTCTTACACTTTTTACCTCACATTTTCCCCTCACACTTCTGACGGGACCACTCTCCGCTTTACCTCACATTTTCCCCTCACACTTCTGACGGGACCACTCTCCGCTTTACCTCACATTTTCCCCTCACACTTCTGACGGGACCACTCTCCGCTTTACCTCACATTTTCCCCTCACACTTCTGACGGGACCACTCTCCGCTTTACCTCACATTTTCCCCTCACACTTCTGACGGGACCACTCTCCGCTTTACCTCACATTTTCCCCTCACACTTCTGACGGGACCACTCTCCGCTTTACCTCACATTTTCCCCTCACACTTCTGACGGGACCACTCTCCGCTTTACCTCACATTTTCCCCTCACACTTCTGACGGGACCACTCTCCGCTTTACCTCACATTTTCCCCTCACACTTCTGACGGGACCACTCTCCGCTTTACCTCACATTTTCCCCTCACACTTCTGACGGGACCACTCTCCGCTTTACCTCACATTTTCCCCTCACACTTCTGACGGGACCACTCTCCGCTTTACCTCACATTTTCCCCTCACACTTCTGACGGGACCACTCTCCGCTTTACCTCACATTTTCCCCTCACACTTCTGACGGGACCACTCTCCGCTTTACCTCACATTTTCCCCTCACACTTCTGACGGGACCACTCTCCGCTTTACCTCACATTTTCCCCTCACACTTCTGACGGGACCACTCTCCGCTTTACCTCACATTTTCCCCTCACACTTCTGACGGGACCACTCTCCGCTTTACCTCACATTTTCCCCTCACACTTCTGACAGGACCACTCTCCGCTTTACCTCACATTTTCCCCTCACACTTCTGACAGGACCACTCTCCGCTTTACCTCACATTTTCCCCTCACACTTCTGACAGGACCACTCTCCGCTTTACCTCACATTTTCCCCTCACACTTCTGACAGGACCACTCTCCGCTTTACCTCACATTTTCCCCTCACACTTCTGACAGGACCACTCTCCGCTTTACCTCACATTTTCCCCTCACACTTCTGACAGGACCACTCTCCGCTTTACCTCACATTTTCCCCTCACACTTCTGACAGGACCACTCTCCGCTTTACCTCACAGATAACTGACTGCTAAGCCCCGCCCACACACCTGCCACTCAGCAGGATGAAGCCCCCTGATTGGCCACGCCTCCCTCATCCAGCTGCTTACCTCTGGTCCCTCAGCTCCTGGGCGCAGTGCAGATGGTTCTGCTCCTTCCGCTTGGTGCCGGGACCTCGTCTGCGGATCCTGGGAGCAGATGGAAAGTGGAGGGATGTGTATATGGGTGTCCCTAGAGATTTTGCCTTCAGATTCCCTTCCAGTTTGGCTGGTAAAAAAAAAAACGCACCAGAAACATTTACAACACGGTTTAAGGGTCCATTCACACGTGCGTGTGTGTTTTACGGATCCGCAAAACACGGACATCGGCGATGTGCATTCCGCATTTTGCGGACCGCACATCGCTGGCACTTTAATAGAAAATGCCTACTCTTGTCCACAATTGCGGACAAGAATAGGACATGTTCTATATTTTTCGGGATCGGAATTGCGGACGTGTGAATGGACCCTTACTTTGATTGCCATGGTTTTGCATTTCGGTACTCGCCCACGTTGTTTTTAAAGATGAAACATATTTTTTCACATGGAAAAACCAAACATGTGGACGGTTACACTATCATAAAACCACAGCAATCGCTGTAAAAACATTCAGGCAGCGTTCACACAAGGTGTAAATGCTGCTCAGTTTCCACAGTTGAAATTTGTGTGTGAAAAAAACTCTCAAGTTGTCACGACCCCAGGATCTTAAAATGTATCTGACGCTGCCGGATTTTTCATGATTCTGGGGTTGCGGCAAGTTGAGATTTGTGTTGTTACCCCATTTAGTGCAATGGCTGCAGTGATCTCCAGTCATGTGACCGCCAAGATCCCCGTGTAGCGCCACTGAATGGGCTAATCCGTTAGCAGACCCCCTGTGTCCATTTTTAAACCACAAGAAATCAACTGCAGCATGGAATCACATTGAAAACAATGTAAGGCGGTTTCTGTGCAGAAACTTAATCTGCAAAATACGGAGAAAACCAGCAGCGTGTTGGGGGGGGTTCACCTGCCGAACTGAGAATCGGGTGAAGTCTACTCGCCTGCTCCCCAACATTTCCCATAGGGTGGGATGGGGCTTTAAAAACTGATATGGGGCTGGATAACCCCTTTATGACTCATGCACGCGACCATCGGCTGTTTTACGGTCTGCAAAACACGGACACCGGCTGTGTGTATTTTGCGGAACGGTCGGCCCCTAATAGAACAGTCCTAACCTTCTCTGTAATGCAGACAATAATATGATGTTCTATTTTTTTTTTTCCGGCACAGCCATGCGGATATACGGATAGGGAATGCACACTGAGTCGTTTAGTATTTTTTTTTGCGGTCCCATTGGAGTGAATACTTTCACATATGGGCCGCAAAAAAACGGAACAGACATGAAAAAAATACGTTCATGTGCATGAGCCCTTAAGGCTAGGGCTAAATGACGACATTTGTTGCGCAACAAAAGGGCACAACTACACTGCAACGTTTTTTGTTACAATAGCCAATGGTCTCGCACAAATTGGATTTGTGTGAGGCAGTCGCAGCATGTTGCAGTGCGACACCATTGACTTTCATTACCAAAAAATGTTGCACGACATATGTCGCAGTGTAGTTGTACCCTTTTGTCGCGCAACAAATGTCCTTATGTAGCCGCACCCTTAGAGTACTTGCATACTGCGGTTTTCTAAATCTGCACGGCAGGTCAATTTCCGCATGGGGGAAAAAAAAAGCAAAGCGTACATAAGATCTGTCTGATCTCACTTACTTTTAGGGTACTTTCACACTAGCGTTATTTTCCGGTTTTGAAATCTCAGTACCGGGGAAAAAAACGCATCAGTTTTTTTCCTTTGCATTCTGAATGGAAAGCAATCCGTTCAGTATGCATCAAGATGTCTTCCGTTCCGTCCCTTGTACAGTATTTGACCGCACTTGCCGGATCCGGCATTAATTGCCATTGAAATGTATTAATGCCGGATCCGGTACTAAGTGTTCCGTAAATTGCTGGATCCGGTTTTCCGGTCTGCGCATGCACAGTTCTTTCTAGCTTTGAAAATAAATAAATACCGGATCCGTTATTCCAGATTATACCAGAAAGACTGATACGGTATTTCAATGCATAAGTCTAACGGATCCGGGAAAAAAGATATGTTTGCACTTTGCAGACAGATTTCTGAATCCGGAACTGCCTGCTGGATTCTTCTAACGCTAGTGTGAAAATAGCCTTACTTGTACTGTATTAGGCCTCATGCACACGGCCGTGGCCGTACTGCGGCCCGCAAAGAGCAGGTCCGCAATATGCATGCACCGCCCGTGTGCTCCCTGCATTATGGTTACGGACCCATTCACTTGAATGAGTCCGCAATCTGGAGCTGCGGTGCAGAACGGAGGCTTGGAACCCCACGGAAGCACTACGTAGCGCTTTTGTGGTGTTTCTGTCCATGCCTCCAACATGTTAATTATTTTTTGTGTGGTTGGATCACAGACCCATTCAAGTTGAATGGGTCTCGATCTGTCCCGGCTGCTGCACAGATGTTTCCTTCGCAAATTGCGGTCCCCAATGCACAAAACAGCCGTGTACAAGAGGCCTTACAATTTTTTATTTTAATTTTTTTTTGTACGGAAAATTTGCTCATAATCCGCAACACATGCAGGTAGTCTAAGGCCTCTTCCACATGAGCAATATGGATTGTGTCAGGATCTGTACAGGAAAAAAGTGATGGTTGTGCACCTAAGTTCTATCAGTTTTTTTTTTTTTCTTTGTTCATTGTCTGCGTTTTCTCTATCTTGAATGCATCCGTATTCCTTCAGTTTTTTTTTTTTTTTTCTTCACGCGCTATACACTTCTGTGGGGCTAGGCTTCCTTGGCACACACAATACAGAACATGCTGTGATTTTTATTAATTTTTTCTCCCTGTATGTTGAAGGGGCACCTGAGGCGGTGAGGGGATGGGAGTGACCAAAAAAACGTTTTATTTAATGGTTATAAGGGATAATAATAGCATTCTTAATACAGAATGCATAGTACAATAGAGCTGGAGGGGTTAAAAAAAAAAAAAATTTAACTCGCCTTAATCCACTTGTTTGCGCAGCCCAACTTCTCTTCTGCCTTCATCTGTGAGGAAAAAGGACCTGTGGTGACGTCACTGCGCTCATCACATGGTCCATCACATGATCAAGCACCATAATGTGATGAGCGCAGTGACGTCACCACAGGTCCTTTTTCCTCACAGATGAAGGCAGAAGAGAAGCCGGGCTGCGCGAACAAGTGGATTAAGGCGAGTTAAATTTTTTTTAACCCCTCCAGCCCTATTGTACTATGCATTCTGTATTCAGAATGCTATTATTTTCCCTTTATAACCATGTTATAAGGGAAAATATTACAATCTACACAACACCTAACAGAAGTTCGGGTTTCGGTACCAAACATGCAGATTTTTCTCATGCGCGTGCAAAACGCATTACAATGTTTTGCACTCGCGTGGAAAAATCGTGCATGTTCCCGCAACGCCCGTGTGAAACCAGCCTTAGGATAGGTCATGATTATCAGATTGGTGGGGCTTGACTTCTGGCTCCCCCGTCAATCATCTGTTTGAAGAGGACACTGCACTCATGTGACTGCTGCAGCCTCTTCCTACGCCAGTGACATCACATTCATCGGTCACATGACCTAGGCACTGCTCAGTCCCATTCAAGTGCATGGCCCTAGGCTGCAGTACCAAGCTTACCAAGGACGCCGCAGCGTTCAGCTGAGCCCCACAGTCTCTTCCAACAGCTGATCGGAGGGGGTCAAGAAGTTAGATTCCTACTGATCAGATATTGATGACCTCTCCTAAGGATCAATATTGTACTTCTCACCCCCCCACCCTGTAGCGCAGCAAGATATGATGTTTCTGAGTTAGGGAAGCAGAATAACATGCTGTACTGTTCTATTTCCATAGCTCTCCTGCACCACAATGTAAGCTACAGAAACCGCGGCGTACTCTGCTGTTTCCCAGCCGGCGGGTGGTTGGGACTGTGTCTCATCTCACCTTAGTAACAGGGAGATGAGACATCGTCTATAAAGATCAAACACACTTTTGAACATTTAAAGCAATATTGGTGAATTATTTTGGTTTTGTACAATTTGAGTGAAAAAAGTATGGGAACCCAAGGAGAATTGAGCTCCTAGATAACTTTGACCCTTTGTTAGGGTTAAAGGGTTTCTGTCATCAGAAAAATGGGCATCAACCTGGCTGACGTTAGCGATGTGCTAATATCAGCTGAACATAATTATATTAGTGCCACGTGTTGAGCGCGGTGACGTCAGCGCAGGTCCTGCTGAATGAAGATGGAAGGTCCTTTTGCGGGTCCTTCAAGAAGAACAAAGTGGGTGGGGTGAGTAATGTGTTTATTATTTTTTAACCCTTAATTGACATTTGACTTTGCATTCTGTCTTAAAGAATGCTATTATTTTCCATTATAACCATGTCATAATGGAAAATAATATTCTACAGAACACGGAACCCAAACCCGAACTTCAGTTAAGAAGTCCGGGCTCGGGTCTGCGTACCAAACGTTTTTTTATCACGCGTGTGCAAAACGCATTGCGCTCGCGCGGAAAAAACTGAAGAATGCAACGATTTTCCCTGAACGCACCCGCATCCTATCCGGCCCTCACCCCGGTGTGAAAGAGGCCTGAGTGTTCACAGTAACATCAATCAGCCGGTGCTAACAGATAGTGTATCTCCTGCCTCATTATATGACCACTTACTTATCTTGGTTACACAGTGTTATCTTTGTGGCTTCTCAGTGCTCTGCAGTAGACTATAGGTATGTGATCAGTCATAGTTCATCGGAGGGTTAGTTCCCCCTCATTGCCTGCTGTTTACAGAGCAGCTGAGCAAACAATCCTCTGTCAGCTAAAAAGATCTTTTATGGAGACCTAAAAATGCTCGCTGGTCGGCAGCACATCTCCCCATATAAACAGCGGACGGACTGAAACTGTACGGGGTGAACAGTTGTATGAACATTCAGTTTGCATCGTCCCACCTAAAACGAGCTCCAATTGACTTGTCATACTGTAAGTCGGGGCTTGTTCTAGGTGGAAATGTGTAAATCGCCCACACAAAAGGACCTTTAGGCTGGTCCTACACATTAGACTACTTTCCCTTCTGCATTTTGCTGTACGCTTTTGAGATCTGTCACAGGGTCTCAAAACCGCAGCGAAATCTGACACGTTTCGTTCATTGTGGAGATAATAGAAACATAGAATGTGTCGGCAGATAAGAACCATTTGGCCCATCTAGTCTGCCCAATATACTGAATACTATGAATAGTCCCTGGCCCTATCTTATATGAAGGATGGCCTTATGCCTATCCCATGCATGCTTAAACTCCTCCACTGTATTTGCAGCTGCCACTTCTGCAGGAAGGCTATTCCATGCATCCACTACTCTCTCAGTAAAGTAATACTTCCTGATATTACTTTAAACCTTTGCCCCTCTAATTTAAAACTATGTCCTCTTGTAGCAGTTTTTCTTCTTTTAAATATTCTCTCCTCTTTTACCTTGTTGATTACCTTTATGTATTTAGCAGTTTCTCTCATCTCCCCTCTGTCTCGTCTTTCTTCCAAGCTATACATGTTAAGGTCATTTAATCTTTCCTGGTAAGTTTTATCCTGCAATCCATGTACCAGTTTAGTAGCTCTTCTCTGAACTCTCTCCAAAGTATCAATATCCTTCTGGAGATATGGTCTCCAGTACTGTGCACAATACTCCAGATGAGGTCTCACTAGTGCTCTGTAGAGCGGCATGAGCGCCTCCCTCTTTCTACTGGTAATGCCTCTCCCTATACACCCCAGCATTTCCTGCTGCTCTATGACATGGTCTGCCTACCTTTAAGTCTTCTGAAATGATGATCCCTAAATCCCTTTCCTCAGATACTGAGGTTAGGACTGTATCACTGATTGTATATTATGCTCTTGGGTTTTTACGCCCCAGGTGCATTATCTTGCACTTATCAACATTATCTTTTAGTTGCCAGATTTTTGACTATTCCTCTAGTTTTCCTAAATCCCTTTCCATTTGGTGTATCCCTCCAGGAACATCAACCCCGTTACAAATCTTTGTGTCATCAGCAAAAAGACACACCTTACCATCGAGGCCTTCTGCAATTTCACTGATAAAGATATTAAACAATATGGGTCCCAGAACAGATTCCTGAGGTACCCCACTGGTAACAAGACCATGGTCTGAATATACTCCATTGACTACAACCCTCTGTTGCCTGTCCCTCAGCCACTGCCTAATCCATTCAACAATATGGGAGTCCAAGCCCAAAGACTGCACTTTATTGATAAGCCTTCTATGTGGGACAGTATCAAAAGCCTTACTAAAGTCTAGATAAGCGATGTCTACTGCACCTCCTCCATCTATTATTTTAGTCACCCAATCAAAAAAATCTATAAGATTAGTCTGACATGATCTCCCTGAAGTAAACCCATGCTGTTTTTCATCTTTCAATCCATGGGATTTTAGATGTTCCACAATCCTCTCCTTAAGTATGGTTTCCATTAATTTCCCCACTATTGATGTCAGGCTTACTGGCCTATAGTTGCCTGATTCCTCCCTACTACCTTTCTTGTGAATGGGCACAACATTTGCTAATTTCCAATCTTCTGGGACGACTCCTGTTGCCAGTGATTGGTTAAATAAATCTGTTAATGGTTTTGCTAGTTCACCGCTGAGCTCTTTTAATAGCTTTGGGTGTATCCCATCGGGCCCCTGTGACTTATTTGTATTAATTTTAGACAGCTGACTTAGAACCTCTTCCTCTGTAAAGACACATGCATCAAAAGATTCATTAGTCTTCTTTCCTAACTGAGGTCCTTCTCCTTCATTTTCCTTTGTAAAAACTGAACAGAAGTCTTCATTGAGGCAGTCAGCTAGCAGTTCAGAGTGGATGCAGATGGTTGTATTGACTGGATACGTTTTTAATCCCTTGATGGATCATGCAAAAATGCAGATGTGAAAGTAGCCTTTTTTACGGCGTTCACCATACCGGATAATTTACATGATCTTTGTATAGTTGTGGTAGTTACGGATACAATACCAAATATGTGAAAGAGGTTTTATTTTTGCAATTTTTTTCCATTGAAAAGCGTTTTTTATTTATCTAATGTTGTGTTTTTTTTTTACTTTTCTAATCATTTATTAGTACCAAAAGAGGACTATAATAGTTGATTACTTTTTAACCCTTTTGCTACTAGTGCCGTACATGTACGACACAGGAGCGAAGGGCAAATATGGCACGTGCGCACACGTCTCATGGCCGGCAGGTCTTCGCTGTTTCAAACAGCAAAGATCCCGCGGCTAATGACCGTGACCGGCAGTGATGCCGATCGCGCTCATTAAAGCCTTTAGATACAGTGATCAAGTGAGATGACTGCATCTAAAGGGTGGAAAACCCGAAAGGAAGAACAGCCTGCTGGATCTCTGTGCATTCTGGCACCGCCTCACTTAGTAGTAGAGCAAGGAATGCCGTGCATAATCTTGGGCTTTCTATTCCCCATGGTCACTTATTGAAAATGGCCAGCCGTATCTAAGTACAGTATATACATGTTATGGTGTAGTAGTGTATATACTGGATCTGGGCTGTGTGTATATACATGTTATGGTGTAGTAGTGTATATACTGGATCTGGGCTGTGTGTATATACATGTTATGGTGTAGTAGTGTATATACTGGATCTGGGCTATGTGTATATACAGGTCATGGTGTAGTAGTGTATATACTGGATCTGGGCTGTGTGTATATACAGGTCATGGTGTAGTAGTGTATATACCGGATCTGGGCTGTGTGTATATACAGGTCATGGTGTAGTAGTGTATATACTGGATCTGGGCTGTGTGTATATACAGGTCATGTGACTGATATTTAATGTGACATCACTGGCTTAGGAAGAGTCTATGGCTTTGAATGGTGCTCACCGCTCCTGACATGTCTGTTTTAATAGCTCCATGCATTCCCCATGTAATAATGATTCTGGAGCATGTATTCTCATGGCTCTATGTTGTGCCGTTCCTTTATTATTTCTACTAGAAGTTATGAATGAATTGCCAGCAGTCTGCAGTAAGGGTACAGAGGGGAGGTAACCAGTTGGGGGGTTGTACCTTCACAGACTCGCTCTATCCAATCAGTGTTGCCATTTTCAGACTATACACCCCCCCCAACTGGTTACCTCCCCTCTGTACCCTTACTGCAGACTGCTAGCAATGTATTCATAACTTTTAGCAGGAGTAATAATTGAAGGTGAATAAGTGAAGGCCGGTCAGTGTAACCTCTACGATTACCAGATGGGAACGGGCTGGTAGGTAATGGCGCTCCTCACTATGACTCCTGGTGTTGGTCCTCTGAGTCTCCACATTATGTATGATGGCAGCAGGCGCTCTCCATCCCTCCTGTGAACTGTGATGCGGCCATTATTATCACCTGGCAGAACCTGCTTTCATCACTGAACTCTATTGTCCACCATTCCTGCCTCTCCAGTGGGCTCTGCTGGGACACCAGTGCGGGCGTCCTCGATGCTGAGAGGTCAGTGGCAGTGTGTGAATAAAGTCCTGCTTCTGGTACCAGGGATGGTCAATCTGTGGCCTTCTAGCTGTTGCAAAACTACAACTCTCAGCATTTTCTAATAGCTGTAGGCTGTCTAGGCATTCTGGGAGTTGTAATTTTGCAACACCTGGAGGGCCGCAGGTTGAGCGTCCCTGAAGTAGATGGTTTCTCATGGTCCATGTGGTCACTGTAGGAACTCCTGCAGAAGCGACTTGTGACCCCGTGTCTGTCCTTTCAGATACAGCATCCATCTTGGCGATCGTCTGTCTTGACCGTCCAGAACCCCCTCCACATGTGTGAGCGCCCCCCTCTGACCACTGTCCGCACTACAGAAACTTCTCTTCCAACTCCTTCCAAGACTTGACGGATGGACCATAGAGCTTCTCGAAAGTCTCACTATTCCTCTCTTTTCTTTAAATTGCACAAATGGTGGAAGGATCCATCTGGTGAACACAGAGATAACATACAGATGTAGTAGAGTTAACACTCATGCTTTATGAAATGTGTTATCTAAACTAAATGCGTTAAGCAAACACCTTCAATCGCTTTTCAATGGCTTTTGTTTCAAGATAACGCGATGAGTTAAGAGTTTGAGTGTTAACCCTGCTACATCTGTAGTCTATGAGACTGAACAGAGACGTCTGTCTGTCCAGTCCAGCCTGTTCTCCTGCACATTGATCCAGAGGAAGGCAAAAGTCCCTTCTTGTCTTTACTCGGTCTAGTCGTTCTTTTTCCTGCAGGCTATACGTTGTTGTCACTGGTTCAGCTCTGCTCCATCTGCACATGTGGTGGTGAAGTCATGTGTGATGTAGTCTGGGCCCTCCAGGCTCTTCCTCTCCTCGCCCTGTCTGGGCGTTGCTGGATGTCACAGGGAGGGGCGGCTTTGGAGCTCACAGGACGATGGTGGTTCTCGGGATGGAGGTGCAGTGACACGAAGTGAAGGACTACATCAGAGGTGACTTGTGTTAGGCCCAGATGTGCGTAGAGGGGTGTCCGAGTCTGCACGGGCGGGTGTGCGGACTATGGGGTGCCATCAATACTGCACTGCAGAGTGCTGCACTCTGGAGACTGCGCAGGAGTAGCAGAGTTAGATCTAGTGTAGGGTAATGTAGTGGCGGTAATGTGATCTGCACAGGAGTAGCAGAGTTAGATCTAGTGTAGGGTGACGTGATATGTACTGGAGTAGCAGAGTTAGATCTAGTGTAGGGTGACGTGATCTGTACTGGAGTAGCAGAGTTAGATCTAGTGTAGGGTAATGTAGTGGCGGTAATGTGATCTGCACAGGAGTAGCAGAGTTAGATATAGTGTAGGGTTATGTGTTCTGTACAGGAGTAGCAGAGTTAGATCTAGTGTAGGGTGATGTGATCTGTACTGGAGTAGCAGAGTTAGATCTAGTGTAGGGTGATGTAGTGGCGGTAATGTGATCTGCACAGGAGTAGCAGAGTTAGATCTAGTGTAGGGTGATGTAGTGGCGGTAATGTGATCTGCACAGGAGTAGCGGAGTTAGATCTAGTGTACGGTGATGTAGTAGGGGTGATGTGTTCTGTACAGGAGTAGCAGAGAGATCTGTGGAAAGTAGATGGTTGTACTGGACGGAATGGTTTCAGTAATTGGTGCAGGAACAGCATCTGCAATGTGATCATTGCAAACCCTTGCAGATAACTCTGCTATTCCTGCACTGAAGCATCAGTGATGTAATCCACACAGGAATAGCAGATAGTGGAACATCAGTGTATAGTAAAGGAATAGCAGAGCGGGATTTAATGGTCTGAGATGTAGTGTCTGTCATATAATAAATGTAGGAATAGCAGAGCTCGATGTAATGGTTAGTTGGTATTTTAATGTAACCAGTGCAGGAGTAGCAGAGTTGTCTGCACTGTAGAGAGAGCAATGCGGGTATAGCAGAGCTGGATATAGTAGTCTGCAGTGTAGTGTCAGTGATCAGTGCAGATATAGCAGAGCTGAATATAGTGCTCTGCAGTGTAGGGTCTATGGTATGAACAATGCAGGTATAGCAGAGCTGGATATAGTGATCTTCAGTGTAGTGTCAGTGAACAGTGCAGGAATAGCAGAGCTGAATATAGTGCTCTGCAGTGTAGTGCCCTTGATGTGAGCAGTGCAGGTATAGCAGAGCTGTGGTGTGTAGTGTCTATTATATGATCAGTGCAGGAGTAGCAGAGCAGTGGAGGTAGCTGTAGTATCAGTGCTTGACTGTAGAAGTAGCATTCATGGTTTGTAATGGTATCGGCACAGGAATAGTAGAGCTGTATTTACTGTGATATTATTCTAATAGCAGGGCTGCATATATTGGTTTGGTGTAGTGTTGGTGATGTGACAGAATAGCAGAGTGATGCATTGTTCTTCCTCTACACGAGGTATATCTGACCCTCCACTGGTGTAATCTGCATGAGGCGGGAATGAAGCAGAGGCGGTTACGTGTGTGCGGTGTGACAATATACCCCGTCACTGTACAGACCCGCACCCCCTCCTCCACTTTCCATTATTCATGTAGTGCTGCCACACCTGTGCCTGGTTTAACCACTTACTGCCTGATCCCGACCCGTCCTCCAGGAGGGGGCGCAGTAGTTTAGGTCCAGGTTAATGTATACATTGTCCATGCAGGTCTGGGCTGATGGGTGTGTACATGTTCTCTAGGCTATTATATGCTAGAGGAGGCTTCTACACTGCATTCAGAACTTCTCCACGCCCGTTCACTTCTCTCACATTTTATGTTCCTCCTTGTGCTAAAACAAAAAATCACGTTTCCCCCATAGCTCTGCACGCGATACCCCATAATGAGAAAGTGAGAACAGAATTTTTTGAAATTTTTGTAAATTTATAAAAATGAAAAAACTAAAACTTTGCCTGGCCAGAAGTCTTCAGACCATTTGCTATGACATCTGACATTTAGCTCTAGGGCCTCCCAGTTCTGTGGATCGTCTCTGTTCCTACACCTTGATTGGAGTCACCTGTGGTAAATTCAGGTGATTGGACAGGATTTGGAAAGATCTCACAGCGGACAATACATATCGGAGCAAAAACCAAGCCATAAGGAGGAAAGAACTGCCTGTAGAGCTCAGAGACAGGATTGTGTGGAGGCACAGACCTGGAGAAGGGGACAAAAACACTTATGCTGCCCTGAAAGTTCCCAGGAGCTCAGTGACCTCCAGAATTCTTAAATGGAAGACATTTGGGTCAACCAGGACTCTTCCTAGAGCTAGCCGCCCCACCAAACTAGGGGCTCATGCACACGACCGCATGTATTTTGCGGTCATACAGGAACGGAATGCACACGATGACTTTTTTTTTTGTGTACGCACAAACTATGGGTTTACCCGATGAACGAGCGCTTCCGTACATGTTTTTGCGGCCTGTTAACTGCAATGGGTCCACAAAAAAAGAACGGAAGTGCTCGTTCACTGGTTGTTTGCCGCCAGCAGATCGTGCTGTATAAATAGTATGGGGAAGAGTGATGGCACTGTGGAGGAGATCGCTTCATGTCTTCCCCACCAGCGAGCAGCAGATTGTTGGGAAGGAACACTTCCATCCTGATAATCTGCTGCTCTGTCATCCTGTGTAAAGGGACCTTTAGGGACAACCCTGTAAATGTCCCTGAGTGGCCCAGCCAATGGAACATCTCTGGAAAGACCTGAAAATGGCTGTCCACTGACGGTCCCCATCCAACCTGACAGAGCTGGAGAGGATCTGACTTGTGCCCCGAGTGAAAGGGGCTGACGACTTGTGCCCCGAGTGAAAGGGGCTGACGACTTGTGCCCCGAGTGAAAGGGGCTGACGACTTGTGCCCCGAGTGAAAGGGTCTGACGACTTGTGCCCCGAGTGAAAGGGTCTGACGACTTGTGCCCCGAGTGAAAGGGGCTGACGACTTGTGCCCCGAGTGAAAGGGGCTGACGACTTGTGCCCCGAGTGAAAGGGGCTGACGACTTGTGCCCCGAGTGAAAGGGGCTGACGACTTGTGCCCCGAGTGAAAGGGGCTGACGACTTGTGCCCCGAGTGAAAGGGGCTGACGACTTGTGCCCCGAGTGAAAGGGGCTGACGACTTGTGCCCCGAGTAAGGCCTCGTGCACACAACAGTGTTTTTTGACTGTCAGGGATTTGGCTTCTTTGTGTCTTCCTTTTTTTTTTTTTTGTCTGAAAAAAAAAAAGAAGGTTAATGAAAAGTGTCATTTTATTGCACCAAGGTCTTGTAGGAAAAAAAGGGACGCGGACACGGATGACATACCAGTTGTGCATCAGTTTTTTTATATTTTTACTGACCCTATGACTTGAATGGGTCCGTTCTCTGTTTTCCATTGACAAGAATAGGACAGGTTATATTTTTTTGACGGACTGGAATCATGGATCACGGACGCGGAGAAAAAACGGAGGACTATCAGTTTTTTTTTTTTTTTTTCACAGCTCCATAGAAATGAATGGGACCTCCGCTAAACTGTGAAAAATGACGGAACGGACGCGGATGCACACAACGGTCGTGTGCATGAGGCCTAAAGGGCCTTGTGTTCCGAGTAAAGGGGCTGAAGACTTGTGTCCATGTGAGAGTTTTGTTTTTCCTTTTCAGTAAATAAGCTGAGATTCTAACCTTCTGTTCTCCCTGTGCTGGAGAAGGGCAGAATGATGGGAAACCTGATTGTATAGCACAAGACCATAACGTAACGAGATGTGACTTTCCCAATGCCCTGTGCAGCCACTTGTACTCTGCGTTCTCTATGCTGAGTTGTCAAGGCGTATCCTATATTCTAGAGTTTCCAGTCATAGATTCCCTGGCAGGATATAACGGGAGGATTCCCTATTTGAGCTTTAAAGAGAACCTGTCACCATTTTTATGCTGCCCATACTAACAGCACAAGCATGAAATAGAGACGGGTAAGTTGATTTCAGCGGTCTGTCATTTAAAAAGTAAGTGGTTGTC
The DNA here is from genome assembly GCF_014858855.1 of Bufo gargarizans. Classification (NCBI taxonomy): domain Eukaryota; kingdom Metazoa; phylum Chordata; class Amphibia; order Anura; family Bufonidae; genus Bufo; species Bufo gargarizans. The sequence goes on from NC_058081.1 coordinate 22,681,634, forward strand.
GAGAACCAACATCACAATCATTACAGACTGGGCCTGGAAAAGAGTCACGGCCACCTGAGAAGAGTCATGGTTATGCATGAATTCCTGCCCACCTGCTGATGGCTGACGGTCTTCTACCTAGTTTTCTCGCTTTCTTTCTAGCAGAGAACTGCCAATCATCAGCAGATGGGCGAGAGAGCATGAGATTTGGAATAACCAGGACTCTTCTCAGGTGGATTTGACTCCTTTCAAGGCCTGGGCTGCAATGCTTATGATGCTGGTTCTCAGCAACCACTTACTTTTAGCTCATCATGAGTGAGACACGACAGAAATCAGCATTTCTGTCATTATTTTATGCTGCCCTCTGAGGTCAGAATAACGTTGATGACAGGTTCCCTTTAAAAAAAAAATATGGAAAAGAATTCCTCCGAATCCTGTGAATCATCCGGAGAAGTATTTCCTGTTTGTCTGCTATAAATTTTTTCACTCCTTATTCTCTGGGTGTCTTAAATTCTTAGAGATACAGGTACATCCACATGTCTGCATTCCCTATGGAGGGTGTCAGAGTATGTGTATTCTCTATGGGGGTGCATCGAGTGTGGATCCTCCTTGGGGGGTGCATCCCGGTGTGTGTGTGTGGTTTCTCTATGGGGGTGTATCCCGGTGTGGGGTTTCTCTATGGGGTGTGTCTGGGCAGGCTGGGACTGGCCCACAGGGGACAGTAGATAAAAGCCCCATTGTGGATAAACAATGTGGAAACTGTGGACCACCACGTGCCAATGACGTGAGAAGTAAACATCACTTATGAAGGTGCGTGAGGGCAGACTGGCATGTTAGGAGCCCACAACCAAAATTAACCAACGAACTACCAGACGTGTCTGCGTATGGGGCTCTGAAGCAGACACGTGGTCACTTCCACAGTTGCATTAGCAAAAAAAGTTTCAATTTTCACGGCAGTATCAGAATTGGACCTCCACTGATTGGCACTGGATTGTCTTCTCTGATTGAGTCTTCTCGGAGTCTCATTTTCTGCTTCATAGCACCGATGGACGTTGACGTGTTAGGCGAGAAACATCAGAGAACAAACAACCTGCAACCATTGCTGGCAGAACACAAGCTGAAAGTGGTGGCAGTGTTATGGTCTGGAGAAGATTTTTGTGGCATTCTCTGGGCCAATCATCCATGTGGAAGGCACTCAACACTGATTTGGGTATAAATCCAGTCTTGCAGATCACGTGCACCCATAAACGCTGATTGTCTTCTCTGGGGCGGATAAGATTTTCTAGCAACACAATGCGACCTGTCACACAGCTAGAAATGTCCGACACTGGTTGGAAGAGGATGATCGAGACTTCCAAATACTACCCTGGCTTCTCAGACTTGAAACCATTTGCCCATCTGTGGGGCCACCTTGATGGTCATGTTCTCTCTATGGATCCTCCTCCAGCAGCTGTGGGATGCACTGCAGTCAGCATGGCTCCACATACCCGTGACAACCTACCAGGACCTTATTGAGTCTCTCCCAGCCCATCTAGCTATGTCCGTGCTTTGGATATTAGCTGCTGGTCAGAATAATGGGACTTGACCGTGTAAAAAAATAAAAAAATAAAAGGGGTGGATTATTTAGCAAACTACCCACTTTGTTATTATAGATGCATTAGGGTGGCTTAGATGACTTGTAGGTACAGCCAGTATCTTCTTATCCCAGGGACTTTCTCAGAGATGCTGTAGGGACCCTCATAATCAATTACCTTGAGCTGCTGCATTGTGACTGCCACTGTATTAGCAGGTAGTATTTGCATGTAGCTGTGCAGTGGGCACCCAGAATTAATTTTACTGGTGGGTGCTAGGCACCCCAGTCTGACACTGTGTCCGGGTATGTGGCTTGGGGGTTCGTATGGGTGTGTACATTCTCTTAGAGGGTGCGTCCAAGTGTGTGGATTCCCTATGGGGGCATGCCCAAATGGGTGGGTTCCCTACGGAGGTGCATCCTGGTGAGTGGATTCTCTATGAGGGTGTTTCCAGGTGTATTCTCTGTGGATGTGCCCTGGTGTCTATCTTCTCTAGATATGGTGTGTGTAATCCTTATGGGGGGTGTGCATATTCGCTATCACGGAGTAAATAACCCCGACACCAAAAAACACACTTTTTCTCCTCTGTCTAGGTTGGGTTGATTCACATATCCTCTCTCGTCTGTACCTGGTGCCCTGGGCTTGTTCTCTGTGCACCAGAGGTTGTCCCCTTTAATCCTTGTTTCTACTTATAATGATCTTTGCGGGTTCAGTGTCCTGCCTGACTCTTGGGGTGCCGACTGTTCTATGCCCTCCTGCCTGGTCCCTGCCACTATGTGCAGGCTCAGTATATATTCAGCATTTGGCCTGTATCTTGCTGCACTGATCACTGTGATCTAAGCCACACACTGACACACTTCCTGGATGTTGGCTTTTACAGTCCTTTGGTCCCTGCAGTGTCATCTAGTGGCCACAAGTAACATTGCAGGCATATTCAATGCGTGGATTTACATGCTTATGGAGGAACAGACACTCCAAGGGCGGGGTCTTCGTACAGTATTGGAAGGCATTCCAGTATTGTGTTTTATTATTTTTTCGAATTGACCACTATATGTTAATACCAGGACTGGTTTGTTTTGTGCATATCTTTTTGTATTATTGTGATTATTTTTATTAGGATTGTTTTTAAATAGAAGAATATTCCTATCCTTATTTTTAGCTATTTTAGCCGCACGCTCTAACATCCATTTCGGGTGCCCTCTTTTCCGCAATCTCGTCATAATGATCATGCTCTCCTCTACAAACGCCTGGTATGAACTACAATTGCGTCGAGCCCTTATTAATTTGCCTACCGGTATTCCTTTTAATAGTATGTGCTATGTGTCCACTATTTGCTCTTAATATGGTATTCCCCGCAACTTCTTTTCTATAAGTTTGAGGTTGTATGATTTCCTGCACTTCTCCACTTAATTTTAGATCCAAAAAATTCCGGGCCCCCCACCCCATCTATGTACCTGCCATACCAGACTATGGCATCCCCATATGGATTGGCATCACAGTATATATATACTTCTCCTCCCAATAGGACATCACTACATTTGCTAGTGATGGGGAGAATTTTGCCCACATTGAAACTCCTTTTTTCTGCAAATAGAAGAGACCATTGAAGGAGAAACAAGTATTCTGTTGTTTCTATTACCGGTATATAATCTAAGAATTCTTCCGAATATCTGCTGTACTTATTCAAGTTACTTATAAAATACTCTAATGCCAGCATTGCTATTCTGTGTGGTATCGAGGGATATAAAGCTGTGACATCACATGTCATGTCAACCATACATAGTTACTATACCATTTTTTTGTTATCGAAAAAACTTTTCAAAACTTTAGACATGTTACCAATGTACCCTGGGATCCTTTTCACAAGGGGCTGCAAAATTGTATCTAGCCATTCCCCCGAATCTTCATTGAGCGACCCTATCCCTGATATTATAGGTCGGATGCACCTTGGGCAGTGCATGAATGAGCGGAGTTACTGGTGATTCTATATCCAAAAACTCAGTGTGTGAATATTCCCTTATTTGTACCTTTGGCTACCAGGTGTCACGGATGGTGTTGCAGAAAGCTGGAACTTATAAATAAACATCCGACTGGCTTGATCCCAAACTAAGGAGCATATGGGTGAGCCCTATAAAACCCCTAGAGCTCTCCCTGACTGCTATGCCCATGCAAAGGTCTTTGTCACTGTGTGACACCTGAAAACCCTATAATTTAGGGTCACCTAGAATCAAGCCAGCAAGGAAACACAAATAAAGGAAAAATACTTATCTGAGGGAAACAGCAGCAGCAGCCTCCAGCAGTGAACACTTTATCCAGGAAGTAGTATAAACCGCAAAGTGAGGCAGTATGGGAGGGAATATAAAGGGAGACAATTAGTGTAAATAGGTGACAGCTGGGAGAAGGAAAGGAGATGACAAAGTGAAACCAAAACAAAGAACGTCATGCAAGAGGTAGAGAAGAACGTCTGCCATAGCTTCTCACAGAAGTGGCGGTGACACCAGGTCATTGTAAATTTAGCGAAACCTGATTAGGGGATCACCACTAAGTTTGTCATATACACTTTCATCACCCAGCAACGCTATCATCTGTTGTTGTTAATCTGATTTATTCATCACTACCAGTGATGGTCAGTTCGCAGTGTTCGCCAACGAACACATGCGGGCTGCCATATTGACTCACCCGTCTGGCGATGCACAGGTAAGCCCTTACCTGTGCCGGGAGCCAGTTTGAAATCTAATGCGGTCACCGGGAGCAGGCAGTTCCAAGAACAGCCCGATGAAGGCCCCCGGCGGCTTTTCTCGGAACTGCCTGCTCCCAGTGACCTCATTTGATTTCAGACCGGCTCCCGGCACAGGTAAGGGCTTACCTGTGCATCGCCAGACGGGTGAGTCAGTATGGCAGCCCGCATGTGCTCGTTGGTCGAACACTGCAAACTGACCATCACTGATCACTACCACGCTCCCCCCCCCCCCCCCCCCTCTTATCCGCCATCTTGATTATTATATACCTCATATTGGATAATTCCGATAAGGCTGCTCTTTGTTTGAAACTCAAATTGTGTGCTTTTTTTTTTTTTTTATCACAGTGGAGTCGCGCATCGTGCAAGGAGGTAATTTCTCTTTCCAATACCTCTTGCGCGACTCCGGTGGATACAATTTGGGGTTGGCAATTCTGCAACCTCCACCTGTCCTTTCAGGGCGAGGAGCCGGGTTTTCAGATTGGAGATCATTCAGACATTATAGCAGGGCTATGTGTTCTTTGAAAGATAATCCCATAAACTCATTGGGAAGTGGTTGTATTTCGGCATCTGTCTGAACACGTCCCACCTGACCATCCGGTTCACAGAAATGTTTTTTAACCGTTAGGTCTCTAATACATTTGTTTGTCTAGCAATGTAAAAAACTAATTAAAAGTCATTAATAGGCAAAAAATGAAGACCCAATGATGGCACTTCTGGCTGATCTTGTGTCAAAATATAATCGGACAGGTTCAGTACATCTAATATTTCCGCGTCCTGAAAAGCCGTGTCTATTTTTTATTTTTTTTGTCTGCTGGAGTATATTTCCTTCAAATTGCTACAATCTGAATAAAAAGGAGCCTGCTGAAGGAGGGAAGTGTGGTGAGCGGGATGCCGGCCATCGGGATATGAGTCACTGGCATCCAGCCCAACCATGGCTGAACCTGGATGTGCAGACCGAGTGCACGCAGCTTCCAGTATGTGGCAGGACAACTTTTTAGTGGGGGAGGGTAAGGGAGTTGGAAGCACACTAACGAGGTGTAAGGTAGGTTACTGGGGCAATGCAGGACGGAGAACCGGGCGACCGCTCAGACTGGACAGGGCTGATCTATAGAGGTGTGTACAAGGGGAACTGCCACGAGGGAGAGAATAATCGACTAAGGAGAACTGTTGGGCAGGGACATGGGCTCCTAACTGAGCCTAGGTGCCATAGGGAATCGAAGAAATAATGGCCTATGTGACAATGAATGAGGAACCACAGAGAATGGAAGGTGGGATGGTATAAGACCGGGGGGGGGGGGGGTAAGCTGTCGGGGCTATATGAACACACAACGGCATATACATATACCAGTATATCTGGTATCACCCCTCTATACAGTGCATCCCCTTCATATGCAGGATACCCCCTCTATACAGTGCACCTCCCTTTATATGCAGGATACCCCCTCTATACAGTGCACCTCCCTTTATATGCAGGATACCCCCTCTATACAGTGCACCTCCCTTTATATGCAGGATACCCCCTCTATACAGTGCACCTCCCTTATATGCAGGATACCCCCTCTATACAGTGCACCCCCCTATATGCAGCATACTCCCTTTATATGCAGGATACCCCCTCTATACAGTGCACCCCCCTATATGCAGCATACTCCCTCTATACAGTGCACCTCCCTTATATGCAGGATACCCCCTCTATACAGTGTACTCCCTTTATATGCAGCATACTCCCTCTATACAGTGCACCTCCCTTATATGCAGGATACCCCCTCTATACAGTGTACTCCCTTTATATGCAGCATACTCCCTCTATACAGTGCACCTCTCTTATATGCAGGGTGCACCCCCCTATATGCAGGATGCCCCCTATATATGCAGGATACCCCCTCTATACAGTGTACTCCCTTTATATGCAGCATACTCCCTCTATACAGTGCACCTCTCTTATATGCAGGGTGCACCCCCCTATATGCAGGATGCCCCCTATATATGCAGGATACCCCCTCTATATAGTGTACTCCCTTTATATGCAGCATACTCCCTCTATACAGTGCACCTCTCTTATATGCAGGATGCCCCCTTTATACAGTGCACCCCCCTATATGCAGGATGCCCCCTCTATACAGTGCACACCCCTCTATACAGAGCACAAAAAGTTATTGCCAGAAAAAAGTTATCAGGAAGAATTGCTAATCCTTTATTTTATTTTTTTGCAAGCTTGCCTAACCCTAGGGTGGGGCTGGGGGTGACATACAGAAACTACTGTAGCATTTGTAGACCATTATCAAAAATGTGCAACGTTTGATAAATTTGGAGGAAAGTACACCAACGCAGATATATATATATATATATATTTATTCCCCTTTTTGGATAAAAGCCCCCCCTCCCCAGGGCTGTGCAGTGCCTCGAGATCTCTGCAGTTCCTCGCTATAACATATAAGGTATTATTGAGGTACGGCTTAAATATTCACGTGAGACATCCAAATGAAATCCTGTTGGTTGTGGAGTGAGAAGAATTTTTCCCATGCAGAGTTTAATAATCTCTTGGAAACTGTTCCAGAATGGGTGATTTATGGGACAAGATCTCCATATATGAAGCGGAGCGCCCATCACGCTGCCAACACGAGGGTGACGGGCTGGAGTCAATCTTGTGTAATAGGTCAGGCGTTCTGCATCATCCGGAGACTGGTTTTATAGTTTAGTCCCTGATGGCAAGTAGATATTGAATAGAAATGTATTCCCTTCAATATAGATTTATAGGAGTTCTCCGAGACTGGGAACCTCTTTGGATATGACCGTGCCCCCTCCTGCTAGCAGTGCTCTGGTTCCAGTGCCAAGCTCCTTTCTCCATTGCTTCAGGTCCCCGCAGGACTGAAAGTATGATGTTCCATCTACACAGACATCACTGCTGCAGGCCAGTCAGCGGTGATGTGTGTAGGCACAGCATGGGACCACTGCTACTGCTGAGGCCATCGATTGGCTGCAGCGGTGAGGTGCACATAGACACCATGTAACACTCTGGGTCCAGCTGGGACCTGAAGTAGTGGAGGAGAAGGTTGCTCACTAGTTGAATCAGAGTGCCAGTAAAACCAGTCAGCTGTTTGAATGGAATGCAGTGCTCGTACAAGCCCTGCCTTATTGTCACTGCTTAGCAGGTGTAATTGCAGCTCCTCCATCCTACTCACTTCAATGGAAAGGAGGAGTTACTCTGTCTGCTCTTTCCCATTGAAGCATGTGCAGTAGTATTTGTCCTGCTGAATCTCTGCATATTTGCCGGCTAGAGGCCAGATCTCTGTTGGACCCAGTTATAGTCAATGTGGACGGCGGGCATTCTGGTATCATCTGACCATGCCGGATCCAGTGAGCTGGTCCATGCCCGAACTCCTGCCGCAAGTGTGAAACAGTCCTAAGTCAGTCCTTTCTCGTAAGCAAAGGCCACCTGTAGGTGTTGCCTAAACAGATCTTTTTAGAAGAAGCTTAAGATCTGCAGATAAGCAACAGGGTTTTATAGCAGGAATCAGTTTTCCAGCCCCAAGTCCAAGAAGAAGCCAAAAGCATGCACTATGACGTTGGGGTTCCTCCAGTTGAGGTTAGCCGCTCCTGATGGTTGATGAGACCCAGGCATCTGATATGTCCTAGAATTCTTAGCCAGGTAAGTACCTGATCTCTGGGCACCTCAATTAGAGTCCCTACGCTACTCCCTATGTGCGCTCTCCTCTCCTCCTTTTCCTCAAAGAGGAACAGAGGTCTATTTCAGGGCCTTTATCATTCCCAGGGCAACCGAAGGTTGGTATCGGTCGATGGACTTGATATTTCTGGAGCAACTTAATTGTAAAGCGGAAGTTGGAGAAGGAATCCATCAAGCTTGTTATCACAGCTTTTTAAAGAAACCATTCTCTTTGCCACCAAGATGCGTCTTCACATCCCAATTCTATTGTCACTGTTTTAGTCTCACTGGAAATTCAGGGACAGGCAGGGCATTAAGACAGTGGACTCTAGGCACAGGCCCGGCCTTAATACCACTGGTAACCAGTTACAGCCTAGGGTTCCTTGCCACTTGACATCAAGGATATCACAAAACTTGGCACCAACAGTCTAGTACTTAAGAAAAGCTGAATACCTGGCAGTGTTTGGTGCATCAAACCACTGTATGCCAAGGGTAGGCTTGAGCATTAAAACTGGATGCCTTGGTCAGGCTGGTGCATGAAACTCTGGATACGAGAAATAGTTTGGGTCATGAAATTATACCACTAGACACCAGGGATAGACTGGGGCATCAGAGAACTGGATGTCAGGACCAGGCTGGGTCTTCAAACCACTGGACACCAAGATCCGACTGTGGCATAAAAAAATGGATGCTAGACTGAAGTGCCAGCTTGGGACATAGTCATTGAAAGCTAGGGCCAAACTTGGATATTAAGCCATAGGATATAAGCTTCCTTAGACACCAGAGATTTGGTCACCAAAACGTGGAACTTGAATGATTATGGCGCATTGGAACTGGTGTGGTCTTCACGGTTTTGTGAGAATGGTGCACCTTATTCTTGACAAATCTACTAGTAGGACTGGAGAACCCACCTCCAGATATGCTGTACATGGCCAGAGATTACTAAGCACTCCATCCATGTGCAGCTCGTGCACCGAACGCACGGCCACAAGATTTCAGGGCCAGGCCTCAGTACGTTTCTAGTAGTCGGTGGTTTGGAAAGGAGGGGAGCCTTGGGTGCAAGAAAAAAAGCCTATTTCTCAACAAGGAGGCAGCCTATTGAAATAGGACCAAGAGCCTTACAGTGTACTGATGAGTGTGCATCTCACATGTCAGATGGATTCATAACGATTTATCTGATGACTGAGTCCCTTTAAAATAACTTTTACTTCCCCTCACTATCCCTACAAGTGCTATTCAAAGTGATAATTGCATTCCAGTGAGATTCGCCCGGACTTAGTAATGTATTATGTGAGTGTGTACACAAGTGAATCAGGCAAAAATCTGTCAGGACCTGCAACTATAACATAGGTATATTCTGTATATGGTGATGTGGAGCATGCTGGTATAACCTGGGCATCCTCTGTACATAGCTATAGTGTTATGCATATAGTAAACTATATATTTCCCTCTAGCTTGGAGACTAGGGAGTCCTCCGCCTTTGTTTTTCATGCATCTCCTGGAGATACCATACGTGAAACCTACGTTGAGGGCTCGCCCATCCTTAAGGCCTGAGGGTATTACTGTATGTAGTTTACTATGTTGGATGGATTACACTGTTATCACTGTTTGTGGTAATGGGCAGCTCCCATGTGTAATATTTGGATTGCCTCTGTAGCTCAGTAATTCCTCTCCCGTATTTCCTGTTTTTGTGCCAGGTTCCTTGGTAGAGAACTGCTTGACTTAAGACTCTTGGCAGGAGGCTGGACATTACACAAGACTCGGCTGCCCTGGATTTTCTCTTTGCTCACATTGAGTCTCTGAGCGTCCAGACACCAGTGCAGTGTTTTAAGATGGTGAATTTAGTGGGGGTGTTAGTGTATGCGTTGTCAGAGGATGGGGTCCGTTTTCCATGTTTAGTCTGTTACATGTGAACGTTCCTGGTTGTCTATAATTTTTACAAGTGATGATCAATCCTCAGGATGGGCCATCACTATCTGATTGGCCTACGTAGTGGACGAAGCTGTATAGTTCAGGTGCTGACGTACGGAGCTATGCAGAACAGCAGTTTGATGAAGGGTGCAGGAAGTCTTGGGGATGGGGGATAAGCTTTCACTTGTTAAATCAAGGACAACTCCTTCGAGCAGTGGCGTACCGTCATTGTAGGTAGATCATGCAACTGCGACGGGGCCGCGATGGAGGAGGATTTGGCACTGAACTCCTTTTCAAGACAAGAAAACTCAGCATTTTCATGCAGCCTCCACTAGAGGGAGCTCAATGCAAAAATATTATTTAATCTTTCATTCCAATACCTAGAGCTCCTCCTAGTGGTGGCTTTAGGCAGCTAGTTTTCTAATATGTGAAGGGAAGCAAGAGATATATTGATGTATTCCTGGAAGTTGTCTGGTGTAACTACATTGAGAAATATCTTGTTCACAATGAGCGCTATAGTTATAAAGCACCTATTCCACCTTTTTATGACCTAAAAGTCAGATTAAGTGGGTGAGGTGGAGGGCGACTTTTTTATCACTTTCTTTTTTTTTTTTTTTCTTATAAAAAATTTAATAAATGTAGATTAGAAATCTGGGGAGTTGCACTTTGCGTTTCCTCAGAGTGATTGATGCACGAATACTGGGAAACTGGATTGGGCAGGGGGGCCCATACTAAGTTTTGGTATGGGGCCCTATGTGATCTGTGTACGCTCCTGCCTTCAAGGTTTAAATGTATATTGCTGCTGTGATGATTCAGGGGTTTAACTATAGAAGGTGCAGAGATAGCAGCCACACCAGAGGTCCTGGTAGCTGACAAACATGCTGTCGCCCAGCTTTCTGGGACTCCTGAAAGGCAAGCCTTCCTGGTTGTGCTGCAATACTTACCCCCGAGAATAAGTAGAGAGGAGCTTGCAGGATGGTCTGCTGTGCTGTTGTAGTGTCTGGTTGGCAGGCACGTCTTGGTATCTCTCCATTGTGTAATCACTTTATGATATAAATTGATATAAATATTTTCTCTGCATTTCCCAGGACTGACGCAGAGATTACTTCTCGGTTTTTGTGTTATGTTCTCATCTGGTGGTGTTGATCGACTAAGATTTATATTTTTTCCAGTAGAGCCAATCTTGAGCACTACTGATAGGTGTGGCAGAACTGGACAGCTGGGGTACCAGAGCCAAAGCGGCAGAGCGCGCCGGGAGGCTGAGGTGGCAGAGCGCCGGGAGGCTGAGGTGGCAGAGCGCCGGGAGGCTGAGGTGGCAGAGCGCCGGGAGGCTGAGGTGGCAGAGCGCGCCGGGAGGCTGAGGTGGCAGCCAGAGAGCTGGGTGCCAGTAGCAAATCTGAACAGTATAGGTGGGTTTCAGTAGCCCAGCGGAATGACATAATTGGCCGTAAATGCACAGGAGAAAAGGCTGAGCTGGCCAGAGGGTGTGGGCGAGGCAGGACATGACGCTGGATCTGAGATGGGAAAGTAGCTTATGGCAGCATCAGGTTATCTGCCAGAAACCTACATGGTTTAATTACTGTAATCTTTTTTTTTTTTTTTTTTTTTTTTGCTAGTGTTTTAGAGCTAGGCATGTATACCTGAGTTGGTCTGTCAATGATTGTAATTACCTTATAATAACAGCTTTCATTAATGTCCTCTGTCTCTTTCCACTGCTCCCTTTTAAAAGACCGTTACTAGGGCTTGTCTGTCTCCCAACTAAACAGAAGACAGAGGGGCGGTCCTTCACACTGCATTCCTGCATTAGGCTTCAGAGTGAGGAGGCGTGTGTCTCAGTAATCTAATCTGATTGGCTGGCAGGGAGCTGCTGGCTACAGCAAGTGTGTATGGGAAGTGAGGGACAGCAGTTTTGGCCTCAGAGAACTGGCAGAGGAGGTCCTCATTGTAAATGTTTAAACAGCTGTAACTAAGGGAAAAACTCAAGGAAAACAGTGGTATGCGAAGAAACTAAAGATTGCTTTATGCATAATGCTGCTGCAGCAGTAACATATGCTAAAATGTATTTTTTTTTTTAATAAAAACATGAGTTACCCTTTAAGGCGTTTATAAGACACTAGTCATGGAGGAGTTAGAATGTTAAAGGGCATTTGGAATTTTTTGTCAATGCATGGTAATGTTGTATTGATTCCTATGAAAATGTTGACTACCAGCAGTGGTGAAAAAAAGGGTACTGCAAGAGTACTGAGTAAGTTGCAGCTAGTGCACAGAAATAATAGGGCCCCATAGCAAAGCTCGGATTGACACCCCTCCAAAACTTACTGTAATGTGCTATTGATGATGCAAAATATTGTGTTTTTTAGGTCTATACTAAAGTAGTTCCTCTGACTAGATAAAATGCATTCTGTCTGCCTGCTATCACCACTAGAGGGAGCTCAGTGTTGAACCCATTGTGAGCAGTGAAAATCTGTATACAGGGAGTTCCCCCTAGTGGCAGCTGCATGTTTAGTATGTACAGTCCTGATCGAAAGTTTTAAGACCACTTGAAAAATGGCAAAAAATTATATTTTACATTGTTAGATGTTAACAAGGTTCCACGTAGAGCTTCAACATGCAACAAGAAGAAATGGGAGTGAGACAAAACTTTTTTTGAGCATTCAATTATTTGAAAATTAACGATTAAACTGAAACAGGCTGTTTTTCAGCTGATCCAAAGTTTAGGACCACATGCCTTTTAAAAAGGCCAAATCTGTGCAAACATGTGGATTCATTGTCATTCTCTGTCAGGTAGTCACCTGTTGTGATGGCAAAGGCAAAAAAACTCTCCCTTTTTGAACGTGGTCGGGTTGTTGAACTGCATAAGCAGGGTCTCTCACAGCGCGCCATCGCTGCTGAGGTGGGACGCAGTAAGACAGTCATTTGGAATTTCTTAAATGATCCTGAGGGTTATGGAACAAAAAAGTCAAGTGGAAGACGCAAAAAAATGTCCTCAGCACTGAGCCGGAGGATCCAGGCTGTCAGTCAAGACACTGGATGATCCTCGACCCAAATTAAGGCCCTTACTGGTGCTGACTGCAGCCCCATAACCATCAGACGGCATCTGAGACTGAAGGACTTCAAAAACAAAAAACGTCTTCAAAGACCTCGTCTACATGGGACATTCAAAGGTGGAAGAAAGTTTTCTTCTCTGATGAGAAAAAAATGTAACCTTGATGGTCCTGATGGTTTCCAACGTTACTGGCATGACAAGCAGATTCCACCTGAGATGTTTTCTACGCGCCACAGTGGAGGGGGCGCCATAATGGTCTGGGGTGCTTTTTCCTTCAGTGGAACAATAGAGCATCAGGAAGTCCAGGGGCGTCAAACGGCCGGTGGATATGTCCAGATGTTGCAGAGAGCATTCCTCATGACTGAGGGCCCTCGTCTGTGTGGTAACGACTGGGGTTTTCAACAGGACAACTCTACAGTACAGAATGCCCGCAGGACAAGGGACTTCTTCCAGGAGAATAAAAAACTTTTGATCAGCTGAAAAACAGCCTGTTTCAGTTTATTAGTTGCTTTCATTAAATTAAATGCTCAATAAATGTTTTGTCTCGCTCCCATTTCTTCTTGTTGCATGTTGAAGCTCTACTTGGAACCTTGTTAAGATACAGCCATGCTAAATGATATTTTTTTTTGCCATTTTTCAAGTGGTCTTAAACTTTTGATCAGGACTGTATGTAGCTATTTGCTGTCTCCAAAAGCAATGCCCATTTTTCTTTTTTTCTTTTTATTACTCCTCGAACGGTCCCACTATGGTATCAAAGGCTGGGACCACCAGAGGATCCTCTGGTACTCTAGTGAGCCAGTCCAACAATGTATAGATTGCAAAGAAGAATGGGGGGGAGGGAAATGACACCTGCTCTGAGCTCAAAATTGGTTGTCACTTATCAAACCCATTCAGCCTGGAAATGTTGCTTTCCTCACTTTCATGTCCTAATTTTGTGAAGAAAATGAATCTATTGGATGTCCTTGTGTCCTAATACATTCCCCCTGACTTAATTCTTATTGTCTCCTTCAGGTGTCTTCTAACATGCAGACTCCAGACTCCCCCGATGGCTGCTTCCTGCCTGAACACCTGGACGCAGCAGCCCTAGAGTTGGACGTTGATGAGCTGGATGCTGGAGATGATGAAGGTACTCCGCACCAAACAATTTCCTATTTAGAGCATCTGCACCCAAACTTTAAACCTTCTGTGTGCTGAGAAATGTTCGTCTTTGCCTGCACAGTGTGTCGCTGGTGAAGGCAGCAGTTCATGCTGTGGAGCTGCTCTTCCATTTTACTAAGGAATTTAGAAGCGTAAATAGTTGTTATAGGGCTATAAAGTTGGGTCATCGCTATTCAACTGTCTCTCCTCTGGAATAGACAAGGTCACTTCTTTGGTCTCCCCCCTCCTTCAATGGTTTCACCACTTACCAATTTTCTGTGGGGTCCCATATCCCCATCGGTTTAATAGAAACAGAAGTACCGCAAAGTGATTTGATCTGACTCCTGTAACCACTCCCCAATGCCTTCTGTGATTAGTTACTGTAAGTTATTAGTATAAATGGGAGATGTTGTACAGGTACATCCATATGAGAGCCCACACACATGCAATGGCCAGGTTTGGGGTGGCCCAGACGCTACGCTGGGTCCCCCGGACACTGTCGACGTGTCACCACATGTGACACCCCAATGGAAAATGAGTCCAGAGAGTCAGGGTCTGCAGTAACCAGGGTGCTTCTTTACTGGAGGAATTCAGGTACAAAACAATACAGGCGAGGCATAGGGCTGGCTTCTCCAGTCTCCTCCCTGGCAGGAGAAGGGTTAGATGCTGAAGAAAGGCCTGAGCGAGCTGTCCCTCTCTCTCGTCAGAAGGCTGGTACCCTGGTCCAAGGCTGGTGATCCAGGGTCTGTGGCAGCGTATCCCCGTCTCAGCTTCTTCTTCTTGTCACTCAATAGTCTGGCAGTCTCCTCTTCAAGAAATGTTCCCTAACTGCAGAACACCAGGGGCTCTGACTGCTCACCTTATATACTATTTCTAGCTAGAATGGAGCATTCTAGTGGGGAGGGGTGGAGTGGAGAAACACAGCCTAAACAGTTACAATGTTACAACTCCCCTATCTCATAGACTTACGTTAGAGCTTTAATAATAATGGCAAAGACACAGCAGTTTTTTCCAGACACAAACAGGTTTTCAGACATAATAATAACATGGCTAAAACCAGACATTCAAAGGGTCATTCTGTCTGGTTTTGGTGGTAAACAAGTCTGGCTTTTTCCCTCCAAAACATGATCATCTTTAACCCATAATGGTAGCTGTGAAAAATTACTAGTGTTTTATCATTTGCGAGAAAGTCCCACAAGTCTCTCAATGTTAATTAACCCTTTCCACAGTGCTGTGCAAATGGATATACAGCAGGATATATATCACAACATACATATACAATGCAGTTACACAGTATTAAACAGTATAAGACAATGCAATTTAACCCTTTCAAGTGAAATAAAGTAAGGAGTTGATGAGTTTGCATAGGGGAAACAGGGGTCCCCGCTCCAGGTCACTACATACACTCTAGGAGGTAGCAATGCAAAGTTCTCCATTTTAGCTGTATTTGCCCAGACTTTCACATGGCATTACAAAGTCTGTGAAATGTCACCTGATTGTCAGAGGTGATGTTTAACTCATAAAGGGGAAAAGCAAACGCCTTAGGTTGATCTCGTAAGAACTAGAGGGCAAAAGTGCAGCAGCACATCCCCCGCATGGAGGAACTGGTAAAATATTAAATGGCAGTCAAGAACCTAATGTTGATGTTTAATTAGATCTTTTACAAAGCTAAGTCTCATCAACTAATCGCTGACCTCTGTGCCAGCACAGAATTATGCATTTTAATTGGCACGGCCTCTTTTTATTATATTTCTTCTCTCTCTCCAGCTTTCTTGACAGTCTATGATCTGAAGCCACTAAAGAACCAAGGGTCTGTTTTCCTGAAAGGTGTCTCCGTGACTGCAAATATATTACAGACCGAGCGTTATACCAGCGGCTCCAAGGTGATGAATCGTAGAGTTTATTTAAAAAGGAGCTATGAGTCTGCCCCTCCTCCTGCAGGGTGATACATATAGAAGGAGCTATGAGTCTGCTCCTCCTCCTGCAGGGTGATACATATAGAAGGAGCTATGAGTCTGCCCCTCCTCCTGCAGGGTGATACATATAGAAAGAGCTATGAGTCTGCCCCTCCTCCTGCAGGGTGATACATATAGAAGGAGCTATGAGTCTGCTCCTCCTCCTGCAGGGTGATACATATAGAAGGAGCTATGAGTCTGCCGCTCCTCCTGCAGGGTGATACATATAGAAGGATCTATGAGTCTGCCCCTCCTCCTGCAGGGTGATACATATAGAAGGAGCTATGAGTCTGCCCCTCCTCCTGCAGGGTGATACATATAGAAGGAGCTTTGAGACTGCCCCTCCTCCTGCAGGGTGATACATATAGAAGGAGCTATGAGTCTGCCCCTCCTCCTGCAGGGTGATACATATAGAAGGAGCTATGAGTCTGCTCCTCCTCCTGCAGGGTGATACATATAGAAGGAGCTATGAGTCTGCTCCTCCTCCTGCAGGGTGATACATATAGAAGGAGCTATGAGTCTGCTCCTCCTCCTGCAGGGTGATACATATAGAAGGAGCTATGAGTCTGCCCCTCCTCCTGCAGGGTGATACATATAGAAGGAGCTATGATTTGGCCCCTCCTCCTGCAGGGTGATAGGTTATGGATACACATTATATATCGATGTTACTGGTTCTGATACAATGTATCTTCTTTATAACAGGTTCGGACCAGCACTTTATATTCTGTAGCCCTGACACACGGCCCGTTTCAATGGATCATTAAAAAGAAGTTCAAACATTTTCAGGAGCTTCACCGTGATCTTCTAAGACACAAAATATTTGTCTCCCTCCTTCCCCTGAACCCACTCTCTCGGTAAGAAGTGCTCTGTGACGGGGGGTTATGTTTCGGGCTGTAGCCATGTGATTTAGAGAACATCTTTGATTATCTCCCCGGGAGGCGCTAATCTTGTTAGATACGCTCACAGAGGCACATGACTTGCCGGTTACTCACAACTACAGGCACAGTAAACAAGAAAATAATGGGGTGTGGAAGGTGTCGCTCACTGCAGGTTATGAGGAGATTGTGTCCCGCCTATTTATGCTAAGCAACAGTTATGAGACTATCCTCCTCCACGGGAAGAATGTGGACACAATAACGTCAAGTGGTGGCGCTTGTCCCTCTGATCCCGGTACCACACATGGTATCACCAAGGCACATGGCACAGAAGCGGTCTCTGCTGCTCTCTGTTCTTTTTCCCCACAAGTGATTCAGTGCCATGATAGGTCCTTGCCCCATAAATGCCATGGCATCCCTGCATTCCTTGACGTCACCACAGGATACCAAAAAATCTCCTCAGAAGGGTGGTCAGGCCTGTGGTCCCCATCGTCCTGAACAGGAGGCTTGAGACCTAATCTACATCCTGTGATGACCCCATTCACCAATGGGACAAATGCCACCATAGACCCAGAATCGCTCAGGTATTCGCCAGGTCACACTTGTACATTAGGGTCTGAAACCTGATGGTCCAGTCATGTAGGTCTCATCAGTCGTTTCATCTCCAGGTTTAATGTGACTCGGTCACGAGCTGAAACCACCTCCGAAGAAATGCCCTCCCTGCCTCATGCTTCTGGAGAGTCGTCACGAAGGACCCCAAGTAAACAGGTGTGTACTTTATGTTCTCATAGACTTAGATACACCAGCTCAGCAGACAGTGTCACACAGAACTGCCTTAGATACCTCAGATCAGCTGAGAATAGCACCATGATAGCCTTAGGTACGCAGCTCAGCAGACGATATCACACAGGATAGGGTTAGATACACCCACTCAGCAGAGGATATCACACAAGTTAGGATTAGTACATGGCTCAGTAGACAGTATTACACAGGATCGGATTAGATACACAGCTCAGCAGACAGTATCACACAGGTTAGGATTAGATTCAGGCTTAGATACACCATCAGTTGAGTTATTATATCTGTATATTCCTGTGCTTTACTAAATAAACTATAGGGAATGTTTTATCTTGCAGAAATACCTTGCAGACTACCTCAATGCGCTACTGGCCAAGGCCTTCTACCGAAACTACCATGCTATGGTGAGAGATGCCAGGAGAGGGCAAAAGATTGCTTATTCTACTGGGGATCTTGGCTCATGGACCTCCACTGAAGAAACCTTCTGAGATGTTTCTTCTATTGTCATAAGATGATCAGTTTAGTGTACGGTCATTAGAATAACTGAAGCTCGTTCTTGTTGTTAAGCTCCTACAGAGGCTCTTATATTTTGTAGACCACAGAATGAAAATATTTCCTCTATCCCCAGATACTTCCAAGTTAGGAATAGCCTATTAATGTCTGACCTGCAGAATCCCCCGTTCAAGAGATTTGTGCTGGTAGTAAAAATACTGTAAAAGATCCCTTGAAGAGAAGTGCCCCTTTGTGTGGAGAGCCTTCCAGTTGGCTAGTGTAGACCATAGTAGCTCTATACATGGTAACCTTCTGATCTCCAAGCTCAAGTGTCATAAGGTCTGTGGTATGGTACCACATCTGTACCTTTTATTTGTACCATTATCTAGTGAGGTTTGAGGTCTGTAATAGTGATGGGATGATATGTAATGTCAGATGTCCTCACCTCACCCCAGGAGTTTCTCTTTTACAGAGGGAGTTTCTGGAGGTCAGTCAGTTCTCCTTCATTACAGACCTTGGGATTAAAGGATTGTGAGTATTCTGTGTCTAAGATCATGAAGAACGTGTCATTGTCCTGTACCCCAAGGGTCGTTGTCATTATCCTGTACCCCATTTTTTTCCTTTTCTTTTAGGGAAGGTTTCATACTTAAGAGATCCGGTGGTCATCAAGTTCAAGGTATCAATTGCTTCGGCCATCACAGAATCTGTTACCGTTGGTCAAAAAGGTAAAACCTCTGGGCAGCAAATATGTTCTCGCTTTTGTCAATGGTCCTATCACATTGCCCTTCATAAGGTGTGATGTACATGATATTGTCCGTTCATTTGTCTGTCCTTGAGATTGGGGTGGACAGAGGTTGTTCATCTCTGTGCTGTACATAATGACTGCATGCTTCTTACTTTATCCTTTCTTTCTATGGGAGCATCTCAGTAAATTAGAATATCATTGAAAAGTACATTTATTTTAGTAATTCAGTTCAAAAAGTGAAGCTCCTATATTCCAAAGATTCATTACACACAGTGATCTTTTTGAAGCCTTTATTTCTTGTTAGGTTGATGATTACGGCTTACAGCTAATGAAAACCCATCAGTCAGGATCTCTGAAAATTAGAATATTATATAAGACCAATTAAAAAAAGATTTTTAATACAGAGATGTCATACTGAATAGTCTGTCCAGTATATGCCCTCAGTACTTGTGCAGCACGCCAGACCTGCAGGGTATAGCGACAGTGAGGTCACGGTATGGGCCATCGAGGGTTACTCACTTTTTGGAGGACCCTGAGCAGGCATGCAGCAGTGAAGGAGAAGCAGACACTAGTTCCTCTGGGGCACACTCTGGGAGACCTGGCCTGATGTTGGGTGAGGTGCCCTGGATGTTGCAGGTGTTTAGAGTGCAAGGTCCCTTTAAGGATCGTGACGCCAGTGCCTGTAACGGTGACACACCGTTTGGTAGGAATAGTAATTGAGGTACACAGATTGTATGGTGAACCAAACGTTGCTTTACTTGAAAACAGTCCAACTTTGTACAATCAATTACAATGATGAATGATGATGCAGTCCCTTGAACAATATGTCCCAAGCAGGCTTACTTCACAATGATGGCATGTATTAATCATGCAAGATACTTGGAGGGCAAACAGTTAATGCTTTGCAGTGCAATGCTGCTCTATCCCCTCAGCTATTCTAGCTGGCTGGATCCCAAGGCCCGGATGCCTAAGTGCTGGCTTAAATCCTTGGTGTATAAATTCCTTCCTCCAGTATAGACCCTTGCTCTTCACTTTATAGTGTTCTGCCCATCAGGTTACTTATCTGTACTTGGTTGTATTCTCCTCTCTTGGTAGGGAAACTGCAGGTTTCTCCCAAGAGGTGCTCTCCTACTACTGGGGTATCTCAACTGAACTATGCTTAGCCTCAGGAGCTTCAGGCTGACGAGGTGACTCCTCTAGTCCCCTGGAATACACTACTCCTCTCCTATCTGGGCCTTCCTATATATATCTAGGGCTCTCTAGCTCCCTCTAACGTCTGGGAGGCTAAACTGCACCCTGACAGGCCTGACACCCAGTTAACACAGGGAAATACAACACATGACAGTAAATGCAATAAACACATTACCCTTGTGTAGTGCCCACCTTTACCTAGTGGGACACTACACTTGGTCGGGGCTCCTTCTGCATGAATTACTGCGCCAGTGCGGCGTGGCATGGAGGCGAGCATCCTATGCCACTGCTGAGGTGTCATGGAAGCCCAGGTAGCTTTCATAGAGGCCTTCAGCTTGTCTACATTGTGGGGTCTGGTGTCTCTCATAGATTCTCTCTGGGGTTTAGGTCAGACGAGTCTGCTGGCCAATCAAGCACATTGATACCGAGGTTATTACACTAGGTATTGGTACTTTTGGCAATTTGAGCAGGTGCCAAGTCCTGCTGGAAAATGAAATCCGCATCTCCATAAAGCTTGTCAGCAGAGGGAAGCATGAGAGGCTCTAAAACTTCCTTTGTAGATGGCTGCGCTGAGTCTGGACTTGATATCAGACAGTGGACCAACACCAGCAGATGACATGGCTTCCCAAACCCTCACTGACTGTGGAAACTTTACACTGGACCTCAAGTAACTTGGATTGTGTGCCTCTCCAGTCTTCCTCCAGACTCTGGGTTCATCTGAACATGACTGTGGACCACTGAGCACCAATCCAGTCCTTTTCCTTCTTCTGGACTTTCCCTTAATGTGCTTGGATAGAGCGCTGTGAACAGCCATGATATTTTGTGGCTTACCCTCCTTGTGAAGGGTGTCAGTGACTGTCTTCTGGACAACTGTCAAGTCAGCAGTCTTTCCCCATGATTGTGTAGCCTACTGAACCAGACTAAGGGGCATTTAAAGGCTTAGGAATCCTCTGCAGGTGTTTTGTGTTTAGCTGATGAGATTGTGACCCCATGAGTCTACAAGATCAAGCTTTTTCATAATATTATAATTTTCTGGGATCCTGACTTTTGGGTTTTTATTAGCTGTAAGCCGTAATCGTCAGCTTTTAAAGAAGTAAAGGTTTGAAATGGATCACTGTGTGTGTGTGGAATGAATCTGTAGAATATAGGAGATTCACTTTTTGAATTGAATTACTGAAATAAATTAACGTTTCAATGATATTCTAATTTATTGACATGCTCCTGTATATCACTGTCCTCATTGTCCTTACTCGTGTTTCCTTCCTTTTTATCTTTCATCATTCTCCTCTTATTCTCTTGTTACTTCACCCTGCATGGCGGGGTTCTTTCACATCTTCTCCTTGCAAGGCCTTACTATGCTCTTCTTATATTGTATAGTATTACTATGCTCTTCTTGTATTGTAGAGCATTACTATGCTCTTCTTGTGTTGTAGAGCATTACTAGGCTCTTCTTGTGTTGTAGAGCATTACTAGGCTCTTCTTGTGTTGTAGGGCATTACTAGGCTCTTCTTGTGTTGTAGAGCATTACTAGGCTCTTCTTGTGTTGTAGGGCATTACTAGGCTCTTCTTGTGTTGTAGGGCATTACTAGGCTCTTCTTGTGTTGTAGAGCATTACTAGGCTCTTCTTGTGTTGTAGAGCATTACTAGGCTCTTCTTGTGTTGTAGAGCATTACTAGGCTCTTCTTGTGTTGTAGGGCATTACTAGGCTCTTCTTGTGTTGTAGGGCATTACTAGGCTCTTCTTGTGTTGTAGGGCATTACTAGGCTCTTCTTGTGTTGTAGGGCATTACTAGGCTCTTCTTGTGTTGTAGGGCATTACTAGGCTCTTCTTGTGTTGTAGGGCATTACTAGGCTCTTCTTGTGTTGTAGGGCATTACTAGGCTCTTCTTGTGTTGTAGGGCATTACTAGGCTCTTCTTGTGTTGTAGGGCATTACTAGGCTCTTCTTGTGTTGTAGGGCATTACTAGGCTCTTCTTGTGTTGTAGGGCATTACTAGGCTCTTCTTGTGTTGTAGGGCATTACTAGGCTCTTCTTGTGTTGTAGGGCATTACTAGGCTCTTCTTGTGTTGTAGGGCATTACTAGGCTCTTCTTGTGTTGTAGGGCATTACTAGGCTCTTCTTGTGTTGTAGGGCATTACTAGGCTCTTCTTGTGTTGTAGGGCATTACTAGGCTCTTCTTGTGTTGTAGGGCATTACTAGGCTCTTCTTGTGTTGTAGGGCATTACTAGGCTCTTCTTGTGTTGTAGGGCATTACTAGGCTCTTCTTGTGTTGTAGGGCATTACTAGGCTCTTCTTGTGTTGTAGGGCATTACTAGGCTCTTCTTGTGTTGTAGGGCATTACTAGGCTCTTCTTGTGTTGTAGGGCATTACTAGGCTCTTCTTGTGTTGTAGGGCATTACTAGGCTCTTCTTGTGTTGTAGGGCATTACTAGGCTCTTCTTGTGTTGTAGGGCATTACTAGGCTCTTCTTGTGTTGTAGAGCATTACTAGGCTCTTCTTGTGTTGTAGAGCATTACTAGGCTCTTCTTGTGTTGTAGAGCATTACTAGGCTCTTCTTGTGTTGTAGGGCATTACTAGGCTCTTCTTGTGTTGTAGGGCATTACTAGGCTCTTCTTGTGTTGTAGGGCATTACTAGGCTCTTGTGTTGTAGGGCATTACTAGGCTCTTCTTGTGTTGTAGGGCATTACTAGGCTCTTCTTGTGTTGTAGGGCATTACTAGGCTCTTCTTGTGTTGTAGGGCATTACTAGGCTCTTCTTGTGTTGTAGGGCATTACTAGGCTCTTCTTGTGTTGTAGGGCATTACTAGGCTCTTATATAGGTTTATTATGCTCTTCTCATGTTGTCGTCAATGTCTTTTTCAGGTGGTTTGTGGTAAAAGACTCCTTTCTTCTCTACATAAAACCGGACTCTGGAGAAATCTCCTTTGTTCTTCTCTTTGATCCTTTATTTAAAACGGAGATTGGCAAAAAAGCAACGGAGACTAAATACGGGGTCAGTGTACAGAGCTATCAACGGTAAGAGACCCTGACTAATGAGCCGTGTGTGTAACCTGCCGGAGCGGTAACGTTCTCCCGGACCTAGGCCACTTTACAACGACCCTGCCCCCTTACCCCCAATATTTAACTTCCCCAAAGCTACTGTTCCTGAAACCTCCTCCATCCACCCATAAGGCCCGCCAGCCAGTCACAAGCCTTGCATCTGCATCTGAAGCTAGTCCCGTTGACACAGCTGAGAGTTTGTTGCAGTGTATTGGTAATAGCTGTCTGTTGTGTCCGTTCTATTTACTGACAGCAATCAGAGCTCTGGAAATTCAAAGTAGATTATAAATCTGGAGAATGTTTTACTTACTTACTGCTTTGGGACAAAATTGTGTGGGTCTCCTTTTATTAAAGTGCCCGACTGTGAGCCCCGACCTCATAATCACCACGACTGACATTTATACAGAGACAGGCTGACCTGAGGTACTGCCTGTAAGGAACTACTCTAAACAAAACTACAACTCCCAGCATGCCCCAGGCTGTAGTTTTGCACTAGCAGGCGAGCACTCTCCTTCATGTACTACTGTGATAAATCTGCAGGTCCAGAAGTGAAATGACTTCTCCCCTTTGTCTTTTTGCCCATCCCATCCCTCAGTCAGTGCCAAGGCCCTCGGCACTGGAGGGGGGGGGGGGCAGCTTCCTTCCCAGAATCCATTTTTTGTAGCTCGGATTCTCAGAAAACCAAGTGACCTCCCTAATCTCAGTAATGTGACCTTGTACTTTCCATGTATGAAGTGGCCTTCTTATCCCAGCCCTGACTTCTCGATAAGGGGGTCTATGAATAGGTTTTTAACCCCATCCGACGCCAACTTTTATTCTTTTCTTTAAAAAACTCTGTGCAGGAACTACACATACCAAAACAAATGTTCCACATGATGACCACTGATGGAACCACTTGTGGTACCTATAGATATAATTAGAGACTAGCAAAATTATGAAAAATTCGAATTTCACAAAGAAACTCAATTCGAGGCGCATTCCTTTTTGTATGTGTATGTACCTGGTGCAATGACGAGGAATGGCGATCGTTCTCCCCCCCCCCCCTGTCTTTGAACCCCTCAGGTACTGCGTTCATTGCTGACTGTGGCATCTGAGGCTACAGTCAGGGTTAAAAAAAATACTCCCCTTATCCATTTGCTTGCGTAGAGGCCGTTGTGGCCATCTTGATTGAAGACACAGCGCAAAACCCGCACAGTGATATGATGACGTCACCGCCGGCGTGGTGGAATCATACGTCACCATGCGCGAGATTTCTGCAATCAAGATGGCGCAAAGGCCTCTTCACGTGCAAATAGATGAGGGGAGTATGTTTTTTTTGTTTTTGTTTTTTACCGCCATTTCAGTAAAAATAGATTTGTTACCAAGAAGCGCGAGGACGTTCAGTTTTGCATCGAATGGAGATTCGGATCAAAGTCAGTTTGTTTGGCTTCAGTTTGCTCAATGCTATATATACTCATCAATGTTCTTGGGAGTAACTAGTACTGTTATCTGGTGGTAGTATTCCACTTTTTGTTGTCTCCCCCCCCGGTGCTAAATTCTTCTTGTAAACATTACAGGACGCTGAACCTGAAGTTCAGTGGGTATCGTCAGGCTCGCTGGTGGACGCAGCAGATCACCCAGATTGCTGAGGATCAGGGGAAGGACTTCCTGAGTCTTCATCGGTTTGATGCTCATGCACCGGTGAGGCATAAAACCCAAGTGAAGTGGTGAGGATAGACTCTGCTTCCCCCCCCCCCTTGTACATCTTCATGCCGTTGTCCATGGTTGTCATCTTCTTTCCTTCCCCCACCAGGTTTGTTAATGGCTCCACTTATTTTGCTGCAGTTGCTGATGCCCTGCTGCAGGCTCGAGAGGAGATCTTCATCACTGACTGGTGGTAAGCTGCCATGTGGACTGCATGGGGGAATGGGGCCGTCCTGTCAGTCTAGGGGGGGCCGGCCACATGATCTGGGGGGATGCAGTATCGGGGGGAATGATGGAATTCAAGCAGCACAGTCCGTTGGCATTCCTATACCCAAGTAGATGCAATGCACCGGACTGGTTGGCAGGACCAACATATTATGGAAAAAAGGAATTCCAGCATTCTGGATGATGAAGGCAGAGAACTTTGTGCTTACTCACATGAATATGTTCAGCGGTAGTGTTGAGCGAACTTGTGTTTTACGTTCGGCGTGTAAAGTTCGGGTTATCGAAGAATCGCGTTATAATAAGTGTATGTGTGTGTGTGGGCGCATGTCTGTAATAAGTGTGTGGGTGTGTATGCGCGTTAATGAATGTGCATGGTATGTATGCCGTGATTGTGTATAAATCATGTCTATAGGTGCACATGTGTGTACCAGGTTGTTGTTTGCATGTGTAATGTGCATTGAGCTGAGGCAGGAGACAAGAGGATGGGAGTGGAGTCCTTATGAATGAGGGTGGTTGTAGTTACCCATGGTTGCTTGGGTCGTCCTTGAATCTCCCTGGGCCGCGTCCACAATGAAGGAAAGGCACACCCTTTTTCCTCTGGGCCCACCCTGGATTTGTGAGTCTCCTGCCTGTTCGTGGTTTGGGTTGCCCTTGGCCTTAGTGGGCGTTGAGGATGCAAGGCATGGTTCCCATGAAATATATGTTAAGGGAGAGGCAATGCAGTACTGTGGCAGTGCAGGTGTTGGTGCGATGATGAGGAGGAGGGTTTAGTAGGAAACGGGTGAACCGTTTTATTAGCTTTATTAACTTCTGCAGTTCACAAATACATGTGCTGGCGGAGGTGGGCGCAATTCTTATCCCATGTATTGCATAGGTCTTTTCCCAAGGCTGTGTCTAGGAGGTGCAAGTCCCTCTCCAGATAACCTGCATAATCTTACTAATCTGGCCAAAGGGTACGAATTCTCCTACTTGAGATCCATAGACGCACAGTACCCTCAGCACGGTACAATCTTACAATAGATGGCCAGCCTGTCTCTTCAGTATAGCAGAGGACCTGAGGTTTATTTCCCAACCCAGATGCAGGGAAGTCTATAGTCAAAGTACATGCATTACCTTCTCTGGAGGATACTCTGCGCTCTCAATGTATGGGCGCTAAACCTTCTGTTATATCCAGTCCAGCAGTATGTCCTTTCGGAGCTGGTACTTTGCTGGGATGGGAAGAATCCACACCCATCAGCTAATCCCAAGGGGCCGGCTGCTAATCCCAAGGGGCCGGCTGGCCAGTTAACTCCCTTCTTCCCATACAAAGTTTTTGAGATACAAAGTGCACAATTGACATCACATTAACCCCTAATGCTGGCACACTGTACATGCGAGTGTACCTGCCTGTTGGGTGTATGGGGCCTGTCTATAGTGCCGTTCTGTGCCCTTATTTTTAGCACTGTTATGACTGGCCGGGTATTGTGGTCTACAGAGTATAGTTATTGTAGCATTGTGAAAACTTAGCGATGAGTAATAATCAGCCAGTGAAATGGATTATATCCCGCCACGGTGCCTTAGGCAATGTGAGATGTGAATATGGCCCCGATGGAAGGCTGTTAGAGCTGGTGCACACACGTGACTTCTTGTTGCCTGGAGGGGCCTCGAAGGCCCACAGGCTGCATACGTGGAAAACGTTACTATGGTAAGTGACGGCTTAAGGCTCTTTGACACGAGTTTTGCTTCAGGTACCATGAGCTGTTAGATTATGCATGTCACGAGGTCTGCATTTACACCGTAGCAGGGTCTATAATGTTATGACTACCTAGAACATCTGCACAAATGCTCTACAATACGGGGACATCAATAGTGATTCAAAGTCTTTATCTCCAGATGATTTTGACTCCCTTCAGCTCAGTAAGTGACAAAACTATCTAGAAATTGTTGCGCTCACAAATGTCTAGGAGAGAATTTTTTATTTTATTTTATGCAGTGGGATGGTCTAGATTTAAAAAGGTGCTCTAGATCCCCGGCAGTGGTAATGGGACACTCCAGATTCCAGGTGGGAAGATGGTGGTTGGGGGGGGGGGCATGGTTCTAAATACCAGAAACAGGGGGTTGATGTAAATCCCTGGTGTGAGATGGTTCTCTAGATCCCATAAAGGTGGGATGCATCACTTCTTTACATCACAGGTGGAGGAGTGCACTGTAGATACCAGGGGAGTCTTCTAGATCAGAGGTGGGGGAATGGGGCAATCTAGGTTTTAAACAGAGAAGGGCGATCTGTATCTCGGGTCAGGAGCATTTTCTAGATCCCAGGCAGGTTGGGGCATATCTTTACATGAGTGGTGGAAGAGTGCACTGTAGATCCCAGAGGAGAGACTTCTAGATCAGAGGTGGGTTTTTGGCATGATCTAGGTCCCAAGTAGAGAGAGGCACTGTGTATACCTGAATGGGGCAATGTTTTGGATCCCAGATAGGTGGGGGGCATAGCTTTACATCACAGATGAAAGAGTTTGTGCTAGATCCCAGGGGAGACTTCTAGATCAGAGGTGGGTGTGTGGAATGATCTAGGTACCAAGTAGAGAGGAGCGATCTGTATTCCAAGTTGGGGGAATGTTCTAGATCGCAGGCAGGTGGGGGGGCGGGGGCTACAGGTCCCAGGGTACGATTTAGATCAGAGATGAAGGGGGAAGCCTACTGTAGATCCCAGGCAGAGTGATCCAAATCAAAGTATGGTAGTCTGGAAAAACATCTTAAAGTCTAGCCCAATATGATTCCTGTATAGTTTGTTAGTTGTTAGATGTCATCTGCAGCGCAGGTCTCCAATTTGGCCAGGAGATTTTTCTGTAGTTACACAAGGATCACAAGTATTGCCGCCATATATGATTCTTCCTACTTGGTACTGTCCATTGACAACATCATGGGTACATATATAAATGTGCCATGTGTGGACTGGCGACACCTACTGAAGTTCTGATATAGTTTTTTTTTCTCTTCTCATCTGCATAGGCTCAGCCCAGAAATCCACCTGAAGCGCCCAGCGTTTGATGACCAGTTTAGACTGGACATTATCCTGAAACATAAGGCGGTCAGTACTAAAGGTTTCCATCTCCTCAACCATACTAAACCATGATTTGGCAGCAAAGCCTTTATTTTCATAGATTACACCACGCAAAAAAAAAAAACTTTTCGTCTGCTACTGGGCAAAAAAACACTTGTCCTTTACTAAATCGAGTGTGCGGATTACAAATCTGAAGTTAGAATTGTTGTAACGCGTCACGAAATTTTGCTATGCATAAGTATGCCTAAATGAATTAAGCACTTGGAAAGCATGGAATGATTTTGAACAGAACGAGCTTTACTCCAACAATTACCTGATCTACAGCAAAGTTTGCGTAGTAAACAGTGTATGAAAATGTAATGGAAAAACCAACTTTCAAAGTCTCGTTTTTCAGTTTAAAAGTCTCACTTGAGCTAGGCCCGGTACTGTTAAAAGTGCTCCAAAAGTTGAAGTCCCAGAATGGGCCAAAAAATAAAGTGAAAAAAAAAGTGAAAAAAAATAGTTTTGCAAAAAAAAAAATTCCAACGTTTCATGTAAAAAAAAAGTGTCCTTTTCCCAAAATAAAGTAAAACATTTTTTTTTTTTAAATAGAGAAAAAAAGAAAAGTATCGCCCCGTCCATATCGACCGGCTCTATAAAAATATCACATGACCTAACACTTTAGGTGAACACCGTCAAAAAACTGTGCTAAATAAACCATTATTTTTTTTTTGTCGCCTTACATCACTAAAAGTGCAACACCAAGTGATCAAAAAGGCGTATACTCCCCAAAATAGTATCAATCTAACCGTCTCCTCATACCACAAAAAATGAGCCCCTGCCTAAGACAATAGCCCAAAAAATAAAAAAAACTATGGCTCTCCGACTATGGAGACTCTAAAACATGATTTATTTATTTTTTGTTTGTTTTAAAAATGCTGTTATTGTATAAAACTTGAATGAATAAATGAAAGTATACATATTGGGTATCGCCGCATCCGTAACAACCTGCTCTATAAAAATACCATGTGACCTAACCCCTCAGGTGAACACCGTAAAAAATAAAAACTGTGTCAAAAAAGCAATTTTTTGTCATCTTACTTTTACAAAAAGTGTAATGGCAAGCTATCAAAAAGTCATATGCACCCCAAAATAGTGCCAATCAAACCGTCACTTCATCCCGCAAGAATGATACCCTACCTAGGACAATCGCCCCAAAAAATAAAATAAAAACTGTCTATCAGACTGCTTTATTATGTAAAACTGATCAAACAGTAGTCATATTTGGTACTGTCACATCCGTAACAACCTGCTCTATAAAAATACCACATGGTTTAACCTGTCAGATGAACATTGTAAATAACAAAAAATAAAAATGGTGCCAAAACAGCAATTTTTTGTTACCTTGCCTCACAAAAAGTGTAATATAGAGCAACCAAAAATCAGATGTACCATCAAAACTGCCACCTTATCCCGTAGTTTCCAAAATGGGGTCTTTTGTTGGAGTTTCTACTTTAGGTGTCTTCAAATGTGACATGGCAGTAAAATCTGCCCTCCAAAAACCGTATGGCGTTCCTTTCCTTCTGCGCCCTGCCGTGTGCCCGTACAGCAGTTTATGACCACATATGGGGTGTTTCTGTAAACTACAGGGTCTTCTGGGTCGAGTCCAATCATTCCCATTGAATCTTGATACAACGTTGAATCTTGATGGTTTCACTGCTCTCTTTATTGCAGGAGGCTGGGGTAAAAGTTTGTGTCATACTCTTTAAGGAGATGGAAATGGCTCTCGGTATTAACAGTGGGTACAGCAAACGCGCGTTAATGCTTCTGCACCCCAATATTAAGGTGAGCACCTTAAGCTCTATGCATATTTCATGGCCATGGGAAGCTTTGGGGTCCCCTTACCAGTTTTTGTCTTTCAGGTGATGCGTCACCCCGATCACTTGTCTTCCATAGTCTTCCTCTGGGCTCACCATGAGAAGATGGTGGCCATTGACCAGTCTGTTGTGTTTCTGGGTGGTTTAGACTTGGCCTATGGCCGATGGGATGATCATGACTATCGACTGACTGATGCACGATCTACGGAGATGCAGCAACAGGTACCCATCAACTGAGATAAGAATGACTCAATATTCTACCGATCTTAATCCCAGACACTTTCTCTTCTACCAAGTCAATGCTCTACTATAAAATAATACGAGATTATGCCTATTGCTCCATGCTTGTATTAGTCCACCATAGTCCATCTATCCTATTAATCCAAATAACCCATATAACTTCTCCTGTACTTGTCCTTAAAACCTTCCTATTACTTCTCTTACCATATAACTGCTGATAATACTCCCAGTAACCTCATGTAATCCTCCTATGTCTCCATTCTTTCTCTGATCTCTCTTCTCTTTCGCTGTCTGTCTTCTTGTTGGTTGTCTCCTGCTCGTTTAAGGTGGACTCCTGCTGTCTCTCACCAGAAAGCAACCTCATCTGCCGAACATCCTACAGAGGAACCCTCTATGGAATGCCAGACCTGGATGGGCAAAGACTACAGTAACCTCATCCTCAGAGACTGGGTACAACTGGACAAACCGTTCGAGGGTAAGAGACCAAGGAATTACAAGCACTTCGGTTTTCACCCTGCAGGAGGAGGAGCCGACTCATAGCTCCTTCTATATGTATCGCCCTGCAGGAGGAGGAGCCGACTCATAGCTCCTTCTATATGTATCACCCTGCAGGAGGAGGAGCCGACTCATAGCTCCTTCTATATGTATCACCCTGCAGGAGGAGGGGCAGACTCATAGCTCCTTCTATATGTATCGCCCTGCAGGAGGAGGGGCAGACTCATAGCTCCTTCTATATGTATCACCCTGCAGGAGGAGGGGCAGGCTCATAGCTCCTTCTATATGTATCACCCTGCAGGAGGAGGGGCAGACTCATAGCTCCTTCTATATGTATCACCCTGCAGGAGGAGGGGCAGACTCATAGCTCCTTCTACATGTATCACCCTGCAGGAGGAGGAGCAGACTCATAGCTCCTTCTATATGTATCACCCTGCAGGAGGAGGAGCAGACTCATAGCTCCTTCTATATGTATCACCCTGCAGGAGGAGGAGCAGACTCATAGCTCCTTCTATATGTATCACCCTGCAGGAGGAGGAGCAGACTCATAGCTCCTTCTATATGTATCACCCTGCAGGAGGAGGAGCAGACTCATAGCTCCTTCTATATGTATCACCCTGCAGGAGGAGGAGCAGACTCATAGCTCCTTCTATATGCATCACCCTGCAGGAGGAGGAGCAGACTCATAGCTCCTTCTATATGCATCACCCTGCAGGAGAAGGAGCATACTCATAGCTCCTTCTATATGTATCACCCTGCAGGAGGAAGAGCAGACTCATAGCTCCTTCTTTATGTATCACCCTGCAGGAGGAGGGGCAGACTCATAGCTCCTTCTATATGTGTTACCCTGCAGGAGGAGGAGCAGAATCATAGCTCCTTCTATATGTATCACCCTGCAGGAGGAGGGGCAGACTCATAGCTCCTTCTATATGTATCACCCTGCAGCAGGAGGAGGGGCAGACTCATAGCTTCTTCTATATGTATCACCCTGCAGGAGGAGGAGCAGACTCATAGCTCCTTCTATATGTATCACCCTGCAGGAGGAGGGGCAGACTCATAGCTCCTTCTATATGTATCACCCTGCAGGAGGGGGAGCAGACTCATAGCTCCTTCTATATGTATCACCCTGCAGGAGGAGGAGCAGACTCATAGCTCCTTCTATATGTATCACCCTGCAGGAGGAGGAGCAGACTCATAGCTCCTTCTATATGTATCACCCTGCAGGAGGAGGAGCAGACTCATAGCTCCTTCTATATGTATCACCCTGCAGGAGGAGGGGCAGACTCATAGCTCCCTTCTATATGTATCACCCTGCAGGAGGAGGAGCAGACTCATAGCTCCTTCTATATGTATCACCCTGCAGGAGGAGGGGCAGACTCATAGCACCTTCTATATGTATCACCCTGCAGGAGGAGGAGCAGACTCATAGCTCCTTCTATATGTATCACCCTGCAGGAGGAGGGGCAGACTCATAGCTCCTTCCATATGTATCACCCTGCAGGGGGAGGAGCAGACTCATAGCTCCTTCTATATGTATCACCCTGCAGGAGGAGGAGCAGACTCATAGCTCCTTCTATATGTATCACCCTGCAGGAGGAGGGGCAGACTCATAGCACCTTCTATATGTATCACCCTGCAGGAGGAGGTGCAGACTCATAGCTCCTTCTATATGTATCACCCTGCAGGAGGAGGGGCAGACGCATAGCTCCTTCCATATGTATCACCCTGCAGGGGGAGGAGCAGACTCATAGCTCCTTCTATATGTATCACCCTGCAGGAGGAGGAGCAGACTCATAGCTCCTTCTATATGTATCACCCTGCAGGAGGAGGGGCAGACTCATAGCTCCTTCTATATGTATCACCCTGCAGGAGGAGGTGCAGACTCATAGCTCCTTCTATATGTATCACCCTGCAGGAGGAGGGGCAGACTCATAGCTCCTTCCATATGTATCACCCTGCAGGGGGAGGAGCAGACTCATAGCTCCTTCTATATGTATCACCCTGCAGGAGGAGGAGCAGACTCATAGCTCCTTCTATATGTATCACCCTGCAGGAGGAGGTGCAGACTCATAGCTCCTTCTATATGTATCACCCTGCAGGAGGAGGGGCAGACCCATAGCTTACTATCATCTGTGTTTAATTGCAGATTTTATTGATCGCATGAAAAATCCCCGAATGCCGTGGCGGGACGTGGGTGCTGTGATTCATGGTAAAGCAGCTAGAGATGCCTCCAGACACTTCATCCAGAGGTGGAACTTTAACAAGGTGACAATGATATATATATATATATTTTACACATTTACACTACTATATTGTGCAGCGCTTTACAGACATTAGCATCCAACTGTCCCCAATGGGGCGCACGCAAACACAGGGAGAACACTCCATGCAGATGTTGTCCAGCGCTGCAATGCACCAGTGCTAACCACTGCGTGTATATATGTATATATAATCCTCTAACACTTGCTGTACATGTTGCTCATTAACCCTTTCTCTGTATCGTAGACAAGAAAATATAATGGGCCGGAGTATCCATATTTGCTTCCCAAGTCTCTTTCTACGGCAGAGCGGTATAATTACACAGTACCAGGATGTTGCAGTGCCAGTGTACAGGTGCGGTACTGAGTGCGAGTGTGAGTGTGTGCTCTGTGTGCAGTAATAGGAGTATTGCATGGATCCAGGAATCTCATGGAGCTGGAGAAACATGTCTAAAGGGCCCTGCACATGGACCGACTTAGCAGGCCATTATAGGAATTAACCGTTCCTTCCTGATAATTGCCCGAGGTGAGAGCTGGATTTGCATGCAGCAATCATCTCCTCTTTGTTCTAACAAGTGATTGCTACTGCGTTGGCTCATCCCCTTAGAGAATTTTTGGTTCTGGGCAGTAGATTGCTGTTTACACAGGACTGGCTATCTGCTGCCCAGAAATGAGTAATGTATATGCATGCTATATATATCTGCTGTATACTGTCCGCTCTCATTATAATGTCTGTAGGACTCCTGGCAGAGCAGGGACATCTCCCTGTTTCTGGATACTTTCCCCTGCACTCCTCAGCGGCGGGAAAGAGCAGCAATAGGGAGTGGTGTTATCTGGTCTGGGGTCCGTATTATTGGGAGCTTTGCTCTGGGCTCTGTACGTATGGCATGCCCGCTCTGGGCTCTGTACTACGGGGCATGCCCGCTCTGGGCTCTGTACTACGGGGCATGCCCGCTCTGGGCTCTGTACTACAGGGCATGCCCGCTCTGGGCTCTGTACTGCAGGGCATGCCCGCTCTGGGCTCTGTACTGCAGGGCATGCCCGCTCTGGGCTCTGTACTGCAGGGCATGCCCGCTCTGGGCTCTGTACTGCAGGGCATGCCCGCTCTGGGCTCTGTACTGCAGGGCATAGTGGTCAGTCTTCTGTTTTTATTCAGGGTTTCTGGTCTGAGGTCTGTGTTTAATTTAGGGGTTCTACTTTTGGGTCTTTTGTATATTGAGGGTATTTCCTATATTAAAAAAGATACAAAACATCCTGCACGATATGACAGTAAATACGCGGATGTACATGGCTACATTTACAGAAAATAATGCACTATAGCAATAGATGCAAACACAACATATGGACTAAGCCCGCACTCTGATAAAATCTGAGACTCTCAGGCAATATATTTTGATCAAAACACATCTGTGCCCACCTACCAGCGCCACGGTGGTCTCAGGTCAGACGGGTCCTACGCTATACCTATACATTCAGGAGAGCAGACCCTGCAGGTATAGTGTGCTGCTCCTAGTTACCAATGAGAGGAGCAGCACGCACCGCTATATGTACCGCCGAATCAAGGTCGCTGTTAGACTTTATACATGTAGCCATGCACATCCGCATATTTACTATCATGTCGTGCAGAATGTTTTGTATTTTTTTTTTCCGTGATTTTTCTTAGTGTCCTTGAAGGCGTGGCACCTTCATTTGTGAATACTCTCCTATCTTGGGAGTAGCATTCATGTGCACTTTTTCCCCACCTATCTAACAGGCGACCTCGGCGGTACATATAGCAGTGCGTGCTCCTCCTCTCATTGGTAACTAGGAGCAGCACACTATACCTGCAGGGTCTGCTCTCCTGAATGTATAGGTATAGCGTAGGACCTGCCTGACCTGAGACCACCTTGGCGCTGGTAGGTGGGCACAGATGTGTTTGTTTTGATCAAAATATATTGGCAGAGAGTCTCTTATTTTATCATCAGAGTGAGGGCTTAGTCCACATGTTGTGTTTGCATCTATTGCTATAGTGCATTACTTCCTACTGTATATAAATGGATGCGGCATCAGTCCCAGATGTTACTAGGTGATTCGCCTCTTTATATGACCATCTCTCTGATGTTCCTTCTCATATAGGCCCTGGATGTTTTGTAGATGTTCTCAGACAGCGCCATACAGCTCCCCTTCATTGCCCGGAGTACCACTCGGTGCCCACATAGTGTCATACTGCAACTATACAGAGACCAGCAATTCTCTCGCACTGCGGCGGGGCCCCTAAGGCAGCGCCCGGAATCCCTGACCTGGGGGTGTAATGCGTGCTGTGTGGGTGCAGGAATAGCAGAGAGCTGGAGATGTAGTGTGTGGTGTGATTGCAGGCGACCATGGTGTGTCTTCTCATCTGGTGGCTTCCTTTCTCTGCAGGTGCTGCGGTCAGTCGATCGCTGGTCAGCCGGATGTAATGAATGCTCCATCCTCAATGCTTACCTGGACTGTATATCCCACGCTGAGCACTACGTGTACATAGAGGTGAGGTCTCGGGCATCCTTGCCTGAGAAATGTCCTGCTTTTCCTATGGACCCCTAACTATTTCTGCTCACGCAGTTGGGCCAGAGCAGTGTCCGACCTAACATTGTCCCTCCGCACCCTCTGATACTAATCTGCTGCATAAACACATGTGGTCCAAAACATTAAAAATCACCAAAAATGGCAAAAGTGATGTGAGGTGATGAGGTCAGTTTCTGGATGTGGCCTGACGTGTGTGCAGGGGATGCATCGCTCTCCCATCTTCTCTTTCTCTTCATAGAACCAGTTTTTCATCAGTTCTACAGATGGAAGAATAATCCAGAACATGATAGCGGACGCCATCGTACAGAGGATATGCCACGCTCACAAGTAAGACGTCGCCAGTGTGTCCTTACATCTGGGAACCTGGGGCTCTCCATGGCATGCTAGGAGATGTGGTCTGGTGACACTTAGGGTACAGGATGATGACACACTGACTCTTGGGGTACAGGGTAATGACACTTGGGGTACAGGACAAGGACACTGACACTTGGGGTACAGGACACTGACACTTGGGGTACAGGACACTGACACTTGGGGTACAGGACACTGACACTTGGGGTACAGGACACTGACACTTGGGGTACAGGACACTGACACTTGGGGTACAGGACACTGACACTTGGGGTACAGGACACTGACACGCTGACACTTGGGGTACAGGATAATGG
The DNA here is from genome assembly GCF_014858855.1 of Bufo gargarizans. NCBI lineage: Eukaryota > Metazoa > Chordata > Amphibia > Anura > Bufonidae > Bufo > Bufo gargarizans. The sequence goes on from NC_058081.1 coordinate 22,717,786, forward strand.
CAATAGAAAAGAACAGTGTGTAAACAGTTTTTCGGAGAGTGCCCCTAATTGTCAGGGATTGTAACTCACCAGATCAGGTTGTGCACGCCAGGCACAATGCTGGGAAGCGTATGTAGAATAGCTTGTGCGGTACCAAAGCAGCTCCCTTCTGCCGCGGGCATCCAGAATAGGTCTCGATGATCAGAGATAAGTTTAGGGAAAAAATGGCAGTACTACCCGGGTGCTAAGATTTAGGCCCCCTGCACACCAACGTGTGCTTCCCGTTGCCGTATTGCGGACCGCATTTGGGGATCCGCAATACACGGGTGCCTTTCTGTGGGCATTCTGCATCACGGATGCTGACCCATTTACTTGAATGGGTCCGCAGATGCGGAACGGAAGCGCGGAACGTAATTCCGTTCCGCAAAAAGATAGAACATGTCTTATCTTTTTGCGGAACGGCATTAAAGTGAATGGGTCCACGATCCTCTGCGGCTGCCCCACGGACTGTGTTCGTGCATTGCGGGCCATAGCACGACCACGGGGTGCACATGTTCGTGTGCAGGGGGCCTTAACCACACTTTATTTTAGTATACAACTAGACATTAACAAAGTTATGGGGTCTTAGTTTAGCTACGCGTTTCACCGACGCTCCATCGGCTTCTTCTGGCTGACCCAGAGGAATGGCGCACACCAGAATTTACACCAAAAAACAGGAAACTACATCATTAGATTGACAAGTTCAGTCCACAAATACGTTTTAGTAGCATAAATTATTAATTCAAAACTGAATAAAACATTGTGCAAATATATTATATAAAGACAATTAATATATAAATATATATATATATTAGGGTTTCATTTTGTAATGGAAATTATTTTAATGTTAAATATTTGCAGACTTTGCTTACGCCCCGAGTCTCAGTAATGTAAAATATATGTCAAATTTGAAGAAGATTGGATAATATTTAGAGGTTGCACACTTTGATCAGTTTTGTAAAAGTAGGCAAAAAATAAGATTCTAAAACTAGAAATCACAAACTTAAAATATTAAAACTAGACCTAAGAGTAATAGGTAGTATGATAGGCAAAACATGTGTTATATTAATCAACTTTGAACGATGCAATCCCTTCTTCTGTTAGCTCGGTGACGACTTTTCTGTGACGCTCGACGACCCTCAACAAGAATTGTTTTTGTTGTTCGTCCCTGACCGATTGGTTAAACTTTTTTATGAGAGTAATTCCTCTTTCTGCGGTATCACTGACCACCTTAAAAGCGTTCACATGGCTTCTTAGAGAATCACTGCAGTATTCTGTCACCTCGTGGATCCCAAACAATTCAAAGAACGTCTTTGTTTTATTAGTAACGAAATGGCTCAGGTCTTTTCCTTCAAAAATTTGGGTTTTACCCTCTAATCGTTTAATTTCCTTTTTCTTTGCAGCTTTGGTTTCAGAATTTTTAGTCATATTTTCCTTAACAGCCCGAGTAATGCGTTCGTCCAAAAAAGCAAATCCTACGTTTGTTTCTGTCTCTTAGCAACTGTGAGAGCACTTTTTTTGACGTCTGCATCTGGGTGAGTGCTCAGAAGCCATAGCATATCCAAGTCATTCTTTGGAGCCATCGACTTACAATTGCCTCGTGCAAAAAGCGAACATATGAGGCTGACAAAATGTGCAACCCGCTTCATTCCTTTCAATTCTCGTTAAGGAATATTCAACTGTTTGGTGAAGAGGACAATTTTAAGTGCATATATTGCCTTTTGCCATCCACCTTGCTTGATGCAGAGTGAATATTAGACCAACCTCCTAGGTACAGGAGTGAGAGTAGTAATAAGTGATCCATGTGTGCAACCCCTAAATATTATCCAATCTTCTTGAACTTTGGCATATATATCTTTTACATCACTGTGACTCAGGGCATAAGCAAAGTCATATGAAAATCACATCTTTAGAAAAATGAAACACCCTAATATATAATGCATACATATAATATATATAATGCAGCAATATACTATTTTGGTAACAAATTCTAATTAAATACTAATAGTAAATTATTAAATGAATAAAAAAAACAAAAACAAAACAGATAACTGACATAAAATCATTATTTATAATAGAAAGCTCTGTTGAAATAGTTATTTATTCCTCTATAATTACTCCTCTATAGTAAGTACTTGTGGTAGGAAGCCTGAATACTGTTTGTTTAGTATGTTCTATGACTTCATTGAGACCAGTACCAGCGTCTGCAGGTGAAATATCCAGTAGGATTCTTTATTTACCAATTGTTGGAATCTATTTTTAGTGTTTGGAGGAATCCACTCGATGATGGTCAGTTTTAGGACAGATATATCGCGATTGTGCTGTGTATGGAAATGTCTAGAAACGCTTTGGTGTTGTTTCCGTTACTTATATTGCTTCTATGGTTTTTTAATCTGGTTCTTATACACCGAGTTGTTCGTCCTACATATTGCAGGGACGCTCCAAAAGATGGATAACAAAGGATGAGCCGCAGTCCAAGTGTGTTTTTTTTTTTTTCTTTTTTTTTTTAACATTTTCCCCTGTGATAGATGAAATAAAATCTGATTGACCGGGGGAGATGTTCCTGCAGCATAAACATTTTATGCGTTTGAATCGGTAATTTCCCATGGTATCCTGTGTATTTGTGGGCATGCTTAGTTTATTTTTTTTATTCACCATACTAGGTGCCAAGATATTTTTTAAGGTTATGTTTCCTCTGTATGTGAGGTTTGGTTTTTTTGGTAATATTTTTTTCAGAATGGGGTCATTCAGTAGAATGTTTGTTGTTGTTTTTTTTGTGAAGATATTTTTTTATTTCATTATGGGCAGTGTTATAAGTGGTGATAACATTATATTTGAACTGATCTCCATTTTTATTGATTTATTTTTTTATTCCATGTTAGACAGTCATTTTGAGTCAGGAGACAAGTTTTTTTATATGCTAAGGATACAATTTTTGATGGGTATTTTTTCTCTTTAAATCTTTTTTGTAAGGTTTTGGCTTGTTTGGTGAAATCTTCAGTTGAGGTACAATTTTTCGTTATCCAGCGGTATTTTCCATATGGGATTGTATTCCTCAGCCATCTGTGGTAATGGCTGCTTTGAAAATGTAAATAACTATTTGTGTTAACTTGTTTAAAGTGTGTTTTGGATCCAATTGTGTTTTTATCGGACCGAAATAGTGTGACCTCTAAGAAAACAATTTCATCTCTAGAAAAATTGGGGCAAAAATGAATGCCCCAGGAGTTGTTGTTCAGTTCTTCTACAAAGTCAAAGGCATCCTTTTGTGCGCCTTTCCAAATGATGAACAAGTCATCTATGTATTTTTTTTATAGTATACGATGAGCGGAGAAAAAGTCGGGGACTGTGCAATGTGTTGTTCAAACCGGCCCATAAAGAGATTGGCATAACTTGGTGCCACTCGCGCGCCCATCGCACAGCCCTTTATCTGTTGGTATAGATTGTCATTGAATGAAAAAACCATATTGCAAAGAATAAACTCAATTCCTTTGAGAAGGAAATTAATTTGTTTAATGTTGAGTCTGTTGTGACTGATTGGAGTTTCTTCTACTGCTTTTAGTCCTAATTGGTGTGAGATGTTAGAATATAGAGCGGTGACGTCTAGTGTGAAGAAGGCAGAACGGCCGGGAACTCGACTGTTCGTAGTTCAGTTATTAATTGTGTGGAGTCTTTTAGGTCTGTAGGGTGTTCTAGAACATATTCTTGGAGAAACAGATCCTTGTTGTGAGATATATTAGATGTGATGGACCCTATCCCTGAGATAATTTTGTTTTTCTTGTGGCTGTTGGTTTGCAGATTCTGAATGATCATCTCTAGAGGTTTTTCCTCCCCTACACCCTCCAGTTGTTTTCTTTTTGTGGCTTTGTTTGTGGGGGATGGGGCTGGGGAGGAGCGGCATTAGGGTTGTGGTGGTATTTTTGCTGGGTAGAGGGGTGGAAGGTAGTGTCCCAGCTGTTTTGATGGATGATTTGGTTGATATGGAGTTTGTATGTGGTATTTTCTTTTGTCATTTTGGGCGGTAATGGTGGGGTTTGTGTCGGATTAACAGTGAGGGCCGATGCATGGCGGTAGTCTAAAAAAGTAGTTGTAGAAAGATTAGAAAGAGAATCGGAGTTCTGATTTGATATGGCTGGAACTGGAGAGTTAGGAGAGAGATCTGCCTGATTTAAAAACAATTATGCCATCATCAATGAGATCATCATCGGGAAAGGAAGATTGGAGGGGGAACCTTAAACCCCTAGGTATGATCTGTTCCTTCAAGTACATCTGGAGGAACAGAACATCAATGGTATGATGTATTTCTATTTTATGTGCATCTTCAAGTACAAGAAAAAGATCGGTCATTATGTTGAGTTCATCTGGAGGGATTGTTTCCTCCTGGTTTACTTGCATTTGAGTTGTTCCAATTGTCTGTGCAATAAGATGTCCACAGGTTTCTTGCCGATTTAGTAAGGTAATCCATGTTATGAAGAGAAGGGGATGAGTGGTAAATCTGTTCACTAGTTGGACTTGATGTCCCACGATACCTCAAAAGGTTCGTCCGTTCTTTTACTATTTACCTAAAATACACAAAAACCTACAACACCCACCTGGCAGAGCCATCATCTCAGGGATAGGGTCCATCGCATCCAATTTTTCTCACTACATAGATCTGTTTCTCCAAGAATATGTTCTAGAACTCCCTACAGACCTAAAAGACTCCATTAATAACTGAACTACGGACAGTCGAGTTCCCGGCCGTTCTGCCTTCTTCACACTAGACGTCACCGCTCTATATTCTAACATCTCCCACCAATTAGGACTAAAAGCAGTAGAAGAAACTCCAATCAGTCACAACAGACTCAACATTAAACAAATTAATTTCCTTCTCAAAGGAATTGTGTTTATTCTTTGCAATAAAGTTTTTTCATTTAATGACACTACATAAACAGATAAAGGGCTGTGCGATGGGCACACGAGTGGCACCAAGTTATGCCAATCTCTTTATGGGCCGGTTTGAACACCACATTGCACAGTCCCAGACTTTTTCTCCGCTCATCGTATACTATAAAAAATACATAGATGACTTGTTCATCATTTGGAAAGGCGCACAAAAGGATGTCCTTGACTTTGTAGAAGAACTGAACAACCACTCCTGGGGCATTCATTTTTGCCCACATTTTTCTAGAGATGAAATTGTTTTCTTAGATGTCACACTATTTCGGTCCGATAATAACCCAATTGGATCCAAAACACATTTTAAACAAGTTGACACAAATGGTTATTTACATTTTCAAAGCAGCCATTACCACAGATGGCTGAGGAATACAATCCCATACGGACAATACCGCCGGATAAGGAAAAATGTTACAAAAAAAAATTTTAAGAGCAAAAATACCCATCAAAATTTTTATCCTTCGCATATAAAAAAACTTGTCTCCTGACTCAAAATGACTGTCTAACAGGGAATAAAAAAATAATCAATAAAAATGGAGATCAATTCAAATATAATTTTATCACCACTTATAACACTGCCCATAATGAAATAAAAAATATCTTCACAAAAAACTGGAATATTCTACTGAATGACCCCATTCTGAAAAAAATATTACCCAAAAAAAAAAACCTCACATACAGAGGAAACCTAACCTTAAAAAATATCTTGGCACCTAGTATGGTAAATAAAAAAAAATAAAAAATAAGCATGCCCACCCACAAATACTCAGGATACCATGGGTAATTACAGATGCAAACACATAAAATGTTGATGCTGCAGGAACATCTCGCCCGGTCAATCAGATTTTATTTCATCTATCACAGGGGAAAATGTTAAAATAAAAAACACACTTGGACTGCGGCTCATAACTTTATCTATCTTTTGGAGCGTCCCTGCAATATGTAGGATGAACAACTCTGTGTATGAGAACCAGATTCAAAAACCATGGAAGCAATATAAGTAACGGAAACAACACCAGAGCTTTTAACTTTCTAGACCTTTCCATACAAAGCACAATCTCGATATATCTGTCCTAAAACTGACCATCATCGACTTGATTCCTCCAAACACTAAAAATAGATTCTAACAATTGGTAAATAAAAAATCCTACTGGATATTTCACCTGCAGACGCTGGTACCCAAGGCTGGTTTCAGACCTTAGCGTTTTACAGCGCGTTCCTACGCGCTGTAAAACGCTCAACAGGCAAGAACCAATGATTCCCTATGGGAATGGTTCTCACCTGATCGTTTTACAGCGCGTACAATCGCGCTGTAAAACGCCCGACGCCCCAAGAAGTACAGGAGCTTCTTTGGGGCGTCTTGTCGCGCGTTCCCGTACATAGACTTCAGCAGGAACGCGTGACAATGGGCGTTCGCTTGTCTCTGTATGCGCGATTGCAAACACCCATACGATCGCGCATACAGAGCGTACGTTCAGTACGCTCAGGTCTGAACCCAGCGTAAAGGTCTCAATGAAGTCATAGAACATACTAAACAAACAGTATTCAGGCTTCCTACCACAAGTACTTACTATAGAGGAATAAATAAATATTTCATCGGAGCTTTCTATTCTAAATAATAATTTTATGTCAGTTATCAGTTTATTTATATTTTTTCATTTAATAATTTACTATTAGTATTCAATTAGAATTTGTTACCAAAATAGTATATTGCTGCATTATATTTATATATGAAAGGTAGAAGCAGCACACTGTATCAGGCGGGTGCAAATCTGGCAAAGGCCAGCGACCAAGATCCAAAACGATATGTGAAAAAGACTGCAACAAGGTCCATAAATATTGGGACATCGTCAAATTCTAACATTTTTGGCTCTATACACCACCACAATGGATTTGAAATGAAACTAACAAGATGTGCTTTACCTGCAGACTGTCAGCTTTACCTGCAGACTGTCAGCTTTAATTTACATCCAAATCAGGGGAACGGTGCAGGAATTACAACAGTTTGCATATGTGCCTCCCACTTGTTAAGGGACCAAAAGTAATGGGACAATTGTCTTCTCAGCTGTTCCATGGCCGGAGTGTGTTATTCCCTCATTATCCCAATTACATTGAGCAGATAAAAGGTCCAGAGTTCATTTCCAGTCTGCTGTTTGCATTTGGAATCTGTTGCTGTCAACTCTCAAGATGAGAACCAAAGAGCTGTCACTATCAGTGAAGCCGTCATTAGGCTGAAAAATACAACAAACCCATCAGAGAGATAGCAAAAACATTAGGCCTGGCCAAAACAACTGTTTGGAACATTCTTAAAAAGGACACACCGGTGAGCTCAGCAACACCAAAAGACCCGGAAGACCACGGAAAACAACTGTGGTGGATGACTGAAGAATTCTTTCCCTGGTGAAGAAAACACAACAGTTGGCCAGATCAAGAACACTCTCCAGGAGGTAGGCGTATGTGTGTCAAAGTCAACAATCAAGAGAAGACTTCACCAGAGTGAATACAGAGGGTTCACCACAAGATGTAAACCATTGGTGAGCCTCAAAAACAGGAAGGCCAGATTAGAGTTTGCCAAACGACATCTAAAAAAGCCTTCACAGTTCTGGAACAACATCCTATGGACAGATGAGACCAAGATCAACTTGTACCAGTATGGAGAAGGAAAGGAACTGCTCATGATCCTAAGCATGCCCCCTCATCAGTGAAGCATGGTGGTGGTAGTGTCATGGCGTGGGCATGTATGGCTGCCAATGGAACTGGTTCTCTTGTATTTATTGATGATGTGACTGCTGACAAAAGCAGCAGGATGAATTCTGAAGTGTTTCGGGCAATATTATCTGCTCATATTCAGCCAAATGCTTCAGAACTCATTGGACGGCGCTTCACAGTGCAGATGGACAGTGACCCAAAGCATACTGCAAAAGCAACCAAAGAGTTTTTTAAGGGAAAGAAGTGGAATCTTCTGCAATGGCCGAGTCAGTCACCTGACCTGAATCCGATTGAGCTGCATTTCACTTGCTGAAGACAAAACTGAAGGGAAAATGCCCCAAGAACAAGCAGGAACTGAAGACAGTGGCAGTAGAGGCCTGGCAGAGCCTCACCAGGGATGAAACCCAGCGTCTGGTGATGTCTTTACGTTCCAGACTTCAGGCTGTAATTGACTGCAAAGCATTTGCAACTAAGTATTAAAAAGTGAAAGTTTGATTTATGATCATTATTCTGTCCCATTACTTTTGGTCCCTTAACAAGTGGGAGGCACATATGCAAACTGCTGTAATTCCTGCACCGTTCACCTGATTTGGATGTAAATGCCCTCAAATTAAAGCTGACAGTCTGCAGGTAAAGCACGGCTTGTTTGTTTCATTTCAAATCCATTGTGGTGGCGTATAGAGCCAAAAATGTTAGAATTGCGTCGATGTCCCAATATTTATGGACCTGACTGTATATATAATTTGACTTTATATGATATATTTTCACAATGTTTTATTCAGTTTTTAATTATTTATGCTACTAAACATATTTGTGGACAGAACTTGTCAATCTAATGATGTAATTTCCTGTTTTTTTGTGTAAATTCTGGTGTGCGCCATTCCTCTGGGTCAGCCTGAAGAAGCTGACAGAGCGTCGTTGAAACGCGTAGCTAAACTAAGACCCCATCACTTTGTTTATGTCTAGTTGTGTACTAAAATAAAGTGTGGTTAAATCTTAGCGCCCCGGTAGTACTGCCCTTTTTTCCCTAAACTTACCTAGGATAATGACACACTTAGGGTACAGGGTAATGACACATACCTGGTCTGTGTCAGTGTGACTAGTTTTAGCTAAGGGATGAGGGACCTGGAGGTCCACATTTTCAGTCCAGTTCCTCCAGGTACCTTTTTGAATAAATGTAAATTTTAAACAAATTTGAGGCCCTCATCCTATTCTTTGTGCCATTGACCCTCTCTACTCCCTGCAGATTCAAGAACTGTGCCTCTCATTGTCCCCACTGCTAACCTGTCTGTCATTACAGGGAAGGCAAAAAATTCCGGGTCTTCATTGTGATCCCTCTGTTACCTGGCTTTGAGGGCAATATTGAGTTGGGAGGTGGAAACTCCATCCAGGCCATCCTGCACTTTACATTCAGGTAACACCGCAGTCGGGTCAGCAGTTGTTCAAGAAGAGTTGTCACGGACACTAGTGTTGGAGATGGAGAGTTTTTTTTATTTATTTTTTTATGGTTGACATATCTTTCTTAGTTCTATAACATTCTTGTAATTTGGCATTGGGTTGGGATGTTGGATGGTTCAGCAATTGTTTCTCATGGATACTCCTTAATCTTTCTCCAATTAGAAAAGTCCAACCATATGAAACTGATGATCTTAAATTTTTTTGTCTAGAACAAGGTTTCTAAACTCATTCCTGTAATGCTCCACCAGGTCATGCCCTCAGGCACTGGTGGTATGATTTCTTTTTTTTTTTTAAGTGCCCAAAAAATGTATAAACCATAATTTTCATACAATAATACAACATAAAATCACTATTATTTTAACATTGCTCATAACCACCCAGGTCCCAACCCTCCGTACACTTGTGATGCATCTCAAAGATAAAGAAAATAAAAAACAAAAATGAATTAAAGAAATTAGGAGAAGAAAGATGAATGCCATGGAGAATTGAGGGAGGGAGGAGGTCAAAACTTCCAAGCCTCCCATATCTTAGTCTATCTCTCCTGACTATTTATTTGCTTATACAAGAAATACTCATAACTTTTAACCCTATTGACCAGATTTATCCAATTGTTCAAATTTGGAACATTTTATGAAAACCAAACTCGGGAGATCAAGAGTTTCGGCAGGAACAGTATTATGTTGAATATTTTTTTATTTATGACAATCTACCTTGGAGAGATCACTCCATATCCAACACTCAACCGCAAAAGGAATCAGGAATCTTAACTCCTTAGCAACAACATTTTTGATTGCAGTCCAATACTGTTTTGGTTCTGGACAAGACCAGAGCATATATGAATGATCAACCCGACCCCAAGAAAATCACACTGTGGATACTTAGAACTGTCTCTTAACCCTAATTTATCAAGCAATAAGGGCATAACTAAAGATGAAAGAATTGACTTCGGATGAAACATCCGAAGTCGATTCACATAAAACTTTGTTCTAAAATACTGTACGGGGCAGGAGCTTCGTACAGTATTAGAATGTATTGGCTCTGATGAGCCAAAGTAATTACTTTGCGAAGTCTTGCGAGACTTTGCATAATAACTTCAGAAATTAATTTGTACTATAAAAAACCATTTCCCGAACTCTAGTTCAGTTCTAAGTGGTACCTTGGAACCGAACCAGGGTTCGGGAAATTATTTTTTACAGTATAAATTAATTTCTGAAGTTATTATGCAAAGTCTCGCAAGACTTCACAAAGTAATTACTTTGGCTCATTAGAGCCAATACATTCTAATACTGTACGAAGCTCATGCTCCGTACAGTATTAAAACAACGTTTTATGCGAATTCTCTCATCTCTAGGCGTAACCTATATAATCTATGCAAAGTATTAAATTCTACCAATATGTGATCAAATTGGCAAAATATATTTCCCCATCCCTCTATTTGGATCCTTGGGTAATCAGCTTCCCAAGCCCCTTGTCTTGGTGAATAGTACCTTAAGTATTAATTTAGAAAAATATGAAATCCTAAACTTCTGATTTAGTTCCCTATCAAATCATTTAAAAAAGTTGAAGTATCAATCTCCAAAAGTGATTTGTTCTTTACACTAGTGAGTGCCGAATAGAACTGCAAATATCTTACATAGTTAATATGGTTGAAAAAAGACAAAAGTCCATCAAGTTCAACCAAGGGATAGGTGGGGACGTGAATCCCAGAAGAAAGTGAGACTCAGATTTCTACACATTTTCATAAGCATTAATGTCATTTACTTTTAAGAATTCATCTAAACCCTTTTTAAAACTGTCCACTGTTCCTGCTGTGACCACGTCCTGAGGACGTCTATTCTACAGTCACAGTTCTTACAGTAAAGAAGCTTTGACGCTTCTGGAGACTGAACTTTTTCTCCTGCGTTGGAGGCAGCGATCCCTTGTCTTTTGAGCACATTTTACATGGAACAGTTTTTCACCATATTTTTTGTATGGCCCATTTATATACTTGTACAGGTTAATCGTGTCCCCCCTTAGACGTCTCTTCTCAAGACTAAATAAATTTAATTATTTAAATCTTTCTTCATAACTAAGACCCTCCATGCCCCTTATCATTTTAGTCGCTCTCCTCTGTACTTTTTCCAGCTGCAGGGCATCCTTTCCAGCTGCGTATTCCAGATGAGGCCGCATGAAGACGAAGACAAACCATCCATATTCTCCCTTTGTACTAACACGATAACGGAAGTATATCTCCGTTCTTCACCACTTAAGCAACATAAAAAATATTTATTATTATTATTATTTTGCCAAAACTGGTCCCAGTTAATTTATCCATGGCCTGAAATTGAAGATTATGCCAAAGGGGAGTATACTGAAGAGATCCTTTTATTCCCTGCCATCTTCTAATAGTATCTCAAGCCCTAGATAATACCTTTTTAGCTTCTCTATATTCTTGTTGCACATTAGTCAATTGCCCAGATTCCAAAAATCTAAGTAAGTTATTATATGGGGATCTCCTCACCAAGATGCTACACAGTACGCTTTTCTCCCATTCACGATAAAGCCATAATTGGCCAGCTGTAAAATAGCCCATGAAATAGGGAAGATTCGGTCCTCCCTGTTACAACGGCTTATATAAATATTCCCGTCTAAGCCTCACCCGCTTTCATCCCCACAACAAATCATTAATAATTCTCTCGATAAGCTTAAAAAATGTATCTTCTATCCAAATAGGTTAATTCCTAAGAATATAAAGGAATTAGGGCAAAATCACTATCTTAACCAGGGAAACTCTATCAGCTCTAGACAAAGGAAGTCGAAGCCATATCCCAATTTTGGACCTCAGCTTAGTTAATAATGGAATCAAATTCAGCTGAAGATAATCCTTAATCTTGGGAGACACAGTCATACCCAAATATTGAAAAGAATCTGAAACCTTCAGCATACTCAGCAGAGAGTACAGAGGTATCCACTGGCATAAGAGTGATTTTTGACCAGTTAATATCTAAGCCTAAGACCTTACCAAAAGAGTTACCTATTTGGATGAGTCTTGGAAGTGTTTTAGTATGCTCTATAAAAAATAAAACATTATCCTCGTATAAAGAGATGCGGTATGGTATGATGTTTTGTTAATTTAATTGGCCACTGGTTTCTCTCTGTGGCACATACAGAAATTGTGGTCTCTTGGGGACAGTCTACATATGCTTGTCCACCATTAGCCTACGACTGTCTTCTGGTCTAATACTAACCTTGTACACTGATCGGTGGTTCTTCTAGGATTCTCACTGGATGAAGGACTGTTTAGTCTGACACCCATTGGATTTACTTAAATCTAAAATGACTATTGACCTGCCATGGGCCCGGAACTCTCATTGGTCGGACATGGCTATAGAATATTCCCCAATCTGACATTGACCTTGAACCTCCTCTGATGTTACTGTACTTTAATCCTAAAGTTTACTCCACAATTCTTACTAATTTTTTCCAGAATCTCCTTAATTCTCATATTAGTCTATGGTCGGACCTTAGTCTGCGAGGTCCTGCTGGTCGGTCCTCAGTTGGTCCCATTTATCTGACCAAAGTCTAGAGGGTCATAAACCACACACAAAAAAAAGAAAAGAAATAAACAGAGCGAGCCAAAATATAAAAATATCACTTTTTATTAGTCCAAAGCCGCAAATAAATGTAAGAAATTTCGGACATTGCTGTATATTATTGAAGATAACCCCAATAATGCAGAGTGCGATCTACACTCATGTCACAACGGGCATGTATATAAGAAATTAACAAAATAATAAAAAAATATATAATAATAATAATCTGTCCAAAATTGTGCAAAAATATACCTGAAATAAGTGATGAATGGGAGGAAACCTCGCTGCGACCTGGTGTGTGGTAACAGCAGATCAATGATAGATCACACTTCCCAATACAAAAATACACAAAGATTGACAGGATGATATTGGGGATATAAAAAATGAGACAAATCCCCAAATAAATAAAGAAAAAAAATCAAGACCAAAAAATCAATACAAGCAGTACATACTGTACCCTGCGACATGATGAGAGTGCAATATCATACCGCTAGACTGGAGGGGGACTATACTACAGCACTTATTTCAGGTATATTTTTGCAAAATTTTGGACAGATTATTATATATTTTTTATTATTTTGTTTATTTCTTATATACATGAGTGTAGATCGCTCCGCTATGTGCACTCTGCATTATTGGGGTTATCTTCAATAATATACAGCAGTATCGGATATTTCTTACATTTATTTGCAACTTTGGACTAATAAAATGTGATATTTTTTTATTTTGGCTCGCTCAGTTTTAGGGGTGCACCGAAATGAAAATTCTGGTCCGAAACCGAAACCGAAAATTCAGGATACCCCTTGACCGAAACCGAAACTGCCTTTTTGCCCAAATACTTTTAAAAGACCCCCCACCCCATAACAGTGCCATCCACAGACCCCCCCACCTCATAACAGTGCCATCCACAGACCCCCACCCACCCCATAACAGTGCCATCCACAGACCCCCACCCACCCCATAACAGTGCCATCCACAGACCCCCCCCACCTCAACAGTGCCATCCACAGACCCCCCCACCTCATAACAGTGCCATCCACAGACCCCCACCCACCCCATAACAGTGCCACCCACCCCATAACGGTGCCATCCACAGACCCCCACCCCATAACAGTGCCATCCACAGCCCCCATTGTACAATTAATAGATTAATAGAAAATAGCGGGGAGGAACTGGGAGGAGCAGCTGGGGGCCGGTGCGTTCACTGTTCTCCGGCCCCCAGCTCCAGTAGTTATAAAATGTTGTACAATTAATAAGAAATCTATTCATTTGGCCCCCCTCTGCAGTATTACATTCAATACAGCCACATCCTACTCACAGGGCTATCATCTTAATGCTGGCCGGCCGGGCAGAGGAGCGGCAGCGTCACAACTGACGTCATGTGCCCGGTCTACTTTCTGAATGAAGGAGGCGGCGCAGGCATGTGACGTCAGTCGTGATGCTGCCGCTCGTCTGCCCGGCCGGCCAGCACAGCCCTGTGAGTAGGATGTGGCTGTATTGAATGTAATACTGCAGAGGGGGCCAAATGAATAGAATGCTTATTAATTGTACAACATTTTATAACTACTGGAGCTGGGGGCCGGAGCACAGTGAACGCACCGGCCCCCAGCTCCTCCCCGCTATTTCCGGCCGATATGTAAAAATATCGGCAGAAACAGATTAGGTGCATTCTCGGCCGATATTTTCGGCCGCCGAAATTTCGGTGCACCCCTACTCAGTTTCTTTCTTTTTTTTTTTGTGGTTTGATTATCTGTGGAGCCAGGGTCTTTGTTAGATTTATGTGGGCATATGTAGGTATTGTATACAAAGTCTAGAGTCGGCCTGGAGGCGCCCCCTGGTCTGACGTCGGCCTGGAGGCGCCCCCTGGTCTGACGTCGGCCTGGAGGCGCCCCCTGGTCTGACGTCGGCCTGGAGGCGCCCCCTGGTCTGACGTCGGCCTGGAGGCGCCCCCTGGTCTGACGTCGGCCTGGAGGCGCCCCCTGGTCTGACGTCGGCCTGGAGGCGCCCCCTGGTCTGACGTTGGCCAAAAACCCACTAGTTTGCCACATGGAACCTTTGAATTGTGGCTGGACCACTGACAACTATTTCTTGTTCTTTTGACTCTGTTTTCCTCTTTTGCAGTTCTATTTGCCGTGGAGATAATTCTATAATTTATCGTTTGAAGGAAGAAAGTAAGTGTGAGCTGTGGTGGTGGCGGCTTGCCCTGCCCCATAACCTTTTGTCTGGAGACAGATGGGCCCAGTGCTTGCGCCCTCCATTAGGTTGTTTAGAGCCATCATTCTATGCTTAATTCTATTGAATGGCCTATAAGGTCTATGGACACTCTCCATTGGCACCATACCAACACTGTATCTTGCTTGCATGGTACATGTGCCTATGTTATCAGCGCATGTTATACTCTGGAGTACTTCATGGATGGGTAACTAGTACTGTGTCTAGTCTTGTGTCCTGTAGCTGGTACTGTGTCTAGTCCTGTGTCCTGTAGCTAGTACTGTGTCTAGTCTTGTGTCCTGTAGCTAGTACTGTGTCTAGTCTTGTGTCCTAGTCTTGTGTCCTGTAACTAGTACTGTATCTAGTCTTGTGCCCTGTAACTAGTACTGTATCTAGTCTTGTGCCCAGTAGCTAGTACTGTATCTAGTCTTGTTTCCTGTAGCTAGTCCTATGCCTTTACCTGTTTCTTCTTGTAGTGGGAGACGTCTGGCGCCAGTACCTGTCAGTGTGTGGCCTGCGGACACATGGGGAGATGCCGGATGGGTCTCTGGTCACAGAACTCGTTTACATACACAGCAAAATGCTGATTGTGGATGACCGAAAAGTCATCATAGGTAGGTTCTGTGGTAGAGCGTAATAATGTTGTTACTGGTGACCAGTACAACCTAGACAAGCCTCTCCACCCATCTCCAGTCCAGGACACTGCAGTGTATGATGGCCTCCATTTCTGCCTCTTTGTGCAGGCTCGGCTAATATCAATGACAGGAGCATGCTGGGAAAGAGGGACAGTGAACTGGCCATCATGGTGGAAGATACAGAATATCAGCAGTCCTTTATGGATGGGGAGCCATACCAGGCGGGAAAATATGCACTCAGCCTGCGCATGGACTGTTTTAAGTAAGAGATAATTTTATATATGGTCTTCCTGCCGACAATACAAATGCAATTCCAGGATCCCATCCTCATTTACTCCTAGCAGCCTTCCTCATACTACCGCTACACTACTACTACTACTGCTACACTACTACGTCATCATCATCTCCTTATCCTAGTATACTACTACAACATCATCCCCTTATACTACTGCTACACTACTACTGCTATATCATCTCCATGTACTACTGCTACACTACTACTACTACTACTACTACTACAGTACTATGCTACTACAACTACACATCCCATACCTGCCTCCACCTTATACTACAACTACACATCCCATACCTGCCTCCACCTTATACTACTACACATCCCATACCTGCCTCCTCATGCTATTGCTACTACACATCCCACCATACCTGCCTTCTCATACTACTACTACACATCCCATACCTGCCTCCTCCTCCTTATACTACACATCCCATACCTGCCTCCTCCTCCTTATACTACACATCCCATACCTGCCTCCTCCTCCTTATACTACACATCCCATACCTGCCTCCTCCTCCTCCTTATACTACACATCCCATACCTGCCTCCTCCTCCTCCTCCTCCTCCTCCTTATACTACACATCCCATACCTGCCTCTGCCTCATACTACTACTACTATTACTACTACTACTACTACTACTACTACTACTACTACTACTACACATCCCACCATACCTGTCTTTCCTCATACTAGTACTATTACTTCTACACATCCCATACCTCCCTCCTCCTCATACTACTACTACTCTGTCATCTCTCTTTCTATCTTTTAGTACTCTCCTGGGTGCACAGAAGCCACCGTGTCTGGATGTCTCCGATCCAATATCCGATGAGTTCTTTAGTAATGTCTGGAATCAGATAGCACTGAATAATACCGCACTTTATGATCAGGTATCAGTATTAATATTGTCTTACGCATTACTTTCTCATGATCTCATACTCCAGTCACAGCCAGAGCTGCATTCACGGTTGATTGTTGTAGATGACACGAACTGTTAGATATATTTTTTTAATGTCTCCTTCTTGTCTTGCCCCCTACAAGGTGTTTCGATGTCTTCCGACCAACGGTGTGCCAAGTCATCGAGTACGGCAGACTTACACCTGCGTACCCCATCTGGCAAATACTGATCCCATCCTCTCCCGGGAGATGTTGGCTAGGGTGAGGGGACATCTGGTGGAGTTCCCTTTGTACTTTCTGGCTGAAGAGTATCTTCTGCCTCCTCTCAATAGCAAAGAAGGGGTGATCCCTACCGAAGTCTGGACGTGACCTAACCAGAGAGAGGCTCTGCATCATTTTTCACATCTCGGACAATAATACAGAAGATCTGTTCGATCTACAGAACTATCAGTCAGTGTGCGACCATGATCCCTTCTGAGTTCTCTCAAGAAAACCCAAATGTCGGTGTAACAACACCAACCAGATCACCACTGTGCACATACACAGGATCACCCCTCTGTTTACACAGTTACCTGATCGTGTCACTGCTCTGCATACTCTGTATGCCCAATAGATCACTGGTCTGTGTACACCATACCCCCAAGAGATTACTGCTCTGTGTACACCATACCCCAAAGAGATCACCTCTGTGTACACCATATCCCCAAGAGATCACTGCTCTGTGTACACCATACCCCTAAGAGATCGCTGCTCTGTGTACACCATATCCCCAAGAGATTACTGCTCTGTGTACACCATACCCCCAAGAGATCACTGCTCTGTATACACCATATCCCCAAGAGATCACTGCTCTGTGTACACCATATCCCCAAGAGATCACTGCTCTGTGTACACCATATCCCCAAGAGATCACTGCTCTGTGTACACCATACCCCCAAGAGATTACTGCTCTGTGTACACCATATCCCCAAGAGATCACTGCTCTGTGTACACCATATCCCCAAGAGATCACTGCTCTGTGTACACCATATCCCCAAGAGATCACTGCTCTGTGTACACCATATCCCCGAGAGATCACTGCTCTGTGTACACCATACCCCCGAGAGATTACTGCTCTGTGTACACCATACCCCCGAGAGATTACTGCTCTGTGTACACCATACCCCCGAGAGATTACTGCTCTGTGTACACCATACCCCCGAGAGATCACTGCTCTGTGTACACCATACCCCCGAGAGATCACTGCTCTGTGTACACCATACCCCCGAGAGATTACTGCTCTGTATACACCATACCCCCAAGAGATTACTCCTCTGTATACACCATACCCCCAAGAGATTACTCCTCTGTATACACCATACCCCCAAGAGATTACTCCTCTGTATACACCATACCCCCAAGAGATCTCTGCTCTGTATACACCATACCCCCAAGAGATCTCTCTTCTCTGTATAAGGTATACAAAAAGATCGCTCCTCTACAGTATATGCCAAGCAATCACCTTGCTTTGTACACAGTGTACTCTGTGTATACAATATCCCCAGTAGATCCCTGCTTATTGTTCAGAGTATCCCTAAATCACTTTTTTGTGCACAGTATCCTCGAGATGACACCTCTATGCCTAGTATACCCAAATGACCCCTGCTCTGTGTACTCTGTTTTCCCAAAGGACCGCAGATCTGTTATATGTACTGTTGTACTCCCCAATAGATCACAGCTCTTTCCTGTACAGATCACTACTTTATATCTGTACAGTACCAGAACAGATCACCACTTACTGCCCACATGGATCCCCTCCTTGTAACTCCCCTCTAATACCCCCCGTACTACCTCCTTCCAGACACCTTTTCTCTTCCTCCTGATCTCTGGCGTACATGGTGGACACTACACATCGGTCTTTCTCTAGACTGGTGAAGGAGGACATGTCTGTGTCTTATGACTTAGGGTTGACTCAGAGAGGACGTCCATCTCATGTTAAACCTCCCCAATGTTTGACAGTGAACTGACACCTCAGCTTCCTCTGTGGTAGCACACAATAATGAGATCTTCTGACTATGCATTCTTCTATGGTACAGTGTCTTCCATGCTGCAGACAGACCTGTGGTATTATAGGGTTAACACTAATTATCATTGTAATAACTGGATCATGCACTACCAATAAACACTCTTTGTATTTTATCTTCTACTTTGTCGCTTGGAACTCCGCTAAGATGTCTTCATGATCAGCAGCACAGAGTATTTCAGGATTGGAGTGCCCGGATCTTGCGGGTGGTTACGTAAATAATGGAGTAGGATCTCCAAGAGCACTGAGTGGTTCAGAACATGGGTGTGCTGACAAGCCATTTGGTGCATGGCTGTATGACTTTTGTGGTCTACCAAAGCATGGGACATAGTCCTCCTCAGGATCCCGGTACTGCCTGTCTTTGTTCTTGAACCTCATAGTGAAATTTTTGACTTCTGTACACCTGTAAGGCTCTTCTTTGTGATCTCCATAAGCGTGATCTCATACTTTCCCATAGAGCTTGAATCTCCAGACCCATCATTACTTTGACCATCGCCCATTGCAGAAGCTCTCCCTACAGATTCTTGGTTATTCTCCTCCTTTCAGTCACCCTTCCTCGAGATTCCACTGATGAAGCCAACCGCCGACTGTAAAGACTGTCAATAGATGCTTAAAGGGGTTGTCCCATCTCCCTTGTTTACCTCCACAGCTGCGCCGAAGCTCAGCACTTCCTGGAAACTCAGGGGACAGATTCAATCCATTTCATTGAAAGCACAGGCAAGGGGCACTGTAATGACATCACTGCGCCATTTGCCTGTGCGTGCGCAATCCTAATGCTGGGTTATCATAGCTGTATAGAACAGCTCCAGGGCTTTTGCGCAAGCACTGGAGCTGTTCTATTGAAACACGATATGTTGCAGGGGGTGGCCCGGACTGCAGTTGCCATGCATGAATGGATACTGTGTGTGCGTTTTTCAGCCATTGCAGTAAGCTAAGAACTCCATCTCACTGTGCAAGCGTAGCCATCACTGCAAGATCAAAGTGGTGGCCGTATTCCCTAACAATGTTGTCTATTGCTAAAGGAGCTGCGTTGGCCCATAACGAGTTTGTGAAGTGGGTGGCTTGTATTACCAGCTATCATACCCAGCTCCTTTAATATTCTTTCCTCCACAACACCGTCATGGTTCTCAAGGCGATGGTACACAGCACTCTCCACTTTTCTGATTTAGCTTCTTCAGCCTTCATCGTCGCAGGTTCTCATGCAGGCCCCCAATGTCACCACTGCAAAGAATATTACGCTCACCTGGTAGAACATCTTAGGCATCCTACTACACACAATGAAGGACCTCAGTCTCCTTAGGAGGTATAGCCTGCTTAGTCCCTTCTTGTAGAAACCCTCTGCATGTGGTTTACAGTTCAGTTTGATATCCACCTGCAGACCAGGGTATTTAGAAGTCTCCAACCGGTTTCAACCTCCTGACTAATCGCCAAAAATTCAACAAAAACCCTTAATTAAAACAACTTTTAATAAACTAGAGATTCACATAGACCCCCAAAAAATAACTGAAGCAAATATAACAAAGCACGATAATGGGCACCATCGGAGGTAATCAGACACAGGTGGGGCCACTGCACTTGGGCATACATGGTCCATCTTACTTATAGAAGTTGAAATCGCTCACTTAATACGGTTGATACTCTTGATTGGGGGGTGCAGAGTTGATGACGTCTCCTAGCCAGGAACACCACTCCTGCCCCTTCAGTGTCCCGCACTACCCCTGCCTACAGTCAGAGCTCCCGCCCAAAAGAGGAGGGACCCCACCTCTTAGTGGCTATACCCTCACCTGCTCCTCCAGTGCCCCTGCTTGTCTTCCTGGGTGTCCCAACGCATTTCCTCAACATATAGTTCATCAAGGGACCAGACTATGCATGAAGATGAGCCAAGATGAAGAAGTTGGTGCACAATGGAACAATTGAAATGGGATAGGTTTGAGATTTAATAATCAGTTTGGGCAGGGGTTATCCTGATCCTCTAGTGAATCCTTCTTTCAGGTGTCTGATCTTTTCCTTCCCTTTATCACATAAATCCTTGTATATACATGTAAGTGCTGTTATCATCAAACCTCCTGCTTCATGGATGGTATTTTAAGCCCCACTTTAGCCCACCCATTGGTGGTGTTTCAGTGTCATTGACTTGACAAATGTAAACCCATATCTCTTTGGGTTTTGATACGTTTATGACCAGACTGCTTGCTTCACACCATTCCACAAACACGTCCACCACCCTTCTGTATTCAGACTCACACCCTCCTTAATGCAGCCCACTATCACTAAGTCATCTGAGTACTTCTGTAGATGGCAGAGCTCACTATTGGAAATCCGCTTAGTCTTTCCCCAGGGTACATGTTGCGATATACAGGTCAGATAGTTTACAATCCATGTCCTTAGTTGATATGAGAAGCCTAGATTCACTAGTTTCCCTTTAAGTACCTCAGGCCGGATAGTGTTAAAGAAGTGCTAGAGAAGTAAAAAAAAAAAAGTGAAGGGATTATTACCAGGGCCAATGTTGGCTACCATCTTCCCCAACATTAGCCCTTTGAACACTTTCTTGTTCTGTGCTATGAGTGCTACTTAGACAGTATTCATTGGGACTCTCAGGAAGGTTGGTACAGTCATAGTCTCTAGTATCCAGTTAAATAAGTAGTTTATCACATCATACAACTGATCGCTACAGTACTCCCGATACAATTCTGTCAGTGCCTGCCGTCTTACCTACCCCCACCTTCCTTAGTACATCCATCACCAGCTCTCTATTCACTACCATTGTTATATTCCTATTGGTACCCTCCACTTCCTCCTTCTCCATAGCCCTCACCTGCCTCAAACCAGCTCACACTGGAGCGCTCCCAAAACGGAACTTGTTAAAGTAGTCATTCAGCTCATTCACTATACCATTCTCTCCAACCCAAATTCCGGGTTCAGGTTGATGCCAGTAATTTTCTTCATACCCGCTCACACTGTCTTCATGTCATTGCTTGCCAGCTTGTCCTCCATTCTCTTCATATAGGCCTCCCTCCCTTCCTTCACTTTAAACTTCAGGTCCAGCTGGGTCTTCTTTAGTGCCTTATGTTTGTGCCTTATCTTATCTAAAGGCTTCTTTCTTCCTATTCATAGCACTTTTAATCTCTTTTGTAACCCAGGACTTTTGACTCTCACAATGGTTTCAGTACAGAAGTTTATGTAGTCCGTCACCCGTTCAACAGCTCCATTAATGCCCCCGTCACCTGATCTATACAGCACCTCCTAATCTATCGTATCGAAACAGTATTTCAACTCTTCCACCCTCTCTGCAGACCACTGCTTGACATGCTTAACCCTAACCGGCTGCTTTAGGATTGCTGGTCTGTGCATTGGTTTTAGGTAGATGAGGTTGTGGTCCAATTTTCCTATTGGGGGAAATGCTTTTGCTACATATGCATCCTTTACATTGGCAAATAGGAAATCCAGGATATTGTCTCTAGTGTCACATCTCACATATTGCACAAATTTAGGCAAGCCAGAGGCCACCAGAGCCCTATTGAAGAGCCTGGAAATATTAAGCTTGTTCAGCCTGTGAAAAAATATGCCTTAGAGGTGGAATGTTCATTACGTGTGGAGGAAGGTACTTCAGACAACAATATGGGAAAGGGTTCTCTACAGTAAGAGCGGGACTATGGACTCTTGTCTCTACGTGTCCTTTGCTTTCCACAGCCTCAAATATTGAATATATTTAAAAATGGCTCCTCTAATGTTCTGGTTTCTCAAGCTGTAGATTAGAGGGTTAAACAATGGAGTCACCAGTGTGTATAGAACAGATAGACCTTTGTTCAGATTTATGGAATTATCTCTTGGTGGGAAGATATAAATGGATGACAGTGTCCCGTAGTACATGCACACAATGATCAGGTGGGAGCTGCAGGTGGAGAAGGCTTTATGTCTTCCAGTGCTGGAGGGAATATTGAGGATGGTCTGAATTATGGAAATGTAGGTGACTATGATGAACATAAATGGTGACCAAACAATGGTAAATGCTATCAGAGCGGTGACTAGTTCTACAGAGGAAGTACTGGAGCAGGACAATTGTAGAAGGGGAGCAATGTCACAGTAGAAGTGGTTGATGGTGTTGAAGCCACAAAATTTTAGCTTGCTCAATGAAATGTATATTAAGAAGGCCAGGGTGAATCCCACCAACCAACAGGAGGTGACTACCTGAAGCTGATGTGTGAAGGTCATAATTGTGGCATAGTGTAATGGTCTACATATGGCAACATGCCGATCAAAGGCCATGGCTGCCAACAACAAGCACTGGGCAACTGTTGGAGTAGCTAATAGGTACAGTTGAAATAAACATCCAAAGACCGATACTTTCCCTCCTCCCTTCAGTATCAGCCATAACATGTTGGGCACAATGTTACTGGTGAACAGGATCTCCGACAAGGACAACTGGCTAAGGAAGAAATACATGGGGGAGTGGAGGCTCTTGGTGACCACAACCAGGACAATTACCAGGACATTTGCCGTCAAAGCCATGATGTGGACTATCAAACCGAAAGTAAAAACTAAAATCTTGAGGTTGTGGAGGCTTCCAAATCCCAAGAGGAGAAATTCTGTGATTGTTGATTGATTTCTCTTGTCCATTTCCTAAGAAGCAGAAGATAGAGGAAGACCAAACGACATTAGACCAAAACAAAAAAGAACAGCCATTTTCTCTTCCATCTCAAAAAAACTTTTGATCTGGTTTCAGATCCAAGGTAGACTGTAAGGCACCTGGCTTGCAACAAGAGCTCTTCCCCACAAAGGCAGACCAAGCACCAAAGATCCATCTTTGAATTCAGCCCCCATCGTAGCCTCTGGCAAGCCTAAAATGGAGAGGAATAGGATGAAAGTAACTCAGAAAAACATGGCTGTTGACTTCCTAAAACAGCCCCATTTACTTAAGTTGCAGTATCAGAAAACTTGCAGTCAAATATTGGACTGTTTGCTTGTGACCCCTATATAGGAGCCGCTTCCACTCCTGCAAAATGTATAACACACATGGCATGCATGGGTCAGTGCCATGTAATTTTACATTACTAGCCAGATAAAAACTCCTGACACCCACCCACCTGGCAAAATCCACCCTATGCCAGGGGTCCATGCTCGCTCCTGTTCGCACTGATACCACATCTCTTACCCTGCTGATCCCCACCTGTTGCCGCACTTTCTCTCATCTCCTTCTAGGTGGCAGCGCTTCCAGCCGCTGGTGGCTGCATGTGCTGCTTGGCCTCCTGGCTTGCCGCCTGCGGCATGCACCCTCACTTCCAAATGTGTCTACAGCCAATGGCTGGCTCTGCCTGGATACTTAACCACTTCAGCCCCCCTAGCTGAAACACCCTTAATGACCAGGCCACTTTTTACACTTCTGCAGTACACTACTTTCACCGTTTATTGCTCGGTCATGCAACTTACCACCCAAATGAATTTTACCTCCTTTTCTTCTCACTAATAGAGCTTTCATTTGGTGGTATTTCATTGCTGCTGACATTTTTACTTTTTTTGTTATTAATCTAAATTGAACAAAATTTTTGCAAAAAAATGATATTTTTCACTTTCAGTTGTAAAATTTAAAAAAAAAAAAAACGACATCCATATATAAATTTTTCGCAAAATTTATTGTTCTACATGTCTTTGATTAAAAAAAAAATGTTTGGGTAAAAAAAAAAAATGGTTTGGGTAAAAGTTATAGCATTTACAAACTATGGTACAAAAATGTGAATTTCCGCTTTTTGAAGCAGCTCTGACTTTCTGAGCACCTGTCATGTTTCCTGAGGTTCTACAATGCCCAGACAGTGGAAAAAACCCACAAATGACCCCATTTCGGAAAGTAGACACCCTAAGGTATTCGCTGATGGGCATAGTGAGTTCATAGAACTTTTTATTTTTTGTCACAAGTTAGCGGAAAATGATTTTTTTTTTTTATTTATTATTTTTTTTCCTTACAAAGTCTCATATTCCACTAACTTGTGACAAAAAATAAAAACTTCCATGAACTCACTATGCCCATCATGAAATATCTTGGGGTGTCTTCTTTCCAAAATGGGGTCACTTGTGGGGTAGTTATACTGCCCTGGCATTTTAGGGGCCCATATGCGTGAGAAGTAGTTTGAAATCAAAATCTGTAAAAAATGCCCTGTGAAATCCGAAAGTTGCTCTTTGGAATGTGTGCCCCTTTGCCCACCTAGGCTGCAAAAAATTGTCACACATGTGGTATCGCCGTACTCAGGAGAAGTAGGGCAATGTATTTTGGGTTGTCATTTTACATATACCCATGCTGGGTGAGAGAAATATCTCGGCAAAAGACAACTTTTCCCATTTTTTTATACAAAGGTGGCATTTGACCAAAATATTTATCTCACCAGCATGGGTATATGTAAAATGACACCCCAAAACACATTCCCCAACTTCTCCTGAGTACGGTGATACCACATGTGTGACACTTTTTTTGCAGCCTACATGTGTAAAGGTGCCCAAATTCCTTTAAGGTGGGCATTTTTAGACATTTGGATCCCAGACTTCTCACGCTTTAGGGCCCCTAAAAAGCCAGGGCAGTATAAATACCCCCCATGTGACCCCTCTTTGGAAAGAAGACACCCCAAGGTATTCAATGAGGGGCCTGGCGAGTTCATAGAATATTTATTTTTTTTGGCATAAGTTTGCGGAAATTGTTATTTTTATTTTTTTGTTTTAGTTTTTTCTCACAAAGTCTCACTTTCCGCTAACTTGGGACAAAAATTTCAATCTTTCATGGACTCAATATGCCCCTCAGCGAATAGCTTGGGGTGTCTTCTTTCCAAAATGGGGTCGTTTGTGGGGTATTTGTACTGCCCTGGCATTTGAGGGTCTCTGCAATCATTACATGTATGGCCAGCATTAGGAGTTTCTGCTATTCTCCTTATATTGAGCATACGGGTAATAAGATTTTTTTTTTCGTTCAGCCTCTGGGCTGAAAGAAAAAAATGAACGGCACAGATTTCTTCATTCACATCGATCAATGTGGATGAAAAAATCTCTGCCAAAAAAAAAAAAAAGGAGGGGAAAGGCGTCTGCCAGGACATAGGAGCTCCGCCCAACATCCATACCCACTTAGCTCGTATGTCCTGGCAAACCCGATTTCTCCATTCACATCAATCGATGTGGATGAATAAATCATTGCCAGGATTATTTATTTTTTTATATACAAAGTGTTTGCCAAAGCATATGAACACTGCCGCCTCCTCAGCTCATAAGCCTCGGCAAACGTATCTTTTACTGCAGAGGAGAAATCTCGTCTTGCAGCGCCGCACACACTGACTTTTGTGTAATCTGACAGCAGCGCAATGCTTCTGTCAGAATGCACATCAGTGCTGCAGCTAGTCGATCGGTTGGTCCACCTGGAAGGTAAAAAAAACAAAACAAAAAAGAAAAAACCAGGCCGCAACGCAATAAATTTTATTAACTTTATAATAACCTTTGAACAGAACATATAAACTTTATTTAACTTTTGGAACTGAACGTTAACTTTTTTGCTTACTGGTGTTTTTTTTTGTTTTTTTTTTACCTTTTATAGGACAAACCTCTCCTTTCCCATGGGACAATGTGCAAAGCGCAAATCGCCCAAAGATGTGGCGAAGTGCATTATGCACTTTGTCCCAGGTGAAAGGAGAGGTTTACAGCAGCTGTGTGTGAATGGGCCCTAATAGCCCTGTGTACCTGTCCTGTGAGATGTGATCCCTATGCTAAGTGTACCTGTGTGTGGTACTTCCGGAAACACTCCCCTAAGCATAGGGCAGGGTGGTCAGGGCAGTCAGGACAGAAATAGCGGGTGTCACGCCTTATTCCACTCCTGCTACAGACACGACATCTTTTTCGGGGTGACGGTTGGGTTGAGGTACCAGCAACGACATTGGGGAAATGTCGCTCGTGTAGACGGCTAACTACACTGGTGGATGGGGCCACGGAACCTCCTGGATACAGGAGGTTCTCGATGATCTCTTCCTGAAATTTGAGGAAGGATCCTGTTCTCCCAGCCTTACTGTAGAGAACAAAACTATTATACAGAGCCAATTGAATTAAATATACAGACACCTTCTTATACCAGCGTCTGGTGCGTCGGGAAACTAAATACGGAGCCAACATCTGGTCATTGAAGTCCACCCCTCCCATGTGAAGGTTATAGTCGTGGACTGAGAGGGGCTTTTCAATGACACTGGTTGCTCGCTCAATTTGGATTGTCGTGTCTGCGTGAATGGAGGAGAGCATGTAAACGTCACGCTTGTCTCTCCATTTCACCGCGAGCAGTTCTTGGTTACACAAGGCAGCCCTCTCCCCCCTTGCAAGACGGGTGGTAACGAGCCGTTGGGGGAAGCCCCGCGGACTAGTTTGCGCGGTGCCACAGCAGCCAATCTGTTCTAGGAACAAATGCCTGAAGAGGGCCACACTTGTGTAGAAATTGTCCACATAAAGATGGTACCCCTTGCCAAATAAGGGTGACACCAAGTCCCAGACTGTCTTCCCACTGCTCCCCAGGTAGTCAGGGCAACCGACCGGCTCCAGGGTCTGATCTTTTCCCTCATAGATCCGAAATTTGTGGGTATAGCCTGTGGCCCTTTCACAGAGCTTATACAATTTGACCCCATACCGGGCGCGCTTGCTTGGGATGTATTGTTTGAAGCCAAGGCGCCCGGTAAAATGTATTAGGGACTCGTCTACGCAGATGTTTTGCTCAGGGGTATACAAATCTGCAAATTTCTGGTTGAAGTGGTCTATGTGGAGCCGGTCAAAAGCTGGGTGGCCTCTGGGACGGGAGGTGGTGTTGTCGCTAAAGTGCAGGAAACGCAGGATGGTCTCAAATCGTGTCCTGGACATAGCAGCAGAGAACATGGGCATGTGATGAATTGGGTTCGTGGACCAATATGACCGCAATTCATGCTTTTTGGTTAGACCCATGTTGAGGAGAAGGCCCAGAAAAATTTTAATTTCGGAAACTTGGACTGGTTTCCACCGGAAAGGCTGGGCATAATAGCTTCCCGGGTTGGCGGATATAAATTGTGTGGCATACCGATTTGTTTCTGCCACGACTAAGTCCAAGAGCTCCGCAGTCAAGAACAGCTCAAAAAATCCCAGGGCCGAACCGATCTGAGCTGTCTCAACCCGAACTCCAGACTGGGCGGTGAAATGGGGAACTACAGGTGCGGCTGAAGTTGGGGACTGCCAATCAGGATTTGCCAGCACCTCAGGGATTCTAGGGGGTCTACGGGCCTGTCTGTGCGGTGGCTGCGACGGGGTAACTACTGCACGTGCCACCGTACCAGCTTCAACTGCCCTTCTGGTGCTCGCCACTTCACCATGTTGTACGGCAGTGCTGGTACTAGGTCCAGGGAGGGCTGCGCTGCTGGTGTATGCCTCACCACGTAATCCGACAGCGCCAGCCCCACTCTGCTGCCCTTGAAGCGGATCCTGCGCAACCTGTGGTCTAGCGACACGGGGCCGGGTATGCCTGGTGGTATCAGGGACCTCAACCTCCTCGTCCGAACTTTGGGTCAGAGTGCCACTGCTTTCTACAGGTTCATATTCTGACCCGCTAGATTCATCAGATGAGGGTTCCCATTCCTCATCCGACTGGGTCAGAAGCCTGTAGGCCTCTTCAGAAGAATACCCCCTGTTTGACATTTGGACTACTAAATTTAGGGGTATTCCCTGAGACTACCCAAGAAAAAAAGCCTGTCTTACAAATGGGAGGTTAGCGAAGTACCGGAGGCCGCTGAGGTTGATAAAAAATATCAAAACTGATTTTTTTATCGCCGCAGCGCGTGTAAAGTGAATGTGCAGTGATAAAAAAAAAATATCTTGTCACTGCGGCGGGGCGGGCGTGGGTGAACCCACGTGTGGGCGACCGATCAGGCCTGATCGGGCAAACACTGCGTTTTGGGTGGAGGGCGAACTAAGGTGACACTAATACTATTATAGATCTGACTGTGATCAGTTCTGATAACTTACAGATACTATAAAAGTACAAATGCTGATTAGCGATACGCTAATCAGCGAATAAGTGACTGCGGTGCGGTGGGCTGGGCGCTAAACAATCGCTAAACTACCTAACCAAGGGGCCTAAACTATCCCTAAAACCTAACAGTCAATACCAGTGAAAAAAAAACTGATCACTTTTTTCCTTTCACTAGGTGATTGACAGGGGCAAGAAGGGGTGATCAAGGGGTTAATTGGGGTGCAGGGGGGTGATCTGGGGCTAAGTGTTGGTGTTTGGTGCTACTCACTGTGATTCCTGCTCCTCTGCTGAGACCAACCGACCAAAAGGACCAGCAGAGGAGCAGGCCAGCCATATAACACATTATATTTACTAATATAATGTGTTAACTGGCTTCTGATTCGTTTTTTTTTTAAATCATCAGCCTGCCAGCCAAGATCATTGGCGTGACTCTGCCTGACACTGCCGTCTCCGGACCGCGATCCTGCGTTAGGCGGTCCGGAGGCGGTTAAGGTGCCCACCTTCGTAGGACGGTTCCTGAGCTTTAGGTTGTTCTAGTGTCCAGTAGCCAGCAAAGGTGTGCTCTTGTGTCTGTCTACCTGAGCACCGTACCCACCCTGACTACTGATTCTCATCTCATGTCTCCTGTCCCGACCATTGCCTGTGTCTCGTTTTGCTCCTGATTACGCACATACTCTGTCTACCCTGAGCTTGGACTGTATGCAGACAAAGCATTTTGCCTGATCCCTTGGTTTTTTACATTGTTGTCTCTGACTCTCATAGGTCAGCTGCCATCTACACCAGGACTACTCCAGGAGGTAGCAGCCTGGTTGGTTCAGTGCAGCAAAGTCCAGTTTTCTGTACAGAGGTTAACGGTAGTGTTGAGCGAGCATGCTTGGCCGAACTGCTGTTCGGCTCGAGCATCGCTATGCTCGGCACATGGCGGTACTCGGCCGAGTACCACATGAGCTCAAGCGCCATGTACGAGTCACCTCCCCGCACATTTCTTGGCTGCTATGCAGCCAATAAACGTGCAGGTAAATACTGCCATCACTGTAATGCCGTAGCCTTGGTTACTGGCATTACAGTGATTGGCTGGCCGCAACAAGTGATCGGGTGCTATATGGCACCCGATGACGCATGTTTGGCTCATTATTAGTCAGGGACAGATAGTGTAGGGAGTGTGATTGCAATCAATTTAGTCGAAAAACGTTTCAAAGACCCAAAAGTCCTTTGAAGGACTATTGTGTGTGGTGGCAGGCATTTTAATATAGACATAAAATTTTTTTCCCCACTTTTCCATAGAGTGCAGTGACTTGTGACATCTGTGCAATACCTTCTGTGTGTCAGGACGAGAGATAGAAGAAATATAAGTGAAATCAATTTTTCTGTTTTTATACTTTTACGTACTTTTTCTATATACTGTGCTTGCTGTGAACTGTGACATCCGTGCCACATCTTGTACAAGGGAATTATGTGTGAGGTCACAGTGTGAGCAATAGGTGGGCCGAAGTAAATACAGTTCTGGTTACTCAAGGTTACGTCGTCCCTGGGCAGGCTCGCATAAGTGAACAGGCGAACGGCACAGGGATTCTCTGGGGCACACTCTGGTGTAAGGGATACAGGCCAGATGGGGATTCGAGGTGCCCTTGATGGTCTGTATTAATGTGCCTATGGCAAGGTCCCTTGTAGTCGTGACGCCAATACCTTTTGTGGTGTTGCACCGATTTACTGTAGTGTCAATTGAGGAACTGAAGACTGAGACGAGGATGGTGTAATTCAACTGATAACTTTATCTGAACGTTGCTCCTAGTAACGGTTACATCCATATAGAAAACAGACTCTTTAAGATGGACAGAGGTAAAGCTGCAAGAGGTCCACTGTTTACAGGTGTAATGTCTGTCTCTCAGGCTGATAAATGATATAGAATTTATGCTTACTGGTAGAGGACTTTTATGCTGGTCCTTGTTATCCCAGTGCAGGTTAGTGAGGCTGCCGGACGCTGGTAAATCCTTCACTTTTAAATCCAAAGGTCCTAAGGCGCTTGTAGAGATGGCCGCAACCCTTTGGGGGGTCTCCTTTCTTAAGTATTCTCTGAGTTAATATACTTCTGGGTATGTGGAGCACTTCAGCTCTGGGCTGAAGACTGGCTGAGAACTCAAGACTGCTGACTGAACTCAACTGGTCTGGAACAAACTGAACTAGAGACTGACACACCTAGACTAGGCCTGAGCTGGACTTTATATATGGGAGGTGTTATCTCCCCCTAGTGGTAGGCTCCGTGTAATGTAATCTAATACACCTGTTGGCAGGGATTTTGCATAAAGATGCATTTGCAGCATAAAACAGGCTATACAAGGAATACAAAGCAATACACAACAACTTTGCAGTACCCACGAGGGTAGTGGGACACTGCACATATAACATTTAATATGAAGAAGGCGAGAATTAAGAGACGGAAAAATGGCCATGATGCTGATGGTTCACGCAGAGGCCTTGGCCCTGGGCGCGTTGAATCTGTGCCTGCTGCCAGAGCACAAGAAAAACAATCATCCACGATACTTAGCTTCCTGTCCCAGTTTGCAGGGCGTCGCAGGACAAAACTTTTGAAGTCAGACCAGTGCGACCAGGTGGTCGGTTGGATTGCAGCAGATAATGCTTCCAGTCAGTTAAGCTTCTACCAAGTCCAGTCTCAGTAGCCAAGAGTCTGGTCAACAGAATCATCACCCTGATCCTCCTTCCTCCCACCATGGAGATTCTGGCCAAACACTTGCATATTCCGAGGAGCTCATTGCCATTACTTGATTTGGCCCTCTGGCCAAGCACGCTTGAAGAGGGACATGAGATCTTGTGCCCTGATTCCCAACCTGTTGAGCATCCACAGTCACAAGAACATGATGGTGGGGAACGGCAATTAGTGTTTAATGAGGTGGATGATGATAAGACACAGTTGCCAATGAGTCAACCGCAATTACTGTCTCAAGAGGTTGATGAAGAGGATGAGACACAGTTGTCAATCACTGAGGTTGTAGTTAGGTTAAAAAATCAAGAGGATGATCAGAATGAGGAAGTGGAAGAGGAGGTGGTGGACGATGAGGTCACTGACCCAACCTGGGAAGGTGGAAAGCTGAGCGAGGACAGCAGTACAGAGGGGGAGGGATCTGCAGCACCGCAACAGGCTGGAAGAGGCAGTGGGGTAGCAAAAGGGAGAAGGCGGGTCACACCACACAGGCCCGCAACTGTTCCACGGAGCACCCCCTTGCTGAAATCTCCCTTGCCAAGGGGTAGATGTTCCGCAGTATGGCGCTTTTTTGAGGAACGTGTGGACGACAAAAAAATAGTAGTTTGCAACCTGTGCCACGCGAAAATGAGCCGGGACTTGAACACTAGCAACCTCACCATCACCAGCATGATCCGCCACATGGCTTCCAAGCCCCATAATAAGTGGGACAAACCTCTGGGTCCACAATCTGTGTCTGCGGGTCATACCACTGCCTCCTCTCTACCCTATGGTACGTGCTGGCCAATCGCCTGTCAAAGATGCAGGCGAAGATGGCTCCCGCCCTGCACCTGGACCTTCGCAAGCACCATCAGCGACCACATCCACTTCCCTGTCCAAGCACAGCGTCCAAATGTCCTTAACCCAAGCATTTGAACGCAAGCGTAAATACCCAGCCACCAACCCACAGGCCATAGCACTAAATGCACACCTTTCAAAATTACTGGCCCTGGAAATGTTTCCATTTAGGCTTGTGGACACTGAGGCCTTCCGCAGCCTGATGTCGGCAGCCGTCCTGCTGTACTCTGTCCCCAGCCGCCACTATTTTTCAAGGTGGGCCATGCCCTCCTTACACCAACATGTGTCCCGAAATGTCACTCGTGCCCTGACCAACTGTCACGATAGGTAGGGAAGGGAACAGCAAACTAAAAGACAAACTAAACAATGGACTAGGACCCACAAGCTAGGGAAAAACCAGTTCACCTCCTAGCAATCCCTGACACACTTTCCCTAGGCTGCTAAGCCCATGTGCATACCTCAATGGTAGATATACACCTGTCCCTGTGCCTAAGACTATAACACACTAAACAGACCCTCAGCAATAGGAAAAAAGGGTAAGAGGCACCCAGCGCCTTCTACCACCAAAAGCGCTAGCGTCCCCAATAGATGCCTAGACAAAACAGAAACCAAAAGGGAAAAGAGAAGGTAAAATACT
This sequence comes from Bufo gargarizans, assembly GCF_014858855.1. Taxonomy (NCBI): domain Eukaryota; kingdom Metazoa; phylum Chordata; class Amphibia; order Anura; family Bufonidae; genus Bufo; species Bufo gargarizans. The sequence continues at coordinate 22,750,772 of NC_058081.1, forward strand.
TTTTTGATACGAGAAGGAGCAGATGATCCAACAAGCATCCAAAGGTCACACAAGGTAGAACTATAACCTGTAAAGGCTATAGGGAAAAAGGGAGGTACAAATAGCTTCACTAATCACCAAAAGAACACCACCTGGGAGAAGGTGGAACTGTGCTCAAACCCACAACAAACAAACTATCACGTCGAGTCATGTGCAGCAATTCTGACAGATCTCCTCAAACCACCCACAGGGCAGGGCGTGACACCAACGCAGTTACTGGGAAGGTCCACTTAACCACGGACACATGGACAAGTGCATTTGGCCAGGGACGCTACATTTCCCTAACTGCACACTGGGTAAACGTTGTGGAGGCCGGGAGCGAGTCATACCCTGGGATGGCACAGGTGCTACTGACGCCGAGGATTGCGGGCCCTACGTCGATCAGGGTTTCTGCCAGCAACTACGTTAGTGGCTCCAACCCCCACTTCTCCTCCGCCTCCTCTTCCACTTCAGAATTATCCGTGTGCAGCACCAGTCAGCCATCAGCCGGTAGCTGAAAGCAGTGTAGCACTGCAGTGGGGAAGCGTCAACAGGCTTTGCTGAAGCTGATTTGCTTAGGGGACAAACAGCACACCACTGCAGAGCTGTTGCAGGGGATAAGAGACCAGACAGAGCTGTGGCTCTCGCCACTCTACCTACAACCAGGCATGATTGTGTGTGATAATGGCCATAACTTGTGGCGGCTTTGGAGCTCGGCAAGCTCACACACATCCCATGCCTAGCCCACGTCTTAAACTTAGTGGTTCAGTGGTTTCTCAAAAACTACCCCAATTAGCCTGAGCTACTGGTGAAGGTGTGCCGCTTGTGTGCACATTTCCGCAAATCATTGACAGCTTCAGACGGTCTGTCAACGCTGCAGCAGTGCTTGAAATTGCCAGCTCACCGGCTGTTGTGCGATGTGAGCACGCACTGGAACTCCACGTTCTACATGTTGGCCACGCTTTGTGAGCAGCAGAGGGCAGTAGTGGAATACCAGTTTCTACATGGTCATCGCATTTACCGTCAGCTTCTACTAATCAGAAGCGAGGAGTGGGCATTGATGTCAGACCTCTGTGAGGTTTTAAGAAACTTTGAGGAATCAACACAGATGGTGAGCGGCGATAATGCTATTATCAGCGTAACCATTCCACTTCTGTGTCTACTCAAACGCTCGCTGCTCACAATTATGGACGACGCTTTGCATGTGGAAGAAGTGGAAATGGGGAAAGAAGACATTACACAGGGTGATAGCCAGACCACCCTCCGTCTGTCTTCTCAGGGCGAATTGGAGGATGAAGAGGAGGAGGAGCAGGAGACGGTTGCCTCCGCTACAGAGGGTAGTACCCATGGAAGTTAAATTTCATCTGTTCAGCGTGAATAGGCAGAAGAGGATGAGGAGATGGACAGTCATCCTCTTGATGATGACAGCGAAGTCTTGCCTGTTGGTACTCTGGCAGACATGGCTGACTTCATGTTAGGCTGCCTTTCCCGCGACCCGCACGTTTTACGCATTTTAGACAACATGGATTACTGGGTGTTCACCCTTCTCAACCCCCAATACAAAGAGAACTTCTCTTCTCTCATTCCTCAGGTGGAGAGTACGAGCAAAACGGTGCAATACCAGAAGATCCTTGTTGAAAAATTGCTCCAAAAATCTCCATCTGACAACGCTGGCTGCAGAGTCCGCACTTCCTTGAGCAAACGAGGAGGGGAGACAAGGGGAACACACAGCAGTTCCAACAGAGGCAGGGCAACACTCTCCAAGGCCTGGGACAGTTTCATGACACCCCGCCAGCACCCTTACCCTGATGCGTGGCCTAGTGTCACAATGAGGGAAAAGTTTTGGAAGTTGGTGATGGAGTACGTAGCAGACAGTGTCAGCATCCTCAGTGATCCCTCAGTGCCTTAAAACTACTGGGTGTCCAAGCTGGACACGTGGTACGAACTGACGCTCTATGCCTTGGAGGTGCTGGCCAGCCCTGCCGCCAGCGTTTTGTCTGAGCGGGTTTTTAGTGCTGCTGGTGGCATTATAACAAATAAGCGTATCCGCCTGTCAACTGAAAATGCTGACAGGTTGACTCTTATGAAAATGAACAAGGCCTGGATTGCCCCTGACTTCTCGACTCCACCAGGGGAAAGCGCATAAACAAAGGCACTTTAAATGTGTTGTTTAATACTCAATACACGGTATTCCCATGCACCCCTTCCACCACAAAAAAGGGTATATGGTTAAATCTCCCTTTTCTCATCCTCCTCTTCCATCAAATCAACATGCTTATTTGTTGCATATAATTTTTTTGAGGGTCAGCTCACCTGCAGGCCCTCACATATAATGTTTTACAGGGTCAGGTCAACTGCAGGCCCTCGCATATAATGTTTTACAGGGTAAACTCACCTGCAGGCCCTCACCTACAATCTTTTACAGGGTCATCTCATCTGACAGGGTACTCTGGCACACATGGCTGACTTCATGTTAGGCTGCCGTTCCCATGACCCGCGCATTATACACATTTTAGACAACACGGATTACTGGTTGTTCACCCTTCTCGACCCCCCCCCCCCCCCCACAAAGAGAACTTCTCAAGAATGTTTCTTAACAATTTTTCCTCAAAATTTTTTTATTTTTTTTCCGGTTTTGTGCGTATTATTGTCAGTCTGTAAAAGTGGCGTACTACTCGGACAACATGGTTCCCAGCAGCAACCTGGGAGTCCAAGATGCATCGAGACATCCTCCCCATGCTGTTCCCGAACCATTTCGATGGTCTTTCCATCAATTTCTGACCTTTTCCTATGAACCAGGCACCCTCCCCTCCTCAGAGCAGTGGTGCCTGGTTTAATGCTCGGGTTCTCCCATTGACTTCCATTGTACCGAGCATCCCGATGTGTTCAGCCAAAGCACCCAAGCACTTTGGTGCTCGATCAACACGAGTTGAAGGGTGAATGCCAGAGAATGGCCAGGATGACGCCCTTAAGTTTAGCTAAAGTCAAATTGGTTAGTTGGTGCAGTGGGTCCACACCCACTCCCCGTTACATACACTCTTTTGCCAAGAGCTGCATTCAATGTTTCTGTTGAGATGACCCCTTTAAGAATTGTGAAATCATGAAGCTGCTTTTCCACTCTTAGCCATAGGCATTTCTTGTTCCACCCTATGGCGTCTACGTATTTCACAGCATTCTTCTATAGTAGTGACACTTCTAAAGAAGCAGTATCCCTACCTCTGTAAGACATTGGGATACCGTAGGAGCCCATAGATTTCTATAGATGCCTTATTACAGACCCGTTTAATAGAGGTCCATAATATTCCTTTAGACGTGAAGCTTATATGGTTTCTGGTCTTGAATAACTTTGTCATCTGCTTCATCGGACCCACCATCAAATCTTTCCATGGCCACATTGACTCCTTTAAATGAAAGGCTATCGGTCACATAATGACTGTAAACCTTGAAGTATCTTACCTGACATGACCTGTAAAGCTGAAGAGCAGATGTGCTATATTCAATGAAGTGAAACCATTTTATATAGTGAAGCAAGACCCTCTTGGGAGTCCTTGCCGTCCTTGTTATTGTCAGTAGTCTCATTAGTGGTTTCACTAACAGCTATTAATTATCTAATAGTTGTGAAATTAACTGATTTATATTGACCATTTTATAACACATGGTTGGTGGTGGCCTCCTCGTTTGTTAGAGGGTTAGGATTTTTCAAGTTTGTGTGCAGTGTGCATGGCCAAGGATGGTGGAAAGAGGGCAGTCGGACAGCTGAACTTCTTTTACTGGACCCACATGGGCAACACACCTGATGTTTAGTTTTCTTTGGCTGCTGGCACACCCCTCGTTCTTCACAGTACCCCTGATGGTGGGGATAGTCTTTCCAGAGGGGAACACCAGGTCGCTACCTCTTGAGATGGATTGGCACACAAGGCAGCTGGTCCAGGCGGACCAGGAGGTACCAGGGTAAAGTACCAGAGGTACAGACGTAGTCAGCAGGCTGCAACAGTGCAGGACCGAAGGATGAGGCAGAGGCGAAGTCAAACAAGCAAGAGGTCAGGGCAGGTGGCACAGGTACAGGTCAGGCAATCCAGGTTGGCAACAGAGTCAAGGCAAGCAGGCAGGGATCAAACAGGTAGCAGAGTCCAGGAATACAAGCACAGGTCAGGTAAACAGGAACACAAGCAGAGATAACAGCAACCATTGCAGGACACTAAGACCTTGACACTGAGGATTGGTCAGCAAGGTCACATGATCTAACCCATAAAGCACAGGAAGTGACACGTGCAGGGCCTTAAAGGGAACCTGTCACCGGGATTTTGTGTATAGAGCTGAGGACATGGGTTGCTAGATGGCCACTAGCACATCCGCAATACCCAGTCCCCATAGCTCTGTGTGCTTTTATTGTGTAATAAAACCGATTTGATACATATGCAAATGAACCCGAGATGAGTCCTGTATGTGAGATGAGTCAGGGACAGGACTCATCTCAGGTTAATTTGAATATGTATCAAATCGGTTTTTTTACACAATAAAAGCACACAGAGCTATGGGGACTGGGTATTGCAGATGTGCTAGCGGCCATCTAGCAACCCATGTCCTCAGCTCTATACCCAAAATCCTGGTGACAGGTTCCCTTTAAGGAAGTGATGCAGGTCACAAGCAGCAAGCATACTGTGACCAGGGCTGAAAGGAAACTGGAGCGGATCCCAGAACAAACAGTACCTACAAGGACAGAGCCCAGGACTGAGGCTAAGCACCCTGTTCCTCCTCTCTTGCTAGGAGTAGGCTGGTCCTGCTTCCTGCCAGGAGGGGGAGTTCCAGTCTAGTGGGACAGGGAAAATAGAGGAGAGACAGTTCCTGTTTGGATAGTGGGGAAGTAAGGAAGCGCATGTCAGAGCTCCCACTCGCAGGAACCCTATCTTATTCCCCTGTGAGACCAACACTACAGAGAGAACAGGTTCAAGAAAGCATAAGTGCGCCAGTGTGATCAGTGAAATGACAGCTTTACAGAAACGGCAGTCTGAGGTGATGGACTACTTTTAAGACACCACTACCTACTTAAAGGGAGTCTGTCACCACTTTTTTGCATGTTAGACCATTAAAATAGGGTTATTTGATCCAGCCAGAACATAAAAACGGTAGCTTTGTGGTAGAAAACGGACTTTTCAATTTGCAGAAAACGAACTTATAAGATTATTTTCGGAGCCCTCTCAAGTGCCCAGGGCGGTCTCTCAATCCTCAGAGCCCAGGCAGGCACCTCCTAAACGGCTGATAACTCCGCCCTCCGTGCGCCTCTGCCCGCCCGTTTACTCCCCTCCCCTGTCCCTTTCCACTGCGGCTGTGCGGTACAAATCGTAGCGGGCGCATGCGCAATGCGATGCCCGCTCCTGGCAGGGCATCGCAATACCTATTGCGCATGAGCCGGCTAAACGGCGATTAGCCGGCGCATGCGCAATAGGTATTGCGATGCCCTGCCAGGAGCGGGCATCGCATTGCGCATGCGCCCGCTACGATTTGTACCGCACAGCCGCAGTGGAAAGGGACAGGGGAGGGGAGTAAACGGGCGGGCAGAGGCGCACGGAGGGCGGCGTTATCAGCCGTTTAGGAGGTGCCTGCCTGGGCTCTGAGGATTGAGAGACCGCCCTGGGCACTTGAGAGGGCTCCGAAAATAATCTTATAAGTTCGTTTTCTGCAAATTGAAAAGTCCGTTTTCTACCACAAAGGTACCGTTTTTATGTTCTGGCTGGATCAAATAACCCTATTTTAATGGTCTAACATGCAAAAAAGTGGTGACAGACTCCCTTTAAACCACCGCTAGGCCAGGCTAACATCAAGCCTGTACTACATTGGACACATATATACAAAAGTGCTTGCTGGTTCCAACCTATTGCCTTCCAATCAGCCCCCATACCTCATCTTTTGGTGCCAGAAACTGTGCTTTGTACAGTGCATTGAAAAAGTATTCATACACCTTGAACTTTCCCATATTTTTTATTGTTACACCCACAAACCTAAATGTATTTTATTGGGTGTTTTCTGTGATAGACCAAAATAAAGTAGCAAGTATGTCTGAAGTGAAAAGAAAATGATACATAGTTTTCAACATTTTTAATAAATAATAATCTGTGCGGCATTCAATTGTATTCAGCCCCCTGTACTCTGATAGTCACCTAATTAGTAATAAAGTCCACCTGTGTGTAATTTATTCTCAGTATAACTACAGCTGTTCTGTGAAGGTCTCAGAGGTTTGCTAAAGAATATCAGTAATCAAACAGCATCATGAAAACCAAGGAACACACCGGACAGGTCAGGGATAAAGTTGTAGAGAAGTGTAAAGCAGGGTTAGGTTATAAAAAAAATATCACAAGCTCTGAACATCCCACAGAGCACTGTTCAATCCATCATCAGGAAGAGCTGCAGAAATCCACAGCTCAAGTGGGAGAATCTGTCAACAGGACAACTATTAGTTGTGTACTCTACAAATCTGGCCTTTATGGAAGAGCCTCCTGACAAAACTATTAATTGACAAAACGCACGTCGAGGGTGTCTGCTCTACTGGGTTGTTTAGACTATCGCCATCATGGGTATTTATGTGTATTTTTGATTTATATTTTTTTAATGTATTTCACTGATGGTTTACTTAATCGTCCTATCTTTTGCTTCATGAGTATAATTTTTACACTGCATTATTATATGGTTCATGCTCATTTTATATATATATATATATATATATATATATATATACTGCTCAAAAAAATAAAGGGAACACAAAAATAACACATTCTAGATCTGAATTAATTAAATATTCTTCTGAAATACTTTGTTCTTTACATAGTTGAATGTGCTGACAACAAAATCACACAAAAATTAAAAATTAGAAATGACATTTTTCAACCCATGGAGGTCTGGATTTGGAGTCACACTCAAAATAAAAGTGGAAAAACACACTACAGGCTGATCCAACTTTGATGTAATGTCCTTAAAACAAGTCAAAATGAGGCTCAGTAGTGTGTGTGGCCTCCACGTGCCTGTATGACCTCCCTACAACGCCTGTGCATGCTCCTGATGAGGTGGCAGACGGTCTCCTGAGGGATGTCCTCCCAGACCTGGACTAAAGCATCTGCCAACTCCTGGACAGTCTGTGGTGCAACGTGACGTTGGTGGATAGAGCGAGACATGATGTCCCAGATGTGCTCAATTGGATTCAGGTCTGGGGAACGGGCGGGCCAGTCCATAGCATCAATGCCTTCGTTTTGCAGGAACTGCTGACACACTCCAGAAACATGAGGTCTAGCATTGTCTTGCATTAGGAGGAACCCAGGGCCAACCGCACCAGCATATGGTCTCACAAGGGGTCTGAGGATCTCATCTCGGTACTTAATGGCAGTCAGGCTACCTCCGGCTGTGCGGCCCTCCAAAGAAATGCCACCCCACACCATTACTGACTCAATGCCAAACCGGTCATGCTGGAGGATGTTGCAGGCAGCAGAACGTTCTCCACGGCGTCTCCAGACTCTGTCACGTCTGTCATGTGCTCAGTGTGAACCTGCTTTCATCTGTGAAGAGCACAGGGCGCCAGTGGCAAATTTGCCAATCTTGGTGTTCTCTGGCAAATGCCAAACGTCCTGCACGGTGTTGGGCTGTAAGCCCAACCCCCACCTTTGGACGTCGGGCCCTCATATCACCCTCATGGAGTCTGTTTCTGACTGTTTGAGCAGACACATGCACATTTGTGGCCTGCTGGAGGTCATTTTGCAGGGCTCTGGCAGTGCTCCTCCTGTTCCTCCTTGCACAAAGGCAGAGGTAGCGGTCCTGCTGCTGGGTTGTTGCCCTCCTACGGCCTCCTCCACGTCTCCTGATGTACTGGCCTGTCTCCTGGTAGCGCCTCCATGCTCTGGACACTACGCTGACAGACACAGCAAACCTTCTTGCCACAGCTCGCATTGATGTGCCATCCTGGATAAGCTGCACTACCTGAGCCACGTGTGTGGGTTCTAGACTCCGTCTCATGCTACCACTAGAGTGAAAGCACCGCCAGCATTCAAGTGACCAAAACATCAGCCAGGAAGCATAGGAACTGAGAAGTGGTCTGTGGTCACCACCTGCAGAACCACTCCTTTATTGGGGGTGTCTTGCTAATTGCCTATAATTTCCACCTCTTGTCTATCCCATTTGCACAACAGCATGTGACATTGATTGTCACTCAGTGTTGCTTCCTAAGTGGACAGTTTGATTTCACAGAAGTGTGATTGACTTGGAGTTACATTGTGTTGTTTAAGTGTTCCCTTTATTTTTTTGAGCAGTGTGTATATATATATAGTTATGATTTAGCATATTTTTCAGCAATTTTTTTTTCTATTTGATATTGGGATATAATTGACTATTTATCTTGATGCTATAAATATACTGGCCTAGTCCATCTACCCTGTATTGGACACTGAAAACATGTGGAGTTGAACTTTTTGTCCTAAATGCAAAACACTATTGCATTCCCACCATGGTGGTGGCAGCAACATTCTGTGGGGAGGCTTTTCTTCAGCAGAGACAGAGAAGGTGGTCCGAGTTGATGGGAAGATGGATGGAGCTAAATACAGGGCAAATCTGGAGAAAAACCTGGTAGAGGCCGCAAATTATTTGAGACTGGGCGGAGGTTCACCTTCCAGCAGAACAACGACCCTAAACTTCCAGCCAGAGCTACAATAGAAGGGTTTAGGTCAAAGCAAATTCATGTGTGGCCCAGTCACAGTCCAGACCTAAATTCCATGGAGAATCTAAGGCAAGACCTGAAAATTGTTCATCACAGACACTTTCAATCCAATCTGACTGAGCGTAAGATATTTTGCAAAAAAGAATGGGCTAAAATTTCAGCCTCTATTCACTTCCATTGTACTGCAGTGTGTGAACTCACCCTTAGGCTGCTTTCACATGAGCATATTGTCTGTATTCTGGCATGGATTCCAGATGATACACCCATCAAGATTGTCATCAGTATTTCATCGCCATTTACATACGTATTCCTTACTCCCATAGACTATAATGTGCGTATTTGGAAGCAAATACAGTTCTCTCCTCATATCTTCTCCTGTAATGTGCTCTGATATCACATAATATTAGCCTGAACATGCTGGGAGTTGTAGTCCTCTCCTCTTATACCTCCTCCTTGTAATGTCCGATAGCAAACTGTTGGAGGCAGTAAAGAAGGTCTGGTGAGTAAAGCAATGATTTATCTGACGATATATAGATTCTTGGACCTGCACACGGGGGCACAGGGTGAAAGTGCTGAAGATTTCCATGCAGATTTCTGTGGGTTTTGCACCCAAACGGCACCAAAAACTGCTATTTCAAACAGTAGTTTTTGGTGCAGATTTGATGCAGTTTTTCCACAGATCTCAGCCTTTATTAGAGAAGGGGGAAATTCTCAACTAAAACCACAAACAGTTGATGTCGAGGATTTTTAAATCCACACAGAAAATATCCACAAAGTGTCCATGAGACTTCTCTAGTCCCATACACTGTGCTGGCGCTGTACTCCGCTATGTGTGCAGGTCCCCAATGGTTTCCTTTCTGTGTGTTGTATGGTCACCCACTTTCCTGAGTGTGATGTCCTTCTCTTGGGGTGGAGGGGGGTGATGTCCTCTTCTTGGGGGGCTGTAATGTCCTCCTTTTGGAGGTTTGATGTCCTCCTCTTGTAGGGTGTGATGTCCTCCTTTTGGAGGTGAACGCAAGAAAGTTTTGCTGTGGGGACATGCATACAAGATTGCTGGCCATCCAGGTCAACGTAGGACCTTGAATCTCATCTCCCGACATTGCTGGTGGCCATTCATAGCTTCCTGTACTTTGTGTGCCCAGAACAAGTCACCTAGATTGAAACCTATGGGTCTATTATTGCCTCTGCCAGATTTACCTGTCTCTAATGGTTGTACAGTCATCTGGTTTGTCGTTGACCATTTTTCCAAAATGTCACATTTTATTCCACATCCAGATCTGTTATTTGCTACCCGTTTGGCTATGTTATTCATTATTCATATTATTTGCCTGCATGGATTTCCTCGCCACATCATCTCGGATAGAGGAATACAGTTCATCTCCCGCTTCTGGAGAACTTTATTTTAAGTCTCTGAATGTGTCTTTGGACTTATTTTCTGCTTACCACCCACAGTCTAACGGCCATGTGGAATGCATTAACCAAATACTGGTCAACTTCCTGCGACACTTCACCAATACCCATCAGGACAACTGGGTGAATTTTCTTCCCTGGGCGGAGTTTGCTCAAAACAATCGTGCCAGCCAAGCCACAGGTAAATCTCCATTTTTTGTGGTCAAGGGTCAAGATCAAAGTGTTTCTCTTTCTGTGAAGCCTCCTTCAGGGGTTCCTGGAGCAGATTCTTGTGTGGAGCAGTTCTCTCAAGTCTGGTTTGACACTAAGGAATCTCTTCAGAGACCAAAAGAGCAGATGAAAAGATCCACGGATAAGAGACGCAGACCTCCTCCTTCGTTTTCCATTGGAGACAAGGTATGGCTGATTTCTAGAAATATCCTTCTAAGACTTCCCTCTTACAAACTTGGGATCATTTCCAGAAATCAAGAAAATTAATCGTGTTGCCTACAAGCTCAAGCTATCAGCTACCTAGCGGTTTCCCAACTCATTTCATGTATCCTTACTTAAACCAGCTGTCTTTAACATGTTCTGCAAAGGCACTTCACAGACCCCTCCTCATGTCACTATGGATGATGAATTCGAAGTCAAGGACATCTTGAACAGGAGGATCATCTGGGGTAAGAACTTCTATTTAGTGGACTGGAAGGGCTACGGGCCTGAAGAGAGCTCTTGGGAACCTGCGGAGAATATTCATGCCCTCTCTTATTGAATTCCTCTCCAAGTTGGCTGTGTGGAGGAGGGGACGTAAGGAGGGACGTACTTTCAGTATTCGGCCTGTGCTGTGGTGTCACAACAGTGTCACAGACCGTCGTCTGCACACTGCAGCGCCATAGGTCCCAGCTCTGGCCTACTTCGCGGGCAGGTGCCCGCCAGCATACTGTCGCATCAGCCCTTACTGCCAAGTGTTTTCTTGCGCAGTAGCACACGCGCGTGCACCTCTCCCCTAGTTATAGGAGAGGAGAGCACACTTCCTGATTGCTGTCTTCGTCCGGAGGCAGGGTTACTGGTATTTAAGGCGGCTTCACTGACCATAAAGAACCCAACCGTGGCTGTTATACCTGCTAACCTCTGCTGAAGCTTCTTGCTTCTCCAGCCTTGACCCCCTGCATTGCCTAAATAAGATTCTGCCTTCCGTCTGCTACTTGGATTACCTGGACTATTGACCCCTGCATTGCCTGACTTCAATTCTGCCTGCCGTCATCTGTAAGTTTGTCTGGATCTCTGACCATGCACTGCCTGACTGTGAGTCCAACTGAACCAGTATATTGTATTACTCTGAACATTGTTTTGCTTTGGTATCAAGTGACTTTTGTCTACCTTCTGCCAGTAAAGAGCATCTGTTTCGTTACTCTGCCTCTGTTGGACTCCTGCAGTTAGCTGCTTTCTGGGTGACGGGTGTAAACACCGGTGTCCTGACTCTGGGAGTCAGCAATATTGGGCTAATTCCTAGTCCACTATCAGCTGACCCAGAGCATCCACATCCTCTGGTCCTGACACTCCTCTTGGAGGGTGTGATGTGCTGCTCTTGGAGGATTTGGGGGGGGACTATCTCTCTTTGGGGAGAGAGCGCCCTAGTCGGTGTGAAGAGACTTATTGGCCATACATGCTCCTCTGGAATTCTAGGAGAAATGATGCAAATGAGCTCTTAACAAGCTCCACCTCTAATGCCACCAGATGCTCTTGGAGGGTGTAATGTCCTCCTCTTGGAGAGTGTGATGTCCCCATTTTTGGGGGTTTGAAAGTGGCCCACCTACTTCCTGTGCAGACACAGTAATCATGACTACAGTGTGTGTGCCCAGCCGAGGCTCAGGCAATGTCTTTCATCCATTACAGCCCGGACCTCATTCGCTGGCCATGCTTTCTCCAGCAGGGGTGATGTAGTGACATTATCTGCTGGACTAAGTAGATGATCATCCCCGGCCTGTCCTCATTATGTCCCTGCATGGTGCCTGCCGGGAAGAGTGGGATGTGCTCCTCTTATCAGGGCTGGATAAATAATACAGAATTTTATTTTATTCACAACATTGGGGGCCTTCATTTATATTAGTGGGAGCACTACTGTGTGGGGGTATTCCGGTTATCCCCTATGCACAGAATAGGGGATAACTATTACATTGGTTGGGGTACTACCAAAGGGACCCGCACTGATCACGAGAATGGGAGCCCCATACCCCCCTGCAGCCCCCTGAAATGAACGGAGCTGGCGGTCGGGCATGGGTGTGGCCGCTCTATTAATTTCTATGGGAATTCTGGAGATATTGAAGAGCTGTCTCCAGAACTCCCATAGAAATGAATGAAGTGGCTGCACGCATGCCCAAATGGCCACTCTGTTCATTTCAGGGGGGCTGTAGGAGGTACGGGGCCACCTTTCTCAGTATTGGTGGGGGTCCCAGGGGTAGGAACCACACTGATCTAATAGTTATCACCCATCCTGAGAATAGAGGATAAATTGAAACAACCAGAATACCCCTTTAAGGGGGAGCATTACTTTGTAGGGGTATTAAGGAGGAGTACTACTGTGAGGATGGACTGAGAAAACATAACTATTGAGTGGGTGGGGGGATTTGCAAAGTGTGGGAGATCTTGGTTAGCCATAGGAGTAGGGTTGCAGGGAAGTTGCTCAGCGGGGGGACATTTTTGCTGTGGGGCTCAGCCTTCTAGTTATGCTCCTGAGAGAGGATCTGATTCATGTGCAGAAGGATCTCAGCATGGTCATCATCACGCTTGGCTCTCCTGGTTACCTCATCCTCCTGCAATTTTACACAATCCAGTTTATTATTGTGAGCGTCTTCCATGGGAAAGCACCCACAGATGTTGAGTCAAGAGACACTTGGTAGTGACATCCGTAAAGCATCCTATGACATGTAAATGATGCTCCAAGTGCTAGGTGGACGTTCAGTGAAGCTCCAGGAGCCATAATAGAAGTCTATGGCCAAGCATAATGGATTGATCTGGTTTCCGTTATGAAGGACGAAAAACAAAGTCCTGCAAAGCAGAAACCAGACGAATCCTTTATGCTTCGCCAAAGACTTCTTTTATGATGGCTAAAAATAGAATGCCTATTTTTGATCACTGCTTGTATATCTATGCAGTACACAACTTAGAATCTGCAATAAATCCCTGAGGAGCCGGTGCAGAGGATGAGAGTGGTAGTGGCCCTGATGAGGTGTGGTGTCACCGTGTACTCCCCCAGACTGTTGCTCCATGAGGATCGGTGCAGTGGAAACTGGTTTAAAGATTCAAGCCAGAAGTAAAAGAATACAATTCTCTTTTTTCTCAATGCAAAATATAACTTGTAGTACATCCAACTGTAGTAGTTACAAGTGCAGTTTGTGTGTGCAGATGAGGTATAGTGTCAGGTCAGGTGGCAATTTAGGGCACCTCACATATGCTATGTTGCAGATAACTCTACTTTGCCCTTCTGGCTAACAGCTGTAAGCTTTCCCATGATTATATATATGTCCACTGAGTAATGCAGGTTTTGAGTTGTTATGGCCTGGTTGCTATATATAGATGGTGGATGTCTGAACCGTAGTCCCTCACCTGCAGCAGGGTCTGGAAAGTTGTGTCTCGCTGGTGCAATGTCCGAGCCACAGGGGTGTAGTGGTTGAGTGAGTGTACTAGTGATGAGGTGCCGAGGATAGTAGTACTCACAGTTAAGTTGTCCCCTGGGGCCGGCGTGCAGTGGATAAGAAGACTGCACTAAATCCTCCGGGGCACTCTCTATTGCAGGCAACACCAACCAGATGGAAGTTCAGGTGCCCTTGATGGTGTAGGTGTTTAAAGTGCTTTGGTGGCTGGGCCCCTGTGTTCGTGACGCCGGCACCGTAAGGTGCAAATGTTGAGTGTAGTAGTAGTAATGAAGAGTCAGTTGTTGTAAAACAATTGAACATTTACTTGAATCAATAGTCTCAAGGCAGATGTTACAGTGCATCAATAAAGTGCATCCATATAGCACCAGTAATGATTCAGATGTAATTGTAATCCTTATATCAGGTTTAGGCAATTCTCAATGGAGGGATTTTCTAATGTTGTTACTTGACAGGCAAAGAGTATATTTACTTTAAGTCCCAACTATAGCACTGGTACTAAATATACTGTTTTCTACTTATCTTGAGCTATCCAAATAGGGCATTCTCCCTTGTGGCAGGCATCAGTCTTCTGCTACAGGATGCTCTCCTGAAGTAATCAGGTTTTTAGGTTTCCACTATATCCCGGAAGGCCTCTAGTGAATAAGGACAATTCTTTGCACTAATTATCCATTTGTGTCCCGGCACTTGGAAAGTTGTTCTCAGGCACTTGTGCTGGTGAGGTCCATCGGCTGGATTTAGCTGTAACCCTCACTAGGCTTGCTTCATATTTAGACATAGACTTACTGTTTGGTGCTTGGCTGCTGTAGATAAATGTTCGCTGTACTCCCTTAGCCTGGCCATGACCAAGGGGTAGAAATAGCGGACTACATGGTGGACGATGCCGGTTTCTCTCCTCCATACACTTGCTTCTCCTCTCTACAATCCACTCTGTACTAACTTCACTTCCTGTTATCTATCCTCTAAGCTAGCACACCCCAGCACCACCTAAGGGCGAATCGGTGAAATGGCAATGCCAGCCTGATAATAGGAAATACCATACAATGAAAATAAATACATAAATAGGCAGATGTTTAAAGTGTCCCTTTTACACACACATATGTGGGACTCTGCACTGGTCTCTCTGATGACTGTCACCACTGAAGCTTTTCAGTTATCCTGGTGCTCTTGTAGTCTCTCTGGACTAGTGGTCTCCTAAGAGAATTGGATCTCTTGATCCCTAAGACCCTCCTCACTGTCCTGGCTAGAACTCCCCATCCTGGCAGGAAGCAGGACCAGCTACCTAGAGGGGACAAACACGGTGGTTAACCGTGTCCCTGCCAACCACACCATCCATACCCCATCTGCTGGTGTACTTACTATAACAATTTATAACATAACCATTGCAGATACCCAAAGGTCTGGGGTATTGCATATCCCACACGGATCCCCTCCATGTAACTCACTTCACTGCCTCCTCAGGTGCTTGCTGGACCCTGAATATTTCAGAAGATGGGTGTGCTGTCCAAGAGAGTGACAAGCCATGTGGTCAGTGGCTGTATGACTTTTGTGGTCAACAAATGCAAGGGGCATAGTCCTCCCCAAGGTCCCGGTACTGCCCCTTTGTTCTTGAACCTTAGGCTAAGTTCACGCTTCTGATTTGGACATTGATTTCCATCAGCGATTGTGAACCAAAACCAGGAGTGGTGACTACACAGAGAGAAGGTATAATGTAAAGATTTGGACTTGTTCTTTGTTCTAAACCCTCACTTGCTTTTGGCTCACAATCACTAATGGAAAACATTGATCAAATCACGGATGTGTGAACTAGTCCTAAGGTTCAAAAACAAAGGGGCAGTACAGGGTCCCTGAGGAGGACTATGCTCTTTGCTTTTGTTAGTGGAAATTTTGACCTTTGAATATATGTAATGTTATTCTTTCCGATCTAGATAAGCGTGATCTCTTACTTTCCCATAGACCTCGAATCTCCAGACCCAACATTACTTTGATCATCGCCCATTGCAGAACCTCTCTCTACAGATTCTTGGCTATCCTCCTCCTTTCAGTCAACCTTCATATTGTGTTACTTCCATAAGAACAGTGCTGCTTGGATCTTTGAAATTCCACTGATGAAGCCAGCCTCCAATGTAAAGACGGTCAATAGATGCTTAAAGGGGTTCTGCACTTTGTTTTAACTGATGATCTATCCTCTGGATAGATCATCAGCTTCTGATCGGCGGGGGCCCGACACCCGGGACCCCCGCCGATCAGCTGTTTGAGAAGGCAGCGGCGCTCCAGCAGCGCCGCGGCCCTCTCACTGTTTACCGCTGGCCCAGTGACGTCACGACTAGTATCAACTAGCGTGGGCGGGGCTAAGCTCTGTTCACCTGAATGGAGCTTAGCTCCGCCCACGCTAGTTGATACTAGTCGTGACGTCACTGGGCCAGCGGTAAACAGTGAGAAGGCCGCGGCGTTGCTGGAGCACCGCTGCCTTCTCAAACAGCTGATCGGCTGGGGACCCGGGTGTCGGACCCCCACCAATCAGAAGCTGATGATCTATTCAGAGGATAGATCATCAGTTAAAACAAAGTGCAGAACCCCTTTAAAGGTGAATTCCGGCAGAGGTTCCTGTGACTCTTCTGCTTATTTGAATGGGACTTACTTTGCAGAAATCCATGAGCAGAAGCAACCCCATTTACATACATGAAGCTGATTTTTAGTTGCAGAAATTTTCTGCAGCAAATCCATGTGTCCATTCACCCGCTTCTGAGCCATCTCAAAATACAGGATTCACTTTTAAGCTCCACCATGTAAAAAAGACATAAGAGATCTGGGCAGGGTTCCAAATATTAAGCTTGCACAGCCTATGAAAAAATATGCCTTAGTGGTGGAATGTTCATGACATGTGGAGTAAGGTACTACAGAGAATAATATGGGAAAGGGTTCTCTACAGTAAGAGCAGGACTATGGATTCATGTCCCTAGGTGTCCATTGCTTTCCGCAGCTTTAAATATTGAATGTATTTGAAAATGGCGCCTCTAATATCCTGGTTTCTCAAGCAGTAGATTAAAGGGTTAAACAATGGAGTCACCAGTGTGTATAGAACAGATAGACCTTTGTTCAAATTTATGGAATTATCCCTTGGTGGGAAGATATAAATGGATGACAGTGTCCCGTAGTACATGCACACAATAATCAGGTGGGAGCTGCAAGTGGAGAAGGCTTTATGTCTTCCAGTGCTGGAGGGAATTCTGAGGATGGTCTGAATGATGGAAATGTAGGTGACTATGATAAACATGAATGGTGATAAAAGGACGGGAAATGCTATCAGAGCAAGGACTAGTTCTACAGAAGAAGTACTGGAGCAGGACAATTGTAGAACAGGAGCAATGTCACAGTAGAAGTGATTGATGGTGTCCAGGCCACAAAAATTTAGCTTGCTCAAGAAAATGTATACAAAAAGGGCCAAGGTGAAACCCAACAACCAGCAGGAGATGATCATCTGAAGCTGATGTGTGAAGGTCATAATGGTGGCATAGTGTAATGGTCTACAGATGGCCACATGCCGATCAAAGGACATGGCTGCCAACAGAAAGCACTGAGCAATCGTTAGAACACTCAATAAGTAGAACTTGAATAAACACCGGATAACTGATACTTTTCCTCCTCCCTTCAATATCAGCCATAACATGTTGGGCACAATGTTACTTGTGAACAGAATCTCCGACAAGGACAACTGGCTGAGGAAGAAGTACATGGGGGAATGGAGGCTCTTTGTGACCCCAACCAGGACAATTACCAGAGAATTTGCTGTCAAAGCCATGATGTGGATGATCAAACAAAGAGTAAAAACTAAAATCTTGAAGTTGTGGAGGTTTCCAAATCCCAAGAGGAGAAATTCTGTGATTGTTGATTGATTTCTCTTTTCCATTTCCTAGAGAGCAGAAGATAGAGGAAAACTAAAAGAAATAAGCCATTTTATCTTCCTCCTCATAAGGCCTCATGCACACAGCTGTTCTGTGCATTGCGGACCTCAATTTGCGGTCCCAGTGCACGGGCAGCATCCGTGCGACGGCCGGGACAGATCAAGACCTATTCAACTTGGATGGGTCCATGATCCATCCGCACCGTAAAAAAAATAGAACATGTTCTATTTTTTTTTGCGGTGCGGAGGCACGGACAGAAACACCACGGAAGCACTCCATAGTGCTTCTGTAGGGTTCCGTGCCTAGGTTCTGTACCGCAGCTCTGGATTGCGGACCCAGTAAAGTGATGCGTGATCCGTGATGCGGGGAGCATACGGCCGGTGCCCGCATATTGTACAGATGGAGCACGGTTAGCATTCCAGCTCTTAATTCAAATTTCTTAACTCATCGCGTTATCTTGGGACAAAAGCCATTGAAAAGTAATTGAAGGTGTTTAGATTAGATAACACAACTCTCAGAAAACAGGAGTGTTAACTCTACTCCATCCGTAGGCCGCGTGTGCATGAGGCCTAAAACTCAGATCTGGTTTCAGGCTTAGCTTTTCCTGTAAGACAACTGGCTGCAATAGGAGCCCTCCCCCACTTATCTGTCTGCAATGGCAGACAAAGCACTTAAAGATCCATCTTTGAATGTAGCCCCCATCGTAGCCTCCTGCCAGCCTAAAAATGAGAGGAACAGGATAAAAGTAACTCAAGATTTCTTCAATACTATATTGTTGGCATGGCCATTGGCCAGGATTAGAAAAACATGGTTGTTGAGTTCCAAAAACAGCCCCATTTACTTGAGCTGGAGTATCAGAAAACTTATAGTCAGATTTTGGTTTCCTTGTGACCCCCTATGTAGGACAGAATGGAAAGACATTTCATAAGAGCCGCTTCCACTCTTGCAAACTGTATTATGGGAATTTCATGAGTGGCCACCATTAGTGTTGAGCGAACCCAAACTGCAAAGTACCCGGAAAGGATCGGGTTTGAGTTCGGTGTTTGGGCATTTAATAAAGCTTATTGAAAGGCTGCAGACACTTAGAAGCCATCACAGCCATGCCTATTAATGGCATGGCTGTGATTGGCCGGTGCATCATGTGACCCAGCCTCTATAAAAGCTGGTTCATGTGTTGCACCGCCCATCAGCTCTGAGTAGTGCAGGGACAGGAAGCAGGCGGCTGAAGTGAGGAGGAGTGTTAGGAATCTCATCTGGCTATTTATTCTGTGGGTGACCTACAGTGATTTTTTTGTGGGTGCAATGCACCAGCTTTGCACCCCTGACACAGAAATGTAATAATGAATCTAGCTGTTAATTCTGTGGGTGACCTATAGCGATTTTTTGTGGGTGCAATTGCCCATCTTTGTACCCCTGACACAGAAATATAATAGTTAATCTGTCTATTACATCGGTGGGTGACATATACCAATTGTTGTGTGAAGTACACCTGCACTGCATACGTGACAGGGAAATTAATATAGTTAATCCATCTGTTAGTTCGGTGGGTGACCTCAAAGAATGAGGAGAGCATCAAATAAGGGACGTGGCCCTGGTCGTGGTCCTGCTGGTGTTGGGGCAGCTCCTGTTGCAGGGAGAGGACGTGGTCGATCTGTGCCAGCTACACACTCAAATGATACACCTTCCTCAGGTACACGTAGGCAACAGAACGTTCAGCGTTATTTTGTAGGCCCGAATACCGGTGTACGAATGGTGAGGCCAGAACAAGTAGAGGCGGTAGTAGATTGGGTGGCTGACAGTGCCTCAAGTTCCTTCACTTGGCTCCCACCCGGTCCCCTGCTGAAACTGCAGAGTTTGCACCTGTAGCCCATGGACATCTGTCTTTCACCTCACTCCCTTGCAAATCAGGCAAGCAGTCTGAACTCCAAGTCATGCAGCAGTCTCTTATGGTTTTTGATGACTCTGCTGGCAGGATTTCCGAGGGCTGTCCACATAGCCCTGCCCCTGAAGTAGAATACATTAAGTGCACTGATTCCCAACCACTTATGTTTCAGGATGTGGACATGGGAGGACCACCGCAGCACGTCTCGGATGAGGACGAAACACAGGTGCCAACTGCTGCGGCTTTCTGTAGTGTGCAGACCGGCAAGGAGGGCAGGGGTGAAGACTGGGTGGAAGATGATGTGGAGGATGATGAGTTCCTAGACCCCACATGGAATCAAGGACATGCGTGTGACGTGTGCAGTTCGGAGGAAGAGGCCGTGGTCGCACAGAGGCACCAGCAGAAGAGGGAGCAGGGTACAAAAGCGGAGCGGCCGTCCCATAGCCAGTACGCCTGCTACTGCCCACCACACCCAGGAACTGAGCACACCAAAGCCATCTACAAGGAGTTCCCTGGTGTGGCAGTTCTTCAGACAATGTGCTGACGGCAAGGCACGAGTGGTTTGCACGCTGTGCAATCAGAGCCTGAAGCGAGGCATAAACGTTCTCAACCTGAGCACAACCTGCATGACCAGGCATCTAAGTGCAAAGCACAAGCTGCAGTGGAGTAGACACCTCAACAACTACAAAAGATCTCAGGCTCCTCCAGCTCCCTCTTCTGCTGCAGTCTCGGCCTCTTCCTCCCCCTCTGGAGTGACAGTGGCACCTGCCACCGAGCAAACAGAGGATGTGGCAGCAACACCACCACCGTCACCAAGCATCTCCACACTGTCCCATGGAAGCGTTTAGCTGTCCATCCCCCAA
This sequence comes from Bufo gargarizans, assembly GCF_014858855.1. Classification (NCBI taxonomy): domain Eukaryota; kingdom Metazoa; phylum Chordata; class Amphibia; order Anura; family Bufonidae; genus Bufo; species Bufo gargarizans. The sequence continues at coordinate 22,771,177 of NC_058081.1, forward strand.
ACAATGGAGAAAAAGAGGAAGTACCCCCCTACCTACCCGCGATGCCATGCATTTCAAAATTCCTGGCCTTTGAAATGCTGTAATTCCGTCTGTTGGAGACGGAGACTTTTAAAAACCTTACGGCAGTGGTTGTCCCACAGTACGTGGTTCCCAGCCGCCACTACTTTTCCAGGCGTGCCATCCCTGCCCTGCACAACCAAGTGGCAGACAAAATCAGGTGTGCACTGCGCAACGCCATCTGTGGCAAGGTCCACATAACCACCAATACGTGGACCAGTAAGCACGGGCAGGGACGTTATATCTCCCTAACTGCACACTGGGTAAATGTAGTGGCGGCTGGGCCTGAGGCGGATAGCAGTTTGGCGCAGGTCCTTCCCCCACCGGGGATTGCAGGACATTTTTCTTTGCATCCTCCTTCTACTCCGCTTCCTCCTCTACCGCCTACGCATCCGGTCAGCGTAACACCTGCACCACCAACTTCAGCACAGCCAGGGGGAAACGACAGCAGGCAGTTTTAAAACCGCCTGGTGTGGGACAAACCCCAGACCGTGCAGGAGCTGTGGATGGGCCTTGAACAATAGACCGATGAGTAGTTGGTGCCACTGAACCTAAAGCCCGGCCTGGTGGTGTGCGATAACGGGCAAAATCTCGTTGCAGCTCTGGGACTAGCCGGTTTGGTGCACATCCCTTGCCTGGCCCATGTGCTGAATTTGGTGGTGCAGAAATTCCTTAAAAATTACCCCAATATGTCAGAGCTGCTGCAGAAAGTGCGGGCCGTCTCTGCGCGCTTTCAGCTTTCTCACCCTGCTGCTCGCCTGTGTTGCAGTGTAACTTCAGTCTTCCTGCTCCCTGCCCCATATGCGACGTACCCACAAGGTGGAACTCCATCTTGCACATGCTGGAGAGACTGTGCGAGCAGCAGCAGGTGATAGTGGAGTTTCAGCTGCAGCACGCACGGGTCAGTCGCTCTACAGAACAGCACCACTTCACCACCAATGACTGGGCCTCCATGAGAGACCTGTGTTCCTTGTTGCGCTATTTCAAGTACTCCACCAACATGGCCAGTGCCGATGACGCCGTCCTCAGCGTTACTATCCCACTTCTATGTATCCTTGAAAAAACGGTTCGGGTGATGATGGAAGAGGATATGGCACAGGAGGAAGAGGGGTCATTTCCACGGTTATAAGACCAGTCATTCACAAGTTGCTCGAAGGATGGGTTCCTGCACCAACAGAGGCCAGGTACACAACTGTCCAACCAGGACACAGTTCTGTAGTATGAGGAGAATGATGGGGAGGAGGAACCGTTTTCACAGCAGGATGGCACCCAAAGCAGCTCATGGACATCACTGGAGTGTGGATGGGGGGGATACAGAGGACACAGACGATACATCTCCCACAGAGGACAGCTTGTCGTTGCCTCTGGGCAGCCTGGCACAAATGAGCGACTACATGCTGCAGTGCCTGTGCAACTGCAGCATCCCACTATGTGTGTGTGTGGGCCCTGCTTAAAAGCACTTTTTACTTTATTAAAAGCACTAGGTTGTAATGTATACTTTTGCATTTATGTATCTGCAAAATCCCTGTTAACAGGCCTATTAGGTGTAATTTATACATCCCACCACTAGATGGGGATAGAGTTCAGGTCATATATATATCTAGGTCAGGCCTAGTGAGACAGGTTAGTTCAGATTAGTTCAGTTGAGGAGTTGAGATGAGAGGAGATTAGACAGTTGAAAAATGTAGTCAGAAGAGAGCAGATCTGAGGTAGTCAGATCAAATTAGTGGGAGAAAATGTAGAGTGAAGACTTCGCAACACAGATTAGTGAGTGGAGCCAACTTCGCTAATAGGTGATACTCAGATGTGAGGCGCAGAAGAGCGTTTTCCTTCTGTAGCTGGACTATAGACTTGCATCCCTGACCAGTAGGAGAAGAGTTTGCCTCCCTGGAAAAGAAACAAGCATTCCTAGGAATTCATCAGTGATAAGAGCCATTATTGAGGGCCACAGACACCTTTTGCATGGTGGAGGTTTTATAGCTTCAGGCAGCCACACCAACCTTCTAAGAGACAGTTGAGTTTACCTGTCTAAAAATATTTAGCTTGTTGGGAAAGACAAGGAATAGGATCCAAAGCATCTAAGGGAACCAGGTACACCTAACCCACTGCTCCAAAAACCAAGAAACAAAACCTGACAAGCCTAAAACAGTGGATTTGCAGAATTTACTCTGTACCATCTAGAGACTGCATAATTGTACTACTGCAACCAAGAGACATCCAAAGTAAAAGTTGTGAGTTGCATCTTACCACTGTCTGCCTCATTATTACTAGATATGGTTGTACCACCATTAACGGTACTGGCGTCACGACAAAAACCATCAAGGGACTCAGCCACAACAAGCACCCTAAGCACCCCTAACATCAAGGGCACCTCAACCACCATCTTGGCTGATGCTTCCTACATCAGAGCGTGCCCCGGAGGATTTCGTGCTGTCCACCTCAACACTGTGCTGCCAACTGCCACTGTATCTGCTAACCGTGAGTAAACTGATGAACTGTGTGTTATATCATTTGGCCCCTCATCGGTCCACCGTGCACCTCACGTGTTGCCCCTGCGACTGGCTGGCTGCATAACATGCTGCTGATGGCATTCCCACCTGACAGCGGGTGCCCAGTGGAAGCACAAGGCGAAGGCAGAGGAGGAGGAGGAAGAAGTTGCCAATGTAGCTGGGGCACCGCCAGCACCTCAGAAGGGAGGGTTAGCATGGATGAAATGTGGAAAAGCTTTGTCTGCACGCCACAACAACCAGCACCACCAGCTGATATGGAACGTCCTAGCAGGAGGCAGCATTTCAGAAACATAGTGGAACAATACCTGTGCACACGCCTACACGTACTGAGTGATGGGTCTGCCCCATTCAACTTCTGGATCTCCAAATTGGGCACATGGCCTGAGCTTGCCCTTTACGCCTTGGAGGTGCTGGCCTGCCCTGTGGGCAGTGTATTGTCCGAATGTGTGTTTAGCACAGATGAGCGCAGCTACCTGTCCACAGCCAATGTGGACAAGCTCACGTTCATTAAAATGAACCAGGCAGAGATCTCTAAAGACTTGTCCGTACTTTGTGCTGAATAGACATGTATATCGGTCGGACCCAGCTATTGTTAGACTCCAGCGCACTTTCTCTTTGCGTTCTCTTTCTATTTCCCAATGTTTTGGGGTCTTCCTAAACTTAGAAAAAAAAATAAAGGAAATAAAAATAAAAAAACAACAAAAACAGTGTTGGCTACCTCCTCCTCCACCACCACATCCACCGCCTCCTCAACCTCCTACTCCACTTTGACCTCCGCCTCCTAGTTCAAGATTATTATTTTTCAATTATTATTATTTATTTTTTTTAAGTCATTTCCCTATCCACATTTGTTTACAGGGTAATTGTCCTGCTCTTACCCACACTTTGCTTCCTTTTGCAGCCCTCTAGCCCTTACTATGACTATTTTATAGCCATTTTAGTGCACCAAAGTTCGGGTCCCCATTGACTTCAATGGGGTCGGGTTCGAGTTCGGGTCAAGTTCGGGTCCCGAACCCGAACTTTGACCGAACCCGGCGAACCCGAACATCCATGGGTCCGCTCATCCTTAGCCACCATGTAACACTAGATTACTAACTAGATACAAACTCCCCGACAAAATCGACTGGTATGCCAATGGTCCGTGCTCCGACTCTCTACTGTGGGCACAGATGCTGCATCTGTTTTCTTGCCAGTCCCTGTCTGCTGCTGTATTCTCTCTTATCTTCTTCTAGCCGGCAGCGCTTCTACATGCTGGTGCGGACTTGCTCCTGTAGGCTGATGCCTGCATGTGCTGCTAGGCCTCCTAGCTTGTCTCCTAGTGCATGCACCCTCACTCTTGGCTTCTTAAAGAGCTAGCGTGAGCACTTCCAAATGTGTCCCCAGCCAATGGCTTTCTCTGCCTGGCTACTGCTGGCACCCTCTTTAGTAGGAGCTTTAGGTTGTTCTAGTGTCTAGTAATCAGTGAAGGTGTGCTCTTGTGTCTGACTACCCGTGTACTGTACCCAGCCTGACTTCTGATTCTGCTCTCACGTCACCTGTCCCGATCATCACCTGTATCTCGTTTTGCTCCTTGCCGCCTGCACTAACCACAGATCTCCTTTCTAGATTGTGCAAGTTCTCAGCCTTGGACTGTATTTAGACTACAGCACGGTGGCTCATTGGTTAGCACTGGAAACTTGTAGCGCTGGGGTCCTAGGTTTGAATCCGACCAAGGACACCATCTGCATGGAGTTTGTATGTTCTCTCCACGTTTGGTTGGGTTTTCTACATGGGTCAGCTGCCAACTACACTAGGATTACTCCAGGAGGTAGTGGCCTGGTTGTTTCCTTACAGCTAAGTCCAGATCCCTGTACAGGGTAAATTCCATGGAATCGCCAGGACAACAGCATTAGGTTTAACTGAAAGTTCCACTTTTAAGGAGCATTTACATGCGCCAAAGAGCAGCTAGTTTTCGGCAATACAACTTGCATCGTGCAACGTGTGAAAGAGGCCTTAGGCTAATTTCAAAGGAGTGAGTTTTCCATCTGGATGCGATGCGTGTAGTAAATGCATAGCATCCGGACTGAATCCTGACTCGCAGCATGGTCTATATTGTGCATGTTTCACACAGCCCTGGCCCCAGATGAAATTTGTTTTTCACTGATGCTTGTTAGATCTTGAGTGTTATTTTTCAGTTTTTCTTCACACTCCATCAAATCCATAATTTTTTTTCCCTGGACAGATCCTGACCCAATCCATATCTCTCGTGTGAAAGAGGCCCACACATGGTGGAAAAATCAGTCAGAAAGCATGCAGGGTTTTTAAGTGTGGATTTCTGTGCGGAATTTGATGCCGATTTCTGTACAGATGACATCCCCCACTGAAATGGAAGGAGACAAGCTGCAACACATCATTATTTATGCAGCAGAAGGCTGTTCTGCGATGGTGTGTGGGACAAGGACTAACACGTTTCAGCCCCATAGGATAACAAGTCTTCATGTGGTACAGTATATTTTCTGGAGGATTTTTTCTGCCACATTTGAAAGCAATATTACCCTTGTGATACCTGTAACTCTCCGTCTCATTCATACTCTACCTGTCACGAATCAGCGCCTCTGAAAACCGTTTTCTCACATTGTGGTCCCAATACTACTAACTCATGGAATGTAGCATGTCTGTGGTGGTAGTGACTGGGGGCAGGAGCTTTGGGGCAGCGCGACATGTGGTAGACATTGATGGGGAGATGCCCCCATAGACAAAATGCTCTGTACCATAGTCATTTTTAACCCTGTATATAACACTGTCTGCCAGCTCATTGTCTGTGATTAGCTGTGCACCTCTCTCATCATCCAGACCATTGAAGATGGAGCCATGTGTTTGATCGCTGGTGCTGTGTGCTCTGAAGTGTCATTACTACTCACCTGCCATTCCAAGTACACGTTGACTGGTGAATTACCAGTCTTCATGATTCTGCAGACAGCTCCTAAATAAGGTTATTTTACTCCAAATAATCGATAACCTACAGCTACTACCCTGCAATCGTAACTACACCTGCACCAAGTATAGAATTGCAGAAGGTCGGAGATGAAGGAACCTGAGAAAGTGAGCACCTACTCTTCTAGTAAGAGCAGCTTAACGCCTGTCCTCTGCACATCATTCAGCAGTCACTCAAGACCAGCAACCCAGTGTCATCTCTCTCACAGCTCCAAAAACAAGCCGATTGAGGGATCAATAGAAAATAATGAACAGGTCACATTCTGCAGGGGAGCTATACAGTGTGTCCTATGGTTAAAAAAGAAGATACTATGAAAGCAGCGTCAATAGGTTTGATGTATTTTACACAAAATACAGTGAGGTACAGAATATTACAAATGATAATAGTTTGTAGTCATTCGTCGAAGATGACCATCAGATCTGTCCATATCCAGGTTGACTTCTTGGAATGAAAAGCTGATGATATCTGGGTGTAGGAATTTCATGTAAACCCTGCTGTGTCTTACCTGACATGATCTGTGATGCTGAAGAGCAGATGTGTTGTTTCCAATTACAGAAATGAAGCAATTTTATATAATGACAGGAGGCCCTACTGGGAATCTTCATCGCACGCACTATTCTCAGAAGACCAGTTCGTTGGTGGTTTTATCCATATTCTAGAAATATTAATTATCTCATATTTGTGAAATTATATTGTTCATATTAGCCTAAGCTTGAAATGTTTATGATAGAGTGTGGAGGTGGCCTTCTAGTTTGTAAGGTGGTCAGTTCTTATGGAAGATCTTTTAGACCTGTATACATGGTTTCCCACTAAATAATGGTGGAGGGAAGCAGTCGGGCACAGTTACATTTGAACAATGGATTTTTACTGGACTCATGGGCAACAAACTTGACGGTTACAAGTTTCTCACAGGAGGCAACAGATTACTGTAATCTCAGATAAGGCATCTCCCATGTCTCCCTCCCCTTCTTCTGATCCTGAGCCTCTACTCTTGTCTTCTCAGGCAGATCTATTTATTAACTGTGGGGAGCTTGTTCACTAGCATGAGGTCACAGGTGATCTGGCCTCTGACTCAGTTCAGCTCTGTCCATTATCCTTTTACTACCACTAGTGTACAGTGCAATTTATTTATTTTATGCACTTATATAGCGCTACACTTTACAGACATTAGCATCAAGCTGTCCCCAATGAGGCTCACAATCTAAGGTCCATATCAGTGTGTCTGAGGGAGGAAAACCAGAGTACCCAGAGAACATATAAACTCCATGCAGATGTTGTCCTTGGTTGGATTAGATCCTAGGACCCCAGCGCAGCGATACAATCATGTAACATGTAAAAGCAGTATAACATACAGTAAGTGAGGTGCTCGTGTATTTTTAGCTAAAGCGGTTGCTGTCCGCCGGTGTACCGCTGCGATCCCGGGCTCCATGTTCGGCGGTGATCTGCTGCCGATGTTTCCCCATTCACCTCCGCAGTCCTGGGATCTGTCCTTGCAGGCATTGTCCGTCCTGGAATCCACTCCATGGTTTCCTTCCAGCCCTGGGCGCAGCATGCTTCCAACTTTTTCTCTGTAGCACTTCCTTTCGGCCAGCGCACTTCACTTCTTCTGATTTGTGGGTTTAACACATGTGACCATGCTGACCAATTGTAGCCCTCCTGCACCTATAAGAGTGGTCCAGCCCCCTTCCCAGATGCCTGAGCATCAAATTCTTTGTGTCCTTCAAAGATTGCTGTTATTTATGCTTGTGTTACTGTATACCCTATTCATGCTTGTTTCTGGACTCCACTACCTGTTTTATGCTTGCCTCAACTCTCCTGTTGACCTGGATTGTCTGACCTGAGCCGCCTGCCCTGACCCATTGCTTGTTTGACTTGGCCACTTCCTTATCCTTCAGGCCTGTACTGTTGCTCCTGTTTACGACTCGCTCGGCCTGCTGACTACGACAGTACCTTGCATTGGTACTCCCTCCCTGGTTCGCGTGGACCAACTGCCTCGTGTGCCAATCTTCCTCAAGAGGTAGCTGTTATGACCAGCAGGTGAGAAACCGCTGCCCCACATGACCAACTCCCCCTGGGGACGATGTCTAAGCACACCCCTCGTTCTTCACACGATACCTCTGATGGTGACGAGAGACTTTCCCGAGGGGTGTACCAGGTGCTACCTCAGACGGGAATTGGAACACGAGGGAATTGGGACCAGAGTGTTAACCCACTGGATTGACCTCCAGGTGATACAATACACCCAGTGGATGCTGGGAGGCCAGAGGCTGATCAGACGAAAGCTTAGTCAGGCAAAGTCCATAAACGTAAGATATGGGTCAGGGCAGGCGGTAATCAGGCTCTGGCAAACCTAGCCACTTCGGTATATCAAAGACTGGGTTCATGTTTAAATTTTACACTCTACAAGACTGAGGGCATTCCTATGCTAGTTTCACGAACAAAAGTTGTATGCCACACATCCCCTCCCCTCAGCTGATGGATAACCCAATTGACAATTGTAGCCATTGTGTTTCTGCTGAATACCCAGACGAGGGCTTGGTGGGTCCCTGATTACTTTTGTCTTACAAGTAACGAACCACAAGGGAATAGCATTGCAGATTAAGTTTTCCACAGAGTCCACCAGGGGAAAACTCCTGGAATGCCATTATGGAAACCCCGTGCATGGGGAAACCCCTGGAATGCCATTGTGGAAACCCTGTGCATGGGAAACCCCTGGACCTGAGACCACCTTGACGTTCGGTAGGCGGGCTTAGATGTGTTTTGATCAAAATATATTGACTAAGTGTCTCAGACATTATCATATCAGAGTGAGGACTTAGTCCATATATAGTGCTTGCATCTGCTTTAATAAGTGCATTATTATCTTATTTCTGTGGTTTTCTTCAATAATATGGCCAGGGACATCCGCAAATTTGTATCATATCGTGCAGGATGTTTTTATCTTAGTTTTTTCTGTGATTTTTTTGTTTATGTAGTGTTTGCTTGAGGGAGTGGCACCTTCAAGTGTGAATGCGCACCTAGTATCTTGGGAGTAGCATTCCTCTGCACTTGGCCCCCTCCCCTATCCAATGAGCGCCTTAATTAGGTGGTACATGTGGCTGTGCTTGCTCCTCCTCCCATTGGTTGCTTGATGCACATGGAGGTTACTAGGAGCAGCACACCATATGTGCAGCGTCTGCGCTCCTGAACATAGAAGCCCAACGGCTTAGGTAGGTTTAGCGTAGGACCCGCCTGACCTGAGACCACCTTGACGTTCGGTAGGCGGGCTTAGATGTGTTTTGATCAAAATATATTGACTAAGTGTCTCAGACATTATCATATCAGAGTGAGGACTTATTCCATATATAGTGCTTGCATCTGCTTTAATAAGTGCATTATTATCTTATTTCTGTGGTTTTCTGAAACCCCTGGAAGGCCATTATGGAAACTCCTTGCATGGGGAAACTCCTGGAATGCCATTATAGAAACCCCTTGCAAGAGGAAACCCCTGGAAGGCCATTATGGAAACCCCTTGCATGGGGACTCGTATATAAACTTTTACATTACAATAAAAGGTTGTTAACTCCCAGACTGTGTGTTGGACAGTTCTTGGGACAAAGGGATTATACTTCCGCTACCCATATCTTGTATGCTGGATAGGACTACTAGCGGAGATACCGTGAATTATACTATTACTTCGCTACACAGGCGAAGTCCGATACACAGAATGACAAGAACCAACAGAACACCTTCTCTCAAACAGGAAACTAGACAAGCTAAGAACCTAAGTTTCTCAGGCACTTCCTGTAGAAGGAGGTGCACCTAAATACCTGCTGCAGGCCAGCCATAGGCTGGGAAAGATAGTAGGTGTACACAGGCTGCCTCACATAAGAGAGACACGCCCGCACACACCCTAAATACACACAAGGAACTCTGAGCCTGGGTGCAAACTCTGCTCAGAGCCAGAAGAGAGATGCTAGTGGCAGGAGCACAGACCATAGCTAAGAACCCCACTGGCTGCGCCTGTCAACACGGCGTGCAGCAGCGGGGAGAGTGAGAGAGCCAGGCGTCCATACCTGCATGTGGGGACAGAATCGCAGGCACCGGAAGCCGAGTTAACAGTAGATGTTCTCTGCACAGACAGGAGCAGGAGTAGGAACAGGTTTCTTGAAGAAGCGATTATGGATGACAAGCTTCAGCAGAGAGACATGGAAAGATTTTGGAATCTGGAGAGAGGCAGGCAACTTTAAATTGTAGCACATATCATAATCTTCACAATAACTTCAAATGGAATGAGGAACCAAGGACCCAATTTATTAGAGGGTACTTTAATTCTGATGTACTTGGAGGAAAGCCATACGGAACTGAATAGAACTTCTGCACCTCATATCAGCAGAAACATTCATCTGAACAGACGCTTCTTTCAGAGCAGTCTTGGTCTCTTTTTCTTTGTTCTTCACTGTGATCTTATTGAGACCCCTATAATTGATGCATGGCTGGAGAGAACCATCTTTTTTTTTCACGAAAAAGAAGCTAGTGCCAGCCGGAGAAGATGATTTCCGGATAAATCCTCTATCAAGATTTTCTTTAATATATTCAGACTTATGAGGTTTAATCAGCGTATAGACGCGTGCGCCCAGACTTTGAATGTGTAGAAGAAGTGATGAGTAAGAATCACAACCTCAGGAATTACTAAGTACGGACCTAAATACACTAAGAAAATAGACTGCAAACAAAAGCAGTAATTACTAATAAATAAAACATCTCATTGCTGCCAAGCACAAGAGCACTTAAATTTTAAGACACTTTTTTCTTTTTTGTCTTCCCGTATATATTTTATTTTTTTAAAGAATATAAAATAAACGTTTTAAATTAGACCGTAAACGTGAATCTATTAGCCGTTTGGCTATCTGAACCTCAATAAATTTAAATCCCGGGTCCAAAGGGTCCCTGAAGGGAAATCGCTTACAGTAAAGGCACAATCTTTGAGGATACAGCACAATATGAGGCTCAGAGGTTCACATTTATTATGGTGGCTGTACCTGAATTCTGAAACAAATTGCTCCAAAATTTGGCACATTTATGGCACAATTTTGCACATCTGTTAGGCCTCATGCACACGTGTGTTGGCCACGCCCATGCTACTGACCACAATTTGCACATGGGCACTGGCTGAGGGACCGCCATCTGCAGACCCTTAAACTTAAATGGGGTCTGCGAACTGCATCCGACAGTCTACACAGCAAAAAAATAGTGCATGCACTAGTTTTTTGTGGTGCAGAGGCACTCTGTAGTGCTTCCGTGGGCTTCTGATTCGTGCCTCCGTTCTGCACTGTATCTTCCGGATTGCGGACCCAGTCAAGTGAATGCAACGGCCATGTTTATGAGGCCTTACGGTTCTGTGATACTTTATTGAAAGCTGATGGTACAGATAAGCAACAATTCTGATTCAGCATAGAGTAACATAAGATATGAATGTGCAACGGGACGCTTTCCAGGGCCCAACTAGATGTGGAACAGGGGTACAGTTGTAGGAATGGCTAAGTGGTATAGGGTGGCCTATAATGTAGTGTGTCACGGTGCTCCTACCTGGAGACGGCTGGACCCCAGGCGTTGGCTCCAAAGCAGACAAATAGGGTGTATAATTGAGGGATTTGAAGAAATGATTAAGTCCAGACCTTGTATATAGTTGAACAGCAGCTTTACTTGAATAAACGTTCATCAGAAACAGTCTTCAAACTTTGTCCTGGTCTCAGCAGGCTTTAGCATTAAAACTGGCAGGCAAACTTGTTTCTGCTACATCTGTTGCTCTCTGGCTCTGTTGTACTGACAGGCTGGCTATATAACTCAGCTTTTGCTGTATGCTGCACTTTCCTTCTGTAGTCTGTCTCTTAAGTTATACCATGAAACTTTCTACCTGGCTTCTGAGGCTTCAAGCTTCTGCCTCCATGTCCAGCTGAGCTTAGGGTGCTCTGGTTGGCTTGGTTTGGGCTTCGGTACGTTCCGAAGAGACGTGGCCCTGCACACCTTCACCTAGCTTGGGGTAAGCTAGGACTGACCTCTAACTAACTAGTCTCCACCCTTCCTTAGAGAGAGGGTTAGAAGGTTTCTCTCTGACTGTAGCTCTGCCATCTTCCACCTACTGGTGAACCAGCTACATTACATGAACATATACAGTTGCATAGAAATAAGAAATGCACAATGTGGAGGACTTGGAATAAATGCATAGATGAAATTATATTAGCATACACAGATAGAACCAGGGAGTAGGAGTGGTAATGCCACTTGGGGGCATTACAAATGCGGATCCTTATGTGGATAAAAGGAGAACCTGCAGGTATGAACACAGTCCAAGACTAAATACAGAGTCTAGAGAAGTCAAGCAGGCTCAGCTGAGCAGAGTCTGTATGGTTGTCATGCCAATGCCAACGTAGGATAGCCAACAAGAGTGAAGAGGAAACAAGCAAGCTCAGGTGAGCAGTATCTGTAGTTCAGGTGATTTTGCAGTAGAAACATACAATAGCCAAATTGACACATGTAGTAGCAGAAAATGCTTAATAATGATATAGTCAAATAAAACAGCAGCCTCTTACATGCAACATACTGTAGAATAACCATCTATACACATGGAGTAACACAGTCATACTTGCAATAAGACTGGCTTGACTTAGAGTGGCCTAAGACAACCAGGCTAGCATCAAAAAATGCATCAAACTAAACAAGACTTGACTTGGCTTGAAATAGCTAAATGGGAGTATTGCATTTTAATTTAGAGCTGTGCCCATGCAGCAATGTAGCAGAGCTGAAACCCACCTAGAGTAGTTGAATAGTTGAACTCAAGCTTGGAGATGCACAATACTAAACTGTGGACATGTAGCAATGAAGCAGAGCAGCAACACATCTGGGGTAGTTGAACTGTGGCTTAACCAAGAGCAGACTTAGCAGGCCAAGTGGTATCAGAAAAGGACTTGTCCAGGAACCTACATGGCTTGGCTAGGAGTAGCCGAAGACCAGTCAGGATACCATCCGAACAGATCAGGATCAGACATATCAGGCTGGCTGGTAACAGAAACAGACTTGACCAGGAGCCTATGGGTCTTGGCTTGGAGTAGCAGAAGACCAGTCAGGATGCCGTCTGAACAGACTTAATCAGGTTCAGATGTAGCAGGTAAACTGGCTGGCATAAGGAACAGACTTGCAGCGACTGTGCCGCAGGGGCACATGTGAATGTGGGTGGCCAGGTGAGTGCAGTAGTCATACTCACTGTTCTGAAGCTCCCTGTGCTGGCGTACAGTGATGGGAAGGATGCATTGATTGTTCCCTTTGGGGCACACTCTGGTTGGTACTGGTGTTCTGCCTGATGGCAGTCGAGGTGCCCTTGATGTTAATGGTTTTACAGTGCAAGGCAGGGTCCCTGTAGCCAGGAGGCCTGCACCTTGTGCTGCAAATGTAGGGCAGGAAGCAATGACAGTGGTGCTACAGAATTTTTTTTTACTGAAGAATTCAAATTTCGCTCATTCATTGGGTGATTGACTGCACCTTTACACGGGCAGATTGCAGGAAACGGGATGCAATTTTAGGTTTCACATTTTAAAAAGAATGTAGGACAGATAATAAAGGTTCCAAGACAGGAGAGGAGACTAATAAGTGGAAAGAAAGAGTTCTCTAATTAAAAAAAGTGATTTAGATATCAATATAGGAAATGGTTCTCTGCATTAAGAGCAGGGCTATATAATCTTTTCATAGCCTCAAATATTGAATATGCTTAAAAATGGCACCTCTAATGTCCTGGTTTCTTAAGCTGTAGATTAAGGGGTTAAGCAATGGAGTCACAAGTGTGTATAAAACAGATAGACCTTTGTTCAGATTTATGGAATTATTTCTTGGTGGGAAGATATAAATGGATGACAGTGTTCCGTAGTACATGCACACAATGATCAGGTGGGAGCTGCAGGTGGAGAAGGCTTTATGTTTTCCACTGCTGGAAGGAATCTTGAGGATGGCACGAATAATTGAAATGTAGGTGACTATGATGAACATGAATGGTGACAAAAGGATGGGCAATGTCAACACAGCGGTGGCCAGTTCTATATAAGATGTACTGGAGCAGGACAATTGTAGAAGAGGAGCAACATCACAGTAGAAGTGATTGATGGCGTTAGGTCCACAAAATGTTAACTTGCTTAATAAAATGTATACACAAAGGGTCAAGCTGAAGCCAAACAACCAGCAGGAGGTGACCATCTGCAGCTGATGAGTAAAGGTCATAATGGTGGCATAGTGTAATGGTCTACAGATGGCCACATATCGATCAAAGGACATGGCCCCCAACAACAAGCACTGGGCAATGGTTGGAACACCCATTAAATAGAACTGAGATAAACACCTGACAATCGATACTTTACCCCTTTCCTTTAGTATCAGCCATAACATGCTGGGAACAATGTTAGTGGTGAAAAGGATCTCAGACAAGGACAACTGGCTGAGGAAGAAGTACATAGGGGAGTGGAGGCTCTTTGTGACCCCAACCAGGAGAATCACCATTGCATTTGCTGCCAAAGCCATGATGTGGCCGATCAAACACAAAGTAAATACTAAAATCTTGGAGTTGTGGAGGTTTCCAAACCCCAAGAGGAGAAATTCTGTGATTGTTGATTGGTTCATCTTGTTCATTCCCTACGGAGCAGAAAAATTAGCAAGATGAAAATATATTAGGCCAAAGAAATTGAAAAAAATCTTAATATAGTTTTTTATATATCCCAGAAGAACAGCCACTGTCTCTTCCTCCAACTCAAATGCCAAAAGTCTAGTTTCAGGCTTCTTTTTTTTTAGTAAGACAACTGACTACAAGAGGAGCCCTTCCCAACTGCTGTGTTTGCATTAGAAGACCAGGCAGAGCTCTCACCTCAGCCTCTGACAGCAGGAGAAAAGTAACACAATACTTCTACAAGTCTGTAGTGTTGGATTAACCAGGCATTGCCAACCACGTGTAATTATATCTATGAGAGCAAATAATAAGAGTGGAAAAAGAAAATCTTCCAATCCACACATCCTCAAGTCATATGCGAATTTCTTTGGCTATAGTAACATTTGAAAGTAGAGAAGGACTATAGCCACCACTTGTTAAAAGTTTTTTACTACATCAATTAGACATTCACAGTCATGGAGACCAGTTGCTATCTTGCCTCATAAGAGTGTCAAACACACATTTCTTGTAATATTACCGTACCACAGTATTCCCATAACAAAGATAGTCTTAATGGCATTGTAACACTGTCATTGACGTTGTCGCCATAACAGTGCAGTACCGCAGTATCTCCTTAACATTGACAGAAGTCACTCATATCAATGACACAGTGCCTCCATAACATTACTAGGTGTTGGCCTCCTATCAGACAAATTCTCCTTCAAGTGCACTTCACACTTTCTCACCCTGCCCTCTTTTGAAGTTCACTCTTTCCACATTCACTTTCCCTCCACCCTCCAAGTGGCTATTGTTATCTCTGCCACCACCTTTATTGATAACTTCTGCATCTGGCTCTTACAGTTCCTATAAACCCAGTTTCCACCACCATTATGAGAGGA
Source organism: Bufo gargarizans (assembly GCF_014858855.1). Classification (NCBI taxonomy): domain Eukaryota; kingdom Metazoa; phylum Chordata; class Amphibia; order Anura; family Bufonidae; genus Bufo; species Bufo gargarizans. Next base: position 22,786,282 of record NC_058081.1, read on the forward strand.
CTTCAACATTCCTATTGACACACATCATTCTGCTTCTTTCAAACTTCTATATTTTCTTCTTTGAACTCTCACAATGGCCCCCTAAAGTCAACCACAAAGAGGTACACACACTTGACCTTATTTTCACCCGGTTCTCTAACTTAGCCTCTAACTCTTTCTGTCCTACAGAAAGGAAGCAGCTGATTCTCTTCTTGGCAGTCTGCTCCAGCAAGAAGTTACAGTCCAAGATTAATGGGCCCTTTGTGTGACCATGAGCACTCCAGGGCAGAGATTAGAGGGAAGGGTGAGATTTGTATATATATATATATATGTATTTATTTCTAATATATATATATATATACACTCACCTAAAGAATTATTAGGAACACCATACTAATACGGTGTTGGACCCCCTTTTGCCTTCAGAACTGCCTTAATTCTACGTGGCATTGATTCAACAAGGTGCTGATAGCATTCTTCAGAAATGTTGGCCCATATTGATAGGATAGCATCTTGCAGTTGATGGAGATTTGAGGGATGCACATCCAGGGCACGAAGCTCCCGTTCCACCACTATCACGATCGGCGTAACTGTCACATACGTGACACGGAGGGAGGAAAAGAGGGAGGCCCTGCCCTAGTGAGAGGGAAGGTGGTGACCCCTGACTCACCTTGCGACTGGCGCCTGGCTGCCCTGTCGTCCCTAGACGGGTTCCTCACCCGTACGCCGATCACGTGCCTAAAACCCTGGCTTTCCCTAGGATGAGCCCTAGATAGTGAACAGGGCGGTGGGAACACTAGTCCGCACCACTAGCTCTAAAGGAAAACACCAAGGGGAGGACAGACAATACAAACTAAACATATAATCCCAGGAGGGCAACAACTGGAGACAACAAAAGCCCAACAGGGATCCGGAGGGTAGTACTCTGGAACAACAACCAGATTCTCAGCTCCAGTGGGTCAGCATAGATGTCCAGGCAGGAAGCTCTATAACTGGCAACAAGAGAAGTGTGAGAGGAGAATATAAGGAGTTTGGGAGTGGCAGACAAGAAACAGCTGAGGAGGAGAAGCTACGGATCCCTGAGTGAGACAAAAAGGATAGCAAGGCAAACACAGAAAACAAACACTAAGAAACACCGTGATCTTTAGACATAGAGCGCGCAGCCACCCGCTGCGACTTCCTGACCCCGGGTATAACGGAATCAGACGTGGCTCTTGACACCCTCGTGACAGTACCCCCCCTTTCACGAGGGGCCTCCGGACACTCAGGACCAGGTCTCTCCGGATGAGAGACATGGAAAGCCTGAATCAACCTGTTGGCGTTTACCTCTGACGCTGGAACCCACATTCGTTCCTCGGGACCGTAACCCCTCCAATGCACCAGATACTGAAGAGAGCGGCGGACCCGACGAGAATCAACAATTCTGGATATTTGAAACTCCAGATTACCATCCACAACAACAGGAGGAGGTGGCAGCGGTGATGGTTCTAGAGGTGGAACATACTTCTTGAGCAGCGACTTATGGAAGACGTTATGGATCTTAAAAGTCTGAGGTAGCTCCAGGCGAAAAGCCACAGGGTTAATGACGGCTACAATTTTATAAGGACCAATGAACCTAGGACCCAGTTTCCAAGAGGGAACCTTCAACTTAATATTCCTAGTAGACAACCACACATAGTCATTCACTCCTAGGTCCGGACCTGGCGACCGTTTCTTATCGGCCATGCATTTGTATTTACCACTCATTATTTTCAAGTTAGCTTGCACCTTCTGCCATACCGATGAAAGAGATGAAGAAAACCGTTCCTCTTCGGGAACCCCAGAAGACCCCCCCTCTTTGAAAGTACAAAATTGGGGATGAAAACCGTATGCACCAAGAAATGGTGACTTGCCAGTGGATTCCTGACAGCGATTATTTATGGCAAACTCGGCTAACGGTAAATATGATGACCACAACTCTTGGTTTTCAGACGCAAAACACCTTAAATATGTTTCTAGGTTTTGGTTGGTACGCTCAGTCTGTCCATTCCACTGAGGATGGAAAGCTGAGGAAAAGGATAAGTGTACCCCTAAACGGGTACAAAAAGCTTTCCAAAACTTAGAAATAAACTGGGTTCCCCGATCCGAAACCACATCGGAAGGGACCCCGTGAAGCTTCACGATTTCACTGATAAACACCTGAGCAAGAGTCTTAGCATTAGGAAGTGCGGGTAGCGCAATAAAGTGTACCATTTTGCTAAACCTGTCTACTACTACCAAGATAACTGTTTTACCCGCAGACAAAGGTAAGTCAGTGATGAAATCCATTGATAGATGTGTCCATGGTCTATTGGGGATGAAAAGTGGCAATAAAGACCCTGCTGGACGTGTATGAGAGACTTTTGCGCGTGCACAAGTAGAACAAGTAGACACGAAATCTATTACATCCTGACGCAACCTTGGCCACCAAAAACGACGAGACAATAGCTCCAAGGTTGCTTTACTACCCGGGTGCCCAGCAAGTGCCGAATTATGATGTTCCTTCAATAACTCCAGACGCAGGTTTAACGGTACAAACACTTTCTCTGAGGGGCAAGAGGCCGGGGCGTCCCCCTGGGCCTCTAACACCTTTCCCTCTAGAACAGAGTGTACAGCAGAGACAACCACTCCTCTTTGTAAAATAGGTACCGGATCACTAACATTACCCCCTCCAGGGAAACTACGAGACAATGCGTCTGCCTTGGTATTTTTTGCCCCAGGACGATAGGTGATTACAAAGTTAAATCTGGTAAAGAATAGCGACCACCTAGCTTGTCTAGGGGTGAGACGCTTAGCCGATTCTAGGTACAGAAGGTTTTTGTGATCCGTAATTACCGTGACGGGGTGGATTGCTCCCTCTAAGAAGTGACGCCACTCTTCAAACGCCAGTTTAATCGCCAACAGTTCCCTATTTCCAATATCATAGTTCTTTTCTGCTGCAGATAATTTTTTGGAAAAGAAAGCGCAAGGACGCCATTTGCCAGGAGACGGACCCTGAGACAATACAGCCCCCACTCCCACCTCCGACGCATCAACTTCAACAATAAAAGGCTGGGAGACATCAGGTTGAATTAGGACAGGTGCCGAGGTAAATCTCTCTTTTAGAGAGGAAAATGCAATTTTAGCGGCGTCAGACCATTTAGAAAAATCAGTCCCCTTCCTAGTCATGTCAGTAAGGGGTTTAACGATCACTGAATAATTTTTAATAAACTTTCTGTAGAAATTTGCGAAACCCAAAAACCGTTGTAGAGCTTTAAGGTTCTCAGGAAGATCCCAATCTAAAATTGCCTGGACCTTCCCAGGATCCATACGGAAACCTGAAGCAGATAATAGATATCCCAGGAATTGTATTTCCTGAACGGCGAAGACACATTTTTCAATTTTCGCATTTAATTTATTCGTCCGTAGGACCTGCAGTACTTGCCTGACATGTACTTCATGTGTTTTCAGATCAGCCGAATAAATTAAGATATCATCTAGGTATATGACTACAAACCTGCCGATGAGATGACTAAAAATATAATTAACGAAATGTTGGAAGACAGCAGGGGCATTGGTCAGACCGAAAGGCATGACTAAATTTTCGTAATGCCCCTCAGGGGTGTTAAAAGCTGTCTTCCACTCATCCCCTTCCTTGATACGAATCAGATTGTAGGCCCCCCTAAGATCAAGTTTGGAGAACCACCTAGCACCCGCAATCTGATTAAAAAGGTCAGGAATGAGAGGAAGAGGGTATGGGTCTCGGACGGTTATCCGGTTTAGCTCACGGAAATCTAGGCAAGGACGCAGGCCCCCATCTTTCTTTTTAACAAAGAAAAACCCTGCAGCCACGGGTGAAGAAGAGGGTCTGATGTGTCCCTTAGCCAGACTCTCGGAGATATAATCTTTCATGGCTTGTCTCTCGGGACCCGAAAGATTATACAACCTGGACTTGGGTAATTTTGCACCGGGAATCAGGTTAACCGGGCAATCATAAGGACGATGAGGTGGTAGCTTCTGACAACCCTTTTCAGAAAAAACGTCCTCAAAGTCCGAAATAAATGTAGGTAGGGAAGCTATGGAGGCGATTAAGCAATTGTTATTTAAGCAATTCTCTCTGCAATGCTCACTCCACTCCAATATCTCCCTGGCCTGCCAATCCACCACTGGATTGTGCGCTACCAACCAGGGAAGACCCAATACCACAGGAGAGGGAAGGCCCTCCAGAACGTAACATGAAAGACGCTCCTTATGGTGGTCCCCTACCCGAAGATGTAAGTTATGGACAACGTGAGTGAGGTTTCTCTGAGACAGAGGAGCAGAGTCAATAGCGAATATGGGAATGGGTCTCTGCAGCGTACAGAGAGACAAACCCATAGTGCGGGCAAAATGGGCATCTATCAAATTTACCCCTGCACCACTGTCTAGAAAAAAAGAAATAGACTCCGTCTTAACACCAAAAACAATAACCGCTGGCAACACAAATTGAGATGTTCGTATGGAGGAAACGTATACCCCCCGGCTGACATCCTCCGCACAGCCTGGGGTTAGTAGTTTTCCGACGGTCTTTTGTTTTTGGGAAAAGGAGGGACAGACATTAATGAAATGACCCTTCCCCCCACAGAAAAAACAAGCCCCCCACCTACGGCGAACCTCAGGAGGACGGACCTGACGAGAAGTTCCTCCTAGCTGCATAGGCTCATCCAAGTCAGTACAGACTAACTGCTGCTTGGGAGAGGTTACCGATTGCTCAGGAATTTTCGATCTCTCCCTAAGACGTCTATCTATCCTGATAGAGAGGGACATAACAGCATCAAGGGAAAGGGGGGTCTCATACAGCGCCAGCGCATCCTTAACCCTTTCAGATAACCCAGAGCAGAACTGACTCCTGAGAGCCGGGTCGTTCCACTGAGTATCCGTAGCCCACCTGCGGAACTCTGAGCAATATTCCTCTGCTGGCCGATCTCCCTGTAGGAGTCTCCGTAACTTCGACTCAGCCAGGGCGACTCGGTCAGGGTCATCATATATGAGACCCAAAGTCCCAAAAAATCCCTCCACTGACCGGAGAGCCTGGGAACCAGGGGGTAACGAGAACGCCCAGGTTTGCGGGTCCCCCTGAAGCAGGGAAATAACAATCCCCACCCGCTGTTCTTCATTACCTGAGGAGTAAGGGCGCAGCTTAAAATATAATTTGCAGGCCTCACGGAACAACACAAATTTGTCCCTTCCCCCAGAGAATCTGTCAGGAAGAACAACCTTGGGTTCATTAACAACCTGGTTACCCATAGCAACCGCTGGGCTTACGGTCTGCTGCATTTGCTGCTGCTGTTGGAGGACAGACGCCTTCAATCCCGCCACCTCCAAAGACAGGCCTTGAAGCTGTTTTGCCAAAGCAGCAATAGGATCCATATTGGATTCTAAGTAGAGAAAAAAAAAAAAAAATTATATATATATATTTTTTTTTTCTCAAAAAAAAAATAAGGGCCAGTTATAATATCACGATCGGCGTAACTGTCACATACGTGACACGGAGGGAGGAAAAGAGGGAGGCCCTGCCCTAGTGAGAGGGAAGGTGGTGACCCCTGACTCACCTTGCGACTGGCGCCTGGCTGCCCTGTCGTCCCTAGACGGGTTCCTCACCCGTACGCCGATCACGTGCCTAAAACCCTGGCTTTCCCTAGGATGAGCCCTAGATAGTGAACAGGGCGGTGGGAACAGTAGTCCGCACCACTAGCTCTAAAGGAAAACACCAAGGGGAGGACAGACAATACAAACTAAACATATAATCCCAGGAGGGCAACAACTGGAGACAACAAAAGCCCAACAGGGATCCGGAGGGTAGCACTCTGGAACAACAACCAGATTCTCAGCTCCAGTGGGTCAGCATAGATGTCCAGGCAGGAAGCTCTATAACTGGCAACAAGAGAAGTGTGAGAGGAGAATATAAGGAGTTTGGGAGTGGCAGACAAGAAACAGCTGAGGAGGAGAAGCTACGGATCCCTGAGTGAGACAAAAAGGATAGCAAGGCAAACACAGAAAACAAACACTAAGAAACACCATGATCTTTAGACATAGAGCGCGCAGCCACCCGCTGCGACTTCCTGACCCCGGGTATAACGGAATCAGACGTGGCTCTTGACACCCTCGTGACAACCACATCCCAAAGATGCTCTATTGGGTTCAGATCTGGTGACTGTGGGGCCATTTTTGTACAGAGTAACTCATTGTCATGTTCAAGAAACCAATTTGAAATGATTCGAGCTTTGTGACATGGTGCATTATCCTGCTGGAAGTAGCCATCAGAGGATGGGTACATGGTGGTCATGAAGTGATGGACATGGTCAGAAACAATGCTCAGGTAGCCCGTGGCATTTAAACTATGGCCAATTGGCACTAAGGGGCCTAAAGTGTGCCCAGAAAACATCCCCCACACCATTACACCACCACCAGCCTGCACAGTGGTAACAAGGCATGATGGATACATGTTCTCATTCTGTTTACGCCAAATTCGGACTCTACCATTTGAATGTCTCAACAGAAATCGAGACTCATCAGACCAGGCAACATTTTTCCAGTCTTCAACAGTCCAATTTTGTTGAGCTTGTGCAAATTGTAGCCTCTTTTTCCTATTTGTAGTGGAGATGAGTGGTACCCGATGGGGACTTCTGCTGTTGTAGCCCACCTTTCTTTCCCATTCTGACATTCAGTTTGGAGTTCAGGAGATTGTCTTGACCAGGACCACAACCCAACATGCATTTAAGCAACTGCCATGTGATTGGTTGACTAAATCGCATTAATGAGAAATAGAACAGGTGCTCCTAATAATTCTTTAGGTGAGTGTTTATATATATTTACGTAAACATAGAAACATAGAATGTGTCGGCAGATGAGAAACATCTGCCCAATATACTGAATACTATGAATGGTCCTCGTCCCTATCTTATATGAAGGATGGCCTTATGCCTATCCCATGCATGATTACCCCTTAAGGACTCAGCCCTATTTAACCTTAAGGACTTGGCCATTTTTTGCAAATCTGACCAGTGTCACTTTAAGTGCTGATAACTTTAAAAAGCTTTGACTTACCCAGGCCGTTCTCAGATTGTTTTTTCGTCACGTATTGTACTTCATGACACTGCTAAAATTGGGTCAAAATTTATTTTTTTGCATAAAAAAATACCAAATTTACCCAAAATTTTGAAAAATTAGCAAATTTCAAAGTTTCAGTTTCTCTACTTCTGTAATACATAGTAATACCCCCAGAAATTGTGATGACTTTACATTCCCCATATGTCTTCTTCATATTTGTATCATTTTGGGAATTATGATTTATTTTTTGGGGATGTTACATAGCTTAGAAGTTTAGAAGCAAATTTCGAAATTTTTCAGAAATTTTCCAAATCCCACTTTATAATGGACCTATTCAGGTTTGAAGTCACTTTGTGAGGCTTACGTAATAGAAACCATTCAAAAATGACCCCATTCTAGAAACTACACCTCTCAAGGTATTCAAAACTGATTTTACAAACGTCGTTAACCCTTTAGGTCTTCCACAAAGCTTCATGGCAAATGGACATAAAATTTAAGAATTTAGATCCTAAGCATACCACCTCATCAGTGAAGCATGGTGGTAGTAGTGTCATGGCGTGGGCATGTATGGCTGCCAATGGAACTGCTTCTATTTATTGATGATGTGACTGCTGACAAAAGCAGCAGGATGAATTCTGAAGTGTTTCGGGCAATATTATCTGCTCATATTCAGCCAAATGCTTCAGAACTCATTGGACGGCGCTTCACAGTGCAGATGGACAATGACCCGAAGCATATTGCAAAAGAAACCAAAGAGTTTTTTAAGGGAAAGAAGTGGAATGTTATGCAATGGCCAAGTCAAGTCACCAGACCTGAATCCGATTGAGCATGCATTTCACTTGCTAAAGACAAAACTGAAGGGAAAATGCCCCAAGAACAAGCAGGAACTGAAGACAGTTGCAGTAGAGGCCTGGCAGAGTATCACCAGGGATGAAACCCAGCGTCTCGTGATGTCTATGCGTTCTAGACTTCAGGCTGTAATTGACTGCAAAGGATTTGCAACCAAGTATTAAAAATTGAAAGTTTGATTTATGATTATTATTCTGTCCCATTACTTTTGCTCCCTTAACTAGTGGGAGGCACATATGCAAACTGTTGTAAATCCTACACCGTTGTAAAGCTGACCATCTGCAGTTAAAGCACATCTTGTTCGTTTTATTTAAAATCCATTGTGGTGGTGTATTAAGCCAAAAGTGTTAGAATTGTGTTGATGTCCCAATATTTATGGACCTGACTGTATATATATACAGTACAGACCAAAAGTTTGGACACACCTTCTTATTCAAAGAGTTATCTTTATTTTCATGACTATGACAATTGTAGATTCACACTGAAGGCATCAAAACTATGAATTAACACGTGGAATTATATACATAACAAAAAAGTGTGAAACAACTGAAAATATGTCATATTCTAGGTTCTTCAAAGTAGCAACCTTTTGCTTTGATTACTGCTTTGCACACTCTTGGCATTCTCTTAATGAGCTTCAAGAGGTAGTCACCTGAAATGGTTTTCACTTCACAGGTGTGCCCTGTCAGGTTTAATAAGTGGGATTTCTTGCCTTATAAATGGGGTTGGGACCATCAGTTGCGTTGTGGAGAAGTCAGGTGGATACACATCTGATAGTCCTACTGAATAGACTGTTAGAATTTGTATTATGGCAAGAAAAAAGCAGCTAAGTAAAGAAAAACGAGTGGCCATCATTACTTTAAGAAATGAAGGTCAGTCAGTCCGAAAAATTGGGAAAACTTTGAAAGTGTCCCCAAGTGCAGTCACAAAAACCATCAAGCGCTACAAATAAACTGGTTCACATGCGGACCGCCCCAGAAAAGGAAGACCAAGAGTCACCTCTGATGCAGAGGATAAGTTCATCCGAGTCACCAGCCTCAGAAATCGCAGGTTAACAGCAGCTCAGATTAGAGACCAGGTCAATGCCACACAGAGTTCTAGCAGCAGACACATCTCTAGAACAACTGTTAAGAGGAGACTGTGTGAATCAGGCCTTCATGGTAGAATATCTGCTAGGAAACCACTGCTAAGGACAGGCAACAAGCAGAAGAGACTTGTTTGGGCTAAAGAACACAAGGAATGGACTAGTGGAAATCTGTGCTTTGGTCTGATGAGTCCAAATTTGAGATCTTTGGTTCCAACCACCGTGTCTTTGTGCGACGCAGAAAAGGTGAATGGATGGACTCTACATGCCTGGTTCCCACCGTGAAGCATGGAGGAGGAGGTGTGATGGTGTGGGGGTGCTTTGCTGGTGACACTGTTGGGGATTTAGTCAAAATTGAAGGCATACTGAACCAGCATGGCTACCACAGCATCTTGCAGCGGCATGCTATTCCATCCGGTTTGCGTTTAGTTGGACCATCATTTATTTTTCTACAGGACAATAACCCCAAACACACCTCCAGGCTGTGTAAGGGCTATTTGACCATGAAGGAGAGTGATGGGGTGCTGCGTCAGATGACCTGGCCTCCACAGTCACCGGACCTGAACCCAATCGAGATGGTTTGAGGTGAGCTGGACCACAGAGTGAAGGCAAAAGAGCCAACAAGTGCTAAGCATCTCTGGGAACTCCTTCAAAACTGTTGGAAGACCATTTTAGGTGACTACCTCTGAAGCTCATATATATATATGTATTGTAGGAAGGCGTAAGGGTCTGTCATTGACGGAAGGTATATGTCACCAAGATTCCTGGCCTCGGTGAGGTAAGAGCCGGTAATTTTAGGTGTCAGCGGCAGTTAGTGCTGACTGACACTATTTGTTACTTAGTATGGCTGTAGAGCCAAAGTGCAGGGTGGGTGGCTGCTTCCCATGTTCCAGGCCTTGTTTTGGTTTGGAATATAAAAACCCAGCCAGCAGTCTCAGCTGTGTGGATTATTCTCCACTTCACAGTAAAGCTGTGGAGACGCTGTGGTTTTGGGATCTGCATGAGGTGTGCCGTGCTAAAGAGCTGAGAGCAGCATTGCTGGAAAAGTGGATGGCTGATGAAAAACTGCTAACCAGGTGAACGTTTGTGTTCGGTGGACTTTCGATCATTTGAACATACTCCGATACTGTGAACTGTTCTTTTGTTTTGCCTTTTGTGTGAATAAACACTGAACTATTTACGTTAAAGACTTTGTTTTTGCCTCTGTACTGCGTCCGCTAAGCTGCCTACCAGAGCAAATCCCCACATTCGGTGTCGGATGTGGGAAAACGCAGTGAGGCTGGCTTGAAGGCCGAAAAGTTTGTTTTTTTCCCCAGGCACCGGTGTAGGTCTTTAATCAAGCCGGCAAGGTTACAACCTGTATCCCCTGACAAAATGGAGGTGGTCATGAAAGCCCTCATGGAGGCTAACTTGCAGCAGCAGGAGGCAAACAAGCAGCAGCAGTAAACCAACCAGCTGCTATTACAGCATGTGATGGCATTACAAGCGGCAGGAGCGTCCCAGAACATCCACGATGCCCGGAAAGCTGTTCGTGCGGCGATCCCTTAGATGGCCCAATCGGACAACGTCGAGACGTATCTGGCGGTGTTCGAAAAGGTGGCCGTGCGGGAGAAGTTGCCACGAGACCAATGGGCTGAGGCCATTGCTGGCGTTCCTGGTGTCTGGACCCCAGCAGGTGTTTTTTGACCTACCAGCTGACCAAGCAGCCTACTACCTGACCGTAAAAGGTGAGATTCTGGCAAGACTGGGGGTGAATGTATTGGTCCGGGCCCAGCGAGTGCATCAATAGGAATTTAACCCGGCTGAACCCTGTAGACCGCAGTATTATGATCTGCTACACCGGCTGCAAAAATGGCTGCAGCCTGACATACTGAGTCCCACTGCTATGCTGGACCGCCTGTTGGCGGATGTGTTCTGGAGAGCTTTGCCGTACCCTCTCCAGCACTTGATCGGCCAGGTGTCTCCTGTTAATGCCCTAGAGATGGTCGACCTGGTGAAGCGCTATGAAGCCACCAGAAATCTGCAGGGGCATTATTTTGGGAGGGGGCCAGTCAAACCCCAGAAATCTCCACCCCAGGCCCTGTGGCTGGTGCCAGCCAAAACTGCCCGGGACGTGCCCCCTGCAGACCCAGCCCCAGTGGTCTGCTGGCGGTGTCACAAGCCTGGACACATAAGGGCCGACTGTCCCCATCGGGGTGAACCCATGGACACTAACTTTGGCTACCGCCCCTCAATGTAGCCAGGAGTCTGTGTGCATCTGGTAACTCCGAGACAATAGACAATAGTCACCTGTGCCAGATGCAAGTGGGATATACCCTGGCAGTGGCGCCGCTGGACTCAGTGAGCTTGGTGTCCCTGTTAAGAGCTGCCCTGGTGCGGCCCGCCGAGTATACTAGCTGAAAAGTAGGTGTAGTGTGCATCCATGGAGACTTAAAGGACTATCCCACCGCCCTGGTGTCACTATCCACGGTGGCCGGCACGTGGACTCATGAGGTGGCCGGCGTCACAAAGTTGTGCTATGAACTAATAATTGGGAGAGACTTCCCCGGTTTCCCGGCACTATGGCCGGATACGAAAGTTACCGATACCCGGGAGACAGATGTGACCCTAGCAGAGTGGCCCGGCTCAGGGGGGAGACCAGAACCCTGGGAACCTGAGTCCGAAGGGCCAGCGGTAGGGGTGACCGCCACTTCGGTGGAAGAGGGGGAGACAACCCCACTAAGTGTGATGGTGGGAGACGTGGAGGACTTGCCGCCGGGTCCGGAGTTGGCAGACCTCAACGTCTCCGGAGATAACTTTGGTACAGCACAGCACCAGGACCCGACTCTATCTTGAGCCTGGGAAAATGTGGTAGTAGTTGAGGGTGAGCCGCAACAACCGGGGCCGAGTCTATGTTCCCCCGTTTTGTGGTTCAACAGGAGATGCTGTACTGGGTAAATCAACTTCGGGGTGAGCATATTGAACAGCTGGTGGTGCCCAAGGCGTATCGCAAGCTCGTGTTGGAGTTAGCCCACCAACATGTTCTTGGGGGACACCTGGGCCAGCAGAAAAAGCAGGAACGGATTCTACAGCGGTTCTACTGGCCCAGTGTGTTCAGAGAGATGGAAGAGTATTGCAAGTCTTGCCCAACTTGCCAGATAACCAGCCCCCAGCCACATTTCGGTAGTCCCCTGGTCTCTGTCCCGATTATTGAGGTTCCATTCGAGCGGATCGCTATGGGTCTAATAGGCCCAGTACCGAAGTCCACTAGAGAGCAACAACACATCTTAGTCGTCCTCGACTATGCCACTTGGTACCCGGAGGCGGTGTCACTGCGTCATACATCAGCCAAACTCATAGCTAAGGAGTTAATGGAGATGTTTTCTCAAGTGGGTCTGTCTAATGAGGTTCTGACTGACCAAGGGACCCCATTTATGTCCAAGGTCATGAGGGAACTCTGTAAGTTGCTCCACATAAAACAGCTACGGACGTCCGTGTATCATCCGCAAACGGATGGCCTGGTAGAGAGGTTTAATCAAACACCCAAAATTATGTTAAAAAGAGTGGTGTCTAAGGATAGGAGGGACTGGGACCTTCTTCTGCCCTATCTCATGTTCGCAGTGCAAGAAGTGCCCCAGGCCTCTACTGGGTTCTCGCCCTTCGAACTGCTATACGGCAGACACCCTCGCGGTCTGTTAGACGTCGCCAAAGAGGCTTGGGAACAACAGCCCACACCGCACAAAAGTGTTGTTGAGTATTTTACCCAGATGCAGGGACGGATGGAAACAGTGTTGCCTCTGGTTAGGGAGCATATGCAGGCAGCACAGCAAGCCCAGAGTAGGGTCTATAATAGGCAGGCTCGGGTCCGGAACTTTAACCCGGGTGATCGGGTGTTGGTTCTGGTACCGACCGTAGACAGTAAGTTCCTAGCTAGGTAGCAGGGGCTCTACGAGGTACTTGAAAGAATTGGAGAGGTAGATTACAAGGTACACCAGCCAGGGAGGCGAAAGCCAGATAAGGTGTATCATGTGAATCTTCTCAAACCCTGGAAAGATAGGGAAACCTGTACGGAAGACAGCCCACAACCAGGGTTCCTAGGGGAAGCGGTTTCGGCCCCTCTGTCTGATGTAAGGCAAGCGGCTGCCACAGTGGAAATTGCTGACAGCCTCTCCTTTAAACAGGCTCAAGAAGCCAGGGAGTTCATTAGTCGGAACACGGATGTGTTCTCTGACCTCCCTGGAGGCACGTCCATAATCCGGCATGACATTGTTACTGAGCCTCAGGCAAAAGTCTGGTTAAAACCATACCGGGTACCCGAGGGTCAGCGACAAACCATCACGGAGGAATGCAGCTAATGCTACAGCTAGTTGTCATTGAGGAATCAAAAAGTGAATGGGCCAGTCCGATATTCTTAATACCAATTGCGGTTCTGTAACGATTTCCGCAAACTAAATGAGGTGTCCAAGTTTGACGCGAATTCCATGCCCTGAGTAGATGAGCTTATTGAGAAGTTAGGCCAAGCCCGGTATTTTTCTGTGTTGGACCTCACCAAAGGGTACTGGCAGGTACCCTTGACGGAGGCTGCCAAGAAAAAACGGCTTTCATCACGCCAGAGGGGCTGTATCAGTACAAGGTATTACCCTTTGGTCTACATGGCGCTCCCGCCACGTTTCAAAGGCTAATGGACATTGCACTCGATCCACATCGTTGGTATTCTTCATCGTACCTGGACAATATCGTTGTCCATAGCACCGACTGGGAAAGTCACCTACCTAAAGTACAGGCTGTAGTTGACTCCCTTAGGAAGGCTGGCTTAACCGCTAACCCAAAAAAGTGCGCGATAGGGTTAGAAGAGACCAAGTACCTAGGGTATGTAATTGGGCGTGATATTATCAAACCTCAGGTGAACAAAATTGAGGCAATTCGGAATTGGCCCCGACCTGTCACTACTCGGCAAGTAAAGTCGTTCCTGGGTATGGTGGGGTACTATATGAGGTTTGTCCCCAATTTTGCTACAGTCGCCGCCCCATTGACAGGCCTTTTGAAGGGATGCAAGTCAGTGACGGTCCCGTTGAACGAGCAGGCGGAAAAGGCTTTCTCCTCTTTGAAGTCGGCCCTCTGTGGGTCCCAGGTATTGGTGACGCCCGACTTCAAGAGGGAGTTTGTGGTACAGACCGATGCCTCTGAAGTAGGCCTCAGAGCTGTACTCTCTCAAGACATCAATGGGGAGAAACATCCCATTATTTTCCTGAGCCGAGAGCTTACCCCAGCCGAGACTAGATACAGTATAGTGGAGAGAGAGTGCCTGGCCATCAAGTGGGCACTCGAGTCTCTCTGCTATTATCTGTTGGGGAGAAAGTTCCATCTGGTGACCGACCACTCCCCTCTCAAGTGGATGAGCCAAGCCAAAGAGAGGAATGCTTGGGTCACCAGGTGGTTCTTGTCTTTACAAAACTTTAAGTTTTCTGTGTAACATAGGGCAGGCAGGTTACAGGGAAATGCTGATGCCCTGTCCCGTGTACACTGGCACGTGATCACCCCTTCAGGGTTAAACAAAGGGGGGAGGTATGTAGGAAGGCGCAAGGGTCCATCATTGACGGAAGGTATGTGTCACCAAGATTCCTGGCCTCAGTGAGGTAAGAGCTGGTAATTTTTAGTGTCAGTGGCAGTTAGTGCTGACTGACACTATTTGTTATTTAGTATGGCTGTAGAGCCGATCCAAGCCGGCTCTTACTGGGAGCAGCCAAAGTGCAGGGTGGGTGGTTCCTCCCCATGTTCCAGGTTTTGGTTTGGGATATAAAAACCCAGCCAGCAGTCTCAGCTGTGTGGATTATCCTCCACTTCACAGTGAAGCTGTGGAGACGCTGTGGTTTTGGGATCTGCATGAGGTGTGCCGTGCTAAAGGGCTGAGAGCTGCATTGCTGGAAAACAGGCACCCTAAAGCCTGCAGTGGATGGCTGATGAAAAACTGCTAACCAGGTGAACGTTTATGTTCTGTGGACTTTCCATGGTGTGAACATACACCAATACAGCAAACTATTTTGTTTTGCCTTTTGTGTGAATAAACACGGAACTATTTAAGTTAAAGACTTTGTGATTGCCTCTATACTGCGTCCGCTAAGCTGCCTACCAGAGCTAATCCCCACAATATATATCACTCTCATTCCCTTCTTTCGAGGTTCACACCCTCTGGCTCTAACATCCCCTCTCCCTCAGAGTAACGGTTGTATACCTTCCCCGTGGCTCACCCACCCAGTTCCTGGATCACTTTGCTGCCTGGCTGCCACACTTCCTGTCCTCAGAAATACCAACCCTTATCTTGGGAGACTTCAACATCCACATAAACGGCCCCATTTGCCCATCTGCTTCCCAGCTTCTCTCCCTAACCTCCTCTCTTGTCCTTTCTCAACTCTCTAACTCTCAGACACACAAAGACGGTAACACACTTGACTTGGTTTTCTACCGGCTCTGCTCAATCTCCAACTTTAATAACTCTCCTCTCCCGCTTTCTGACCACAATACCCTTTTACATGCACAGAAACCTACAGGCCATCGACCCTCATACACTTACAGACACTCTACATACATCATTGTCCCCAATCTCTTCCCTTTCCTGCCCCGATAAGTCTGTAAATCACTACAATGACACCCTAAGAAGCACCCTGGACAAAGTAGCGCCCCCTACCCTCAGAACCTTCAAACACAGACCAAAGCAACCCTGGCTTACTCTGCAAACTCGCTTCCTCCAGCGTTGCTCCAGGAGTGCTGAACGCCTATGGAGGAAAACTCGCACACCCTAGAATTTCCTCCATTACAAATTCATGCTACAGACCTATAACTCTGCCCTCAACCTCGCTAAACAGACTTACTTCACCACTCTAATCTCCTCACTGTCCAACAGCCCAAAAAAACTCTTTGACACTTTCCAATCCTTCCTCAGTCCTAAAGTTCAGGCACCCACCACAGACCTCTCTGCTGAAGACTTCAGAGAAAATAGAACATATCCGTCATGAAATCAGCTCCCAGCCACTAAGTGCTATTCATCCACCTCCACCATCCACCATCCACCTCCCCCCCGCATATCCTCTGGCTCACTGTCCACATTTGACCCAGTCACGGAAGAAGAAGTCTCCAGGCTTCTCTCTTCTTCTCGTCCTACCACTTGCGCCTTTGATCCCGTTCCCTCACACCTACTTCACTCTCTCTCTCTGGCTGTCACCACTCACCTAACAAAAACCTTCAACCTCTCCCTCTCTTCTGGTATCTTACCCTCCTCTTTCAAACACTCTATCATTACCCCATTAATTAAAAAAAACATCTCTCAAGTCTCGACCCATCCTGCAAAACTAACTACAGACCAGTCTCCAATCTTCCCTTCATCTCTAAACTCCTGGAGCGTCTGGTCTACTCTCGCCTTACCCGCTATCTCTCTGATCACTCTCTCCTCGATCCATTACAATCTGGTTTCTGCCCCCTGCATTCGACAGAAACTGCCCTCACCAAAGTGACAAATGACCTCCTGACAGCAAAATGCAATAGTAACTACTCTCTGCTCATTCTCCTTGACCTCTCTGCAGCTTTTGACACTGTAGACCACCATCTCCTACTCGCCATGTTCCAATCCATCGGCCTAAAGGACACCGCCCTCTTCTGGTGTTTTTCCTATCTCTCTGGTCGCTCTTTCAGTGTATTATTCGCTGGCTCCACTTCCTTACCTCTCCCCCTCGCTGTTGGAGTTCCTAAGAGTCCAGTCATAGGCCCTCTCCTCTTCTCCCTGTACACAGCACCAATTGGACAGACCATCAGCAGATTTGGTTTCCAGTACCATCTCTATGCTGATGACACACAACTATACACCTCATCCCCTGACATCACACCTGCTGTATTACAGAACACCAGTGACAGTCTCTCTGCCATCTCTAACATTATGTCCTCTCTCTATCTGAAACGAAATCTTTCAAAAACTGAACTTCTTGTGTTTTCTCCATCTACTAACCTACCTAAACCTGATGTTTGTCTCTCGGTGTGCAACACCGTCATCACTCCTAGGTAGCAGGCCCGCTGTCTCGGGGTGACTTTAGACACTGATCTTTTTTTCGACCCCTATATTCAATCTCTCTCCCGCTCATGTCGCCTGCCCCTCAAAATTATCTCTCGTATCCGCCCCTTTCTCACTATGGAAACAACAAAAACTCTCATTGTTGCCCTGATCCACTTCCGCCTTGATTACTGCAACTCACTATTAATTGGCCTCCCCCTCCCCAGACTCTCCCCTCTCCAATCTATTCTTAATGCAGCAGCCAGGGTCACCTATCTGTCCAACCGCTACTTCGATGCCTCCGCCCTGTGTCAGTCATTGCACTGGCTACCCATACACTATAGAATCCATTTCAAACTGCTCGTCCTCACCCACAAAGCCCTCCACAGTGCTGCACCACCCTACATATATTCCCTCATCTCTGTCTACCACCCTACCCGTGCTCTCCGTTTAGCCAATTACTTATGACTGACTTCCACAAAAATCCGAACCTCTCTCTCCTGGCTCCAAGATTTCTCCCGAGCTGCACCGGTTCTCTGGAATGCCCTACCCAAAGAAATCAGGCTTAATCACAACATGCACAGTTTTAAGCATTTGCTAAAAACACATCTTTTCAGGGTGGCCTATCACCTCCCTTGATCTAACCTCCCATAGCCCATTTATCATTCCCTAAAGCGGAGCCTCCACTGCACCCAGAAGCACTTCATATATTGGTTGCTGACCGACTCATGCGGCTTTATATCTGCTCCCCCATTCTCCCAAGATGGCTGGACTATCGTACACCTTCTGTGTCACCCCTATCCCCTTATAGATTGTAAGCTCTTGCGAGCAGGGCCCTCATTCCTCTTGTTGTAATAATCGACTTGTCTGTTGCTATGTTATTTATGACTGTTTGTACATGAACCCCTGAATTGTAAGGCGCTGCGGAATATGTTGGCGCTATATAAATAAAGATTATTATTATTATATGTATATAGATGTATGTATGCTCCTTATTTTGCACACATCTGTATATATATGTATGTGTATATTTGAATATATATATCTATATATATGTATATATATATATATATATATATATATATACAGATGTATGTATGCCCCTGTTAGTACATGCATCTATGTATACTTACTATCCTAATATGCAGCCAATATGCTGTCCCCCAGCACGGGCACACCCCCCGAAAGCTGAATAATCCTCCTGCAGTCGCATACCAGCGCCTGCAGGGGTGAGGTGCCAAAAACTGGACATTTATGTCCAGTTTCGGTCACTTCAAAGGACAATAGATTTTCTGCCCCATGATGACACCTCCAGCAGTGCTGGAGATGTTCTACACTACAAAGGCAGGAGAACAAAGAGCTCCACTGCCATTGTAGGCCACGTACCTCCGGCAGTGTCGTAACGCACAGGCTGGTGCGGTGACATCATATAACTGCGCTAGCCCACGTGTACTCGGCTGCAGGCGTGAGCATGCCTGCAACGTGGGAAGTCGGGAGCGAGCGCAGCCGGGTTTAAATAACCCGGCGGCGCTGTGCTCAAGCCGGTTAACCCTAGCAGCCCCAGGAGGAAAGCGCAGGCAGCACTGCGCTGTGTTGCGCTGGGCTGGAAGACGAGAATCATCTCCAGTGAGACAAGCATCTACAAGCGGGAATTAACCCTTGGACAATGAGCATTCCTGGCTAAGTATCATTAACCCCTGCTCTGCCACCCTATTTCCTATACCACCAATGCATTATACCACCAATTTTCCCTGCAGCCCGATCTTGAAGGAGAGCGCAGGCAGCGCTAAGGCTCCATAGCAGGAAGAAAGGGAGGAGGATGGACCATGCAGCTCCATTGCGGAGTTAACCCCTGAAGCCCCACTGAAGGCATTGTCCATACTCCCTGCCCTGCATTAGTTGCCCTGTCATGCCCTCCTACCATCTACCCCTGCATTGGCATTATACCCCTTTATGCATAGGGTCAGTACATAGCAAGGTTGGGTGGGCTGCTGCTGATATAACGTGAGTGTGAATGTAAGTGTGTTATTTAGATAGTTTGTGTAGTGGAGTTGTGTAAGATATTGCATTATGTGCTAGAGTAGTTAGGCGTATTATTATAGTGCTGTTAATGTATTACTGTGTGCGACTATAAGTATATATATTTATATGTCCATTGATATAAATATATATAATTATAGCAATAATAGACTGTAGACGTGTAATTGTTTTAATAAATTCCAGCATATAGTTATTATTGTAGTAGTCGCTGCTGCATTAGTAGTATAACACACGTAGTTCAGGGAAAAAGTGTAAGTGCAACAGAGTTAGTTTCTTTTAAAGTATAAATAGGCAGAGTCATCAATAGACGATTCACACCTATTTATGAATATTAATTATTGAGATTACCCAAAATATCAATAATTAATATCCCATTTTACATTGGCGAGCAAGGCCCACTGCTAAGAATTTGCTTTCGTGTTTGGCTTTGGTGAAGAAAATCGCTTACTCTGTGAACTAGTCAGGCAAGAGTGAAGCGGACAGTGGATTCTGAGCGTCCAGGGCCTGATAGTTCGGACAGGTAACGCGTTTTATTTTTCAATCAGAGCTAAACACAAGGTAAGATCTACAGCAGAGAACCTAAAATCTTTAGATTTGGGGATTGCATACCGTCGCTGTAAGAGAACCATCACCATTGGAGCTGAACAGAAGACGTCCGGCTGGTCGGGAGAAGGTGTTCTGGGTACTAGAGGACCTCCTCCACGCAGCAATCCAAGGACAGGAAAAGTCAGCTCCAGAAAAGATGGCATCTCAACAAAGCATGAGTATGGACTCCACTCTACAGCACTTAGCAAGACACAGTACATGTAATTCCATCCTCCCCACCACTTACAAGTCAGCAGAAATGCTGTGGTCCGATTTGTTGGCCCAGGCTTGTAGTTACGACAAGCTATATGTTAACAAATGGACGGTGTTGAACAAGGCCACCAAATGGCTTCCGATGCTAGCCAAACTTGTGTATACATTTGAGGTTAGCATCTGCAAGCCAAAGCAAGTTGCACTGGTGTCTCGGTCAATGGAGACAATTCCTCCGAACATTCATTGCCAGTGCTATGTCAGTAATTCCAACCAGGTTTCGGCATTGCGGGCATAGCTGGCAGAGAATGTACAGTCTACCGTTGACCGAGATACGCAGGTGGCTAGTATAGAGTCACAGTTGGTAGAGCTGCAGAAACAGGAGGAGAAGATTGAGGCTCAGTTGACTCAGTCCTATGCTGAGATCAAGGCCTTCAAGGACCGGACTGCCTCTACTAACGTGACGGTAGACAAATTGAAGGAAGAGGTTGCTGTAAGATCCCAGCTAATGTCTGGCATGCAACAGGTCATTAAAAAAAATAAAAAAATGGTGCCGGCCCTTTCCTTTTCCTCAAAGTCAGGGCCAGAATCTCCCAAAATTTTGCCCTGTGCAGGGCAAAAAGGGGAAAGATTAGTCTGTGACTGGGGACTGGGGGACTGGGGCGAACAGACAACATCAGTGATGTCGCACTGTGCACTTACTTTCTGGTCCGAACACAGCTCTGATTGACATTGGACACAGAGTGATTGGCAGCAGAGTGTAGCCTGTGTTTTTTGTGTTGTGGAGTCCTGAAGAGCCAGGACATGACTTATCCCATGGATTCTGCTGGCCTCCACAAGACAGGATGACAGGGGGAAATCAGCCTTATTACATATGAGTAGACAGGGATAACGTGCCATCAAGAAAAAGATCTGAAGTCTTCATCCACAGCTCCCCTCGGATGTCTTAACCCAGTGTTTCCCAACCAATGTGCCTCCAGCTGTTGCTGTCCATGCTGTGCGGGCATGCTGAGAGTTGTAGTTTTACAACAGCTGGAGGCACACTGGTTGGAAAACACTGTCTTAACCTACTAGGGTGGTCATCCTTATCTATTGGTGCAGAGGGATGTGTAGCAGAGGACGCATTCCTCTGATAGTTGGGTGTTCACTAGAGATGTCGCGAACATAAAATTTTCCGGTGAACGCGAATTTTTGCAAATGTTCGCGAACGGGCGAACCGCCATTGACTTCAATGGGCAGGTGAATTTTAAAACCCACAGAGACTCTTTCTGGCCACAATAGTGATGGAAAAGTTGTTTCAAGGGGACTAACACCTGGACTGTGGCATGCCGGAGGGGGATCCATGGCAAAACTCCCATGGAAAATTACATAGTTGACGCAGAGTCGGGTTTTAATCCATAAAGGGCATAAATCACCTAACATTCCTAAATTGTTTGGAATAACGTGCTTTAAAACATCAGGTATGATGTTGTATCGATCAGGTAGTTTAAGGGTTACGCCCACTTCACAGTGACAGACCAAACTCCCTGTTTAACGCAACGCAAACAACCGCAAACAGTCCATTTGCACAACCGCAAACTCCCCATTTGCACAAGGTTGGATACCAAGCTAGCCATGTCCCGTTCCTTGTCCTCACTGATGTCATTGACGGTCTCTTCCTCCACCCAGCCACGTACAACACCAAGGGTCCCCGAAAGGTGACAACAAGCCCCCTGGGACGCCTGCTGTGTTTGGTCTTCCACCTCCTCAAAGCCTCCTTCCTCCTCTGACTCCTCTTCTTCAGACTCCTCTCTCTGTATTATTATAAGGTGTGTTAAGTAGAGATGTCCCGAACTATTCGTCGGTGAATAGTTCCCGGCGAACATAGCTTGTTCACGTTCGCCGCTGCGGGCGAACGAACATATACGATGTTCGGTCCGCCTCCTATACGTCATCATTGAGCAAACTTTAACCCTGTACCTCACAGTCAGCAGACACATTCCAGCCAATCAGCAGCAGACCCTCCCTCCCAGACCCTCCCACCGCCTATCAAAAAGCAAGGACAGCATCCATCTTAGATTAATTCTGAAGCTGCAGTGTCACAAAGTTGTAATCGCAATGCGATTAATACAGGTTATATTAATCGCATTGCGATTACAACTTAGAGCTGGGTTCCTAATGGTTGTATTGCTAGAATTGACGAATATGACGAATATTGCACTATATTCTCAATCTTCGTTATATTCTAGCAATACAACCATTAGGAACCCAGCAGCTCTAAGTTGAATTCGCAATGCGATTAATATAACCTTTATCAAATCCGACAGTACATTCTAGCATGGAGCCGTTCCCATGGTGATGGGGACGCTCCATGAGTACGGAAGTCGGCAGAAGCTCTAAGTTGAAATTGCAATGCGATTAATTCAAGTTCTATAAATCGCATTGCGATTTCAACAGAACTTCTGCTGACTTCCGTGCTCATGGAGCGGAAGTCAGCAGAAGTTCTGTTGAAATCGCAATGCGATTTATAGAACTTGAATTAATCGCATTGCAATTTCATCTTAGAGCTTCTGCCGACTTCCGTGCTCATGGAGCGTCCCCATCACCATGGGAACGGCTCCATGCAAGAATGTACTGTCGGATTTGAGAAAGTTGAAATCGCAATGCGATTAATTCAAGTTCTATAAATCGCATTGCGATTTCAACTTACCACACTCTGCGTCAACGACGTAATTTTCCATGGGTGTTTTGCCATGGATCCCACTCCGGCATGCCACAGTCCAGGTGTTAGTCCCCTTGAAACAACTTTTCCATCACTATTGTGGCCACAAAGAGTACCTGTGGGTTTTCAAATTCGCCTTCCTATTGATGTCTATTGCGGTTCGCACGTTCGCGAACATTTGCGGAAATTCGCTGTTTGCGAATGGAAAATTTTATGTTCGCGACATCACTAGTGTTAAGTAGTACTATTCCTATCAGTTTAATCCCTGTTACGTCCCATATCAGGGGACTTGTATATGGCATTGATTTTAGGAACTGGGAGATGGAAAAAGATGCTTGGTTGGTCCTCCTACTTCAAATTTGGGGCACTGCGCGTGCAGTCTAATGTGCCACCAGATATGAGCGGTGTGTTAAGTAGTACTATTCTTATCAGTTTAATCCCTGTTACGTCCCCTATCAGGGGACGTGTATGAAATAGATTTTAGACAACCGCAAAGAGTTGTCAATAGTTGACACTCCCATGACATAAATTTTATTTCTCTATGGGTCAATCTTGCTGTAGTGATGACTGTGCTCGTGCCCACGTTTTTGGGAGATTGCAGGCGATAGGCGTTTTTCAAAGCCTATGGTCGTGCTGAGGTAGTTCAGTGACAGTTAAGTGACCCAGAAAACAATGATTCTGCAGTGTGGGCCCATTGTTGGCCTAGAAGGCTTTAATGATCACCTTAGATGATCACAAAGAAAATTAATATTTTTTTCTATGCAAAATTATCCAGCCGATCGCTTTTGGTCTGTTCACAATGAAGCAACGACGTTATCATCTGGGGTGTGCCAACATTGCCATTGCCAACACACTCATAGAGGTGATCGCTTCATTGTGATACGCAAGCCCCTTCACCACAGCAAGGTAACGATCACGAAGGGGAATTGACACATGTATGTGCCTTTTTTTTTGTTTGGTTTTTGAAGCCACAGTGCAGCACCAGAGGCCAGAAAAATGTACACATGCCTTAAAAATTAGGTATTGTTGCAGCCGCTGCTGTAGCACCAGCTAGAAAGATTGATGTTTGTTTCCCAGGCAGAAAGTGCACTAAAACATTGCGGCTTGAACCCTAGTTGGTGGCGGAGAAGTCACGCAAGTCATCCGGTATTCAGAGATGAAATACAGCAGTGTGTGGACCATTTTTAGCCCAAGGCAGATCATCTCATCACCAGGCCTTTTTTAGTCGACTGTATCGCCCACTGTCAGTCCCTTCGGGATCCATCCCTCATTCATCTTAATAAAGGTGAGCTAATCTAGACTTTTTTGACCTAGGCGACTTCTCTACTCAGTGACAATACCTCCTGCTGCACTGAAGGTCCTTTCTGACAGGACACTTGAAGCGGGGCAGGCCAGAAGTTCTATCGCAAATTGGAATAGCTCAGGCCAGAGGTCAAGCCTGCACACCCAGTAGTCAAGGAGTTCATCGCTCCTCAGAGTGTCGATATCTGCAGTTAAGGCGAGGTAGTCTGCTACCTGTCGGTCAAGTCGTTCTCTGAGGGTGGACCCTGAAGGGCTGTGGCGATGCGTAAAAAGGTCTGCATGTCCTCCATCAACAACACATCTGTAAAGCGTCCTGTCCTTGCCGGCATGGCCGTGGTAGGAGGAGGATTACTTTCACCTATTCCCCTGTTAGATTCCCGTTGTGCTGTGACATCACCCTTATACGCTGTGTAAAGCATACTTTTTAATTTATTTTGGAACTGCTGCATCCTTTCCGACTTCCGGTAATTCGGTAACATTTTAGGCACTTTCTGCTTATACCGGGGGTCTAGTAGTGTGGACACCCAGTACAGGTTGTTCTCTTTAAGCATTTTTATACGAGGGTCCCTAAACAGTCACGACAGCATGAAAGACCCCATTTGCACAAGGTTGGATGCCGAGCTACTCATGTCCCGTTCCTCGTCCTCAGTGATCTCACTAAAGGTATGTTCTTCCCCCCAGCCATGTACAACACCACGGGTACCAGATAGGTGACAACAACGAGCACCCTGGGATGCCTGTTGTGGTTGGTCTTCCTCCTTCTCCTCAAAGCCACATTCCTCCTCTGACTCCTCTTCCTCACACTCCTCTTCCTGCATTGCCGCAGGTCCAGCAAGCTATGCTGATAAGGCTGTTTCTAGTGGTGGTGATTGTGACCACAACTCTTCCTCTTCACGCTCATCTACGGCCTGATCCAGCACTCTTCGTAGGGCACGCTCCAGGAAGAAAACAAATGGGATGATTTCGCTGATGGTGCCTTCGGTGCGACTGACTAGGTTTGTCACCTCCTCAAAAGGATGCATGAGCCTACAGGCATTGCGCATGAGCGTCCAGTAACGTGGCGAAAAAATTCCCAGCTCTGCAGAGGCTGTCCTAGCACCCCGGTCATACAAATACTCGTTGACGGCTTTTTCTTGTTGGAGCAGGCGGTGGAACATTAGTAGTGTTGAATTTCAACGTGTCGGGCTGTCGCAAATCAAGCGCCTCACTGGCATGTTGTTTCGCTGCTCTCTGCTTTCAGGCAAGTCAACCCCAACTTTTCGGTAGGGCTGTGTTATACTGGGGACTGGGGCGAACAGACAACATCAGTGATGTTGCACTGTGCACTTACTTGCAGGCAGGCAGCAGGCCTGCCTGCAAGTCGTGGTGGTGTCACCAACTCCTCTGCAGAACTACGCATTCCATGCTTGGCAGCCGTCAGCAGGTTTACCCAATGCGCACTGTAGGTAATATACCTGCCCTGACCGTGCTTTGCAGACCAGGTATCAGTGGTCAGATGGACCCTTGCCCCAACACTGTGTGCCAGACATGCCATTACTTCCTTTTGCACAATCGAGTACAGGTTGTGGATTGCCTTTTGTGCAAAGAAATTTCGGCCGGGTACCTTCCACTGCGGTGTCCCAATAGCTACAAATTTTTTGAAGGCCTCAGACTCCACCAGCTTGTATGGTAAAAGCCGGCGGACTAAGAGTTCAAACAAGCCAGCTCTCAGACGCCGGGCAAGGGGGTGACTTTGTGACATTGGCTTCTTACGCTCAAACATGTCCTTGACAGACACCTGACTGTGGGCAGATGAGCAGGAACTGCTCAAGGTGAGAGACGGAGTGGCGGGTGGTTGAGAGGGGGCAAGTAGGACAGCAGTGGTTGAGGTGGCTGAAGATGCTGGACCAGGAGGAGGATGGCGGCTTTGAGTTTGTGTGCTGCTTGTACTCATGTGTTGATCCCATAGGCGTTTGTGATGTGCGATCATGTGCCTTCGCAAAGCAGTTGTACCTAGATGGGTGTTGGACTTCCCACGACTCAGTTTCTTTTGGCAAAGGTTACAAATGGCATCGCTGTTGTCAGAGGCAGACGCACAAAAAAATGCCACACTGCTGAGCTCTCCAATGACGGCATTCTGGTGGTGGCAGCAGCATGTGTTGATTGGCGTGCTGTCTGGCTGACCCCGGGTGCCGATACATGCTGTCTGACTGTGCCACTAGCTCCTTGCGACGACCTCCCCCTGCTTCTAAATCGTCTCCTCCATCTGAACTTTCCCCCTGTTCTTCTTCTCTTCGAGCAGGCACCCACGTGACATCCACGGACACATCATCATCATCAACCGCTTCACTTGTATCAGACAACTCAGCAAAGGAAGCCGCAGGGGGTACAACATCATCATCATCACACTGTACATCCATGTGTGTAATGCTGCCTGACTGAGACATATCCCTGTTATCTACATCCTCTGGCAATAATGGTTGCGCATCACTCATTTCTTCCAACTGATGCGTAAATAACTCCTCTGACAGATCAAGTGAAGCGGCTGTGGTGACTGTGGTTGTAGTGGTGGTGGTGGCGGCAGGCGGGCGAGTGGTAACTTGAGAGGTGCCCGAAGCTGAGCTGGAGGAGGATGGTGTGTCAAGGTTCCTAGCGGAAGCTGTAGAAGATTGGGTGTCCTGTGTTAGCCAGTCAACTATGTCCTCAGAACTTTTTGAGTTCAGGGTACGTGGCCTCTGAACACTGGGCATTAGTCTAGGGCCAAAGGGAATCACAGCACCACGACCACGACGGCCCCTGCAGGGTGGCCTGCCTCTGCCTGTCATTTTTTTTTCGATTAGTGGTACTATGCGTGCAAGCTACTGTGACACCAGATATGAGTGGCACTGTGCACTGGCAGAAGTTGGCAGAGTAGACGCTGTAGGCCTGACACACATGCTTGCAGACAGCTAACTGCTATTCAATCTATTACAGTCAAATTTCAAGTTTTTTTTAAAATGAACACTACTATTACACCAGATATGAGTGGCACTGGTGTGACACTGTGCCCTGGCAGGCCCTGAAACGCACACGTGTGAAGGAAACTGACTGCTATTATTTCACAATCAAAAAATATTATTATTTTTTTTATTTATTTTTTTATGTAATCTACAGTGACACCAGATATTAGTGGTGGCACTGGGCAAGTGGGCACAGTATACGCTGTGAGCCTGACACACACGGTGGCAGGCAACTGCAATTAGATTACACACGGAAAAAAAAAAAGCAGACTGATGTTCTAGCCTTAAAATGGGCTTTTTGCCTAGCTGTCAGGACGCTGTCCTTACAGCAGAGATCAGATGAGTCCTTCAGGACTGTAGTGGACACAGAACACTGCCCTAGCTATCGATTTCCCTATTAAATCAGCAGCAGCTGCACTGTCCCTCCTCTCACTAAGAATGCAGCTTCCGAATTACTCTAAAATGGATGCTGTCCAGGTGGTGGGAGGGTCTGGGAGGGAGGGTCTGCTGCTGATTGGCTGGAATATGTCTGCTGACTGTGAGGTCAAAGTTTACTCAATGATGACGAATAGGGGGCGGACCGAACATCACATATGTTCGCCCGCCGCAGCGAACGCGAACAAGCGATGTTCGCCGGGAACTATTCGCCGGCGAACTATTCGGGACATCTCTAGTGTTCACACACCCGTGTTAGGATAATGAGGGGTCCTGTTAGATGAAGGTCAGCCCAATTCCTTTCTCTACTCATGGGTCAAAGGTATTAGTGCTGGTATTTGTCAATTAATTGCACCGTGAGTGGAGAAATCCCCCAGGAGTGCCTGGTATTTTCTTCTGTATGTTTACTATGGAGCAGAAGGAAAAACCCAGCGGATGCCACAGAAGAGACTTGCTTGCTGCCCTAACACTCTTCTGAGGCTCCAGAGGATCCCACTAGGTTTTGGCAGTCAGCCCAAGCGACCCTTGTTAAGCTTCCACTCAGAGATCTTTAAGAGACTCAGAACTAAGAAGATAAAGGGGATCTCCCATGCTTTGGAGAACAACTTGGAGGTGTTCAGATGAGAGAGCTTGTTCAATCTCTTGATACACCCGGTGTTAGTTGTCCTGGTTCTGGTTATCTGGAGGGTCAAGGGACTTGATGACCAATCACACCAGAACCAGACAGAACTTTACAGAGCTACTAGGAGGAGGAGGCTCAGGACATAACTCCAACAAAGTCCTGAAGCCAGAGATCTTATGGACATACTTTGTATCCTATGAGGCTTCAGGATGTATAATCTATGCCATCCTGGAACCCCATAGTACTGTGTACATATATTGATTATTTGTATGTTTGTCAATTGTGTACCCATAGACACTCTAGGTGCAAATGTGTGACAGCCTATACTCAGGGAAACTCACCCAACTTACAGCAGTGAATAAGAATATGGCTGCGCACACATTTGCATCCTATAATCGTTTCCCATTGACACGTAGGTCTGTGATCTACCCGTGCCTTTGGATGTGTAGAGAGTAATACCTGGTTGCATGAGTCTCTATGGGTACACACACTAAATTTAATTTGGTGGTGTTGGGAGGGGGAGGAATGTGATCTGTTTTGTGTAAATGGGGAAAAGAGTAGATCCCCTAGGGACAGGTCCCCTCCTTTACAAGTTTATTTGCCACTTTAACCACAAGAACGGTGACGTTCGTAAGGGTTGGACTGAATGTCAGATAGTGCGGTGTTCTTTTCCGAAGTTAGAATTTAGGTACTAGGACATCACCTCTTACTCCAGAAATTCTGACCTGCCTTGTAAAGACCTATGTATCTGTCCATGGGAGAACCTCCTCAGCGATTGATTCTTCAATCAAGATGAAAGAAGAAGTGTCAGACGAAAGTCGTGCCTATGCTGAAAGGAGGCCATTCCCCAGAAAGAAGGTGACAGTGATAGTGAAGCCATCCCAGAGTCTGACCAATATGACAGTGGGAGCAGCTGATACCTGAATAAAAGGAGAAGTGTCGGATGGAAATCATGCCTATAAAGAAGGCTATTCCACGGTTGCTACCTGGAGAGATGGTGAGGGTGAAGCCATCCCAGAGTCTGACCCATAAAAGACGACAGTGTATGTGGCTGAAACCTGAAGATTGACACTGACAGTTGCCAGAGAGAAGAAGACAGTGCATTCTATGGATAGAGACGTTGGGTTATGGTGAAGGGCAGGTCAGAGGTGTTAGACGCGATGCGTGATGTCTAGGTACCTAAGGGCTAGATTATACTTTAGTCCTTCCTGAACTCTTACCAATAGTGAGTGGGGTTGAGGGAGAAAATACATCCCAACCCTTCCATCTGAATTTATTGTTGTGTTCTCAACAACAGGGGGATTGTAGAGGGAAGGGTGAGATTTAAATATATATATGTATAGTGGCCCTGTATGGCCAGTATGGGCCTAGGTCTGGGATGATATATATATATATATATTAGAGAGAGAGATGTGTATATGCCCCTTATACTGCACACATCTGTACTGTGTATATACAGTACAGACCAAAAGTTTGGACACACCTTCTCATTCAAAGAGTTTTCTTTATTTTCATGACTATGAAAATTGTAGATTCACACTGAAGGCATCAAAACTATGAATTAACACATTTGGAAATATATACATAACAAAAAAGTGTGAAACAACAGAAAATATGTTATATTCTAGGTTCTTCAAAGTAGTCACCTTTTGCTTTGATTACTGCTTTGCACACTCTTGGTATTCTCTAGATGAGCTTCAAGAGGTAGTCACCTGAAATGGTTTTCACTTCACAGGTGTGCCCTGTCAGGTTTAATAAGTGGGATTTCTTGCCTTATAAATGGGGTTGGGACCATCAGTTGCGTTGTGGAGAAGTTAGGGGGATACACAGCTGATAGTCCTACTGAGTAGACTGTTAGAATTTGTATTATGGCAAGAAAAAAGCAGCTAAGTAAAGAAAAACTAGTGGCCATCATTACTTTAAGAAATTGGGAAAACTTTAAAAGTATCCCCAAGTGCAGTCACAAAAACCATCAAGCACTACAAAGAAACTGGCTCACATGCTGACCGCCCCAGGAAAGGAAGACCAAGAGTCACCTCTGCTGCGGAGGATAAGTTCACCCGAGTCACCAGCCTCAGAAATCGCAGGTTAACAGCAGCTCAGATTAGAGACCAGGTCAATGCCACACAGAGTTCTAGCAGCAGACACATCTCTAGAACAACTGTTAAGAGGAGACTGTGTGAATCAGGCCTTCATGGTAGAATATCTGCTAGGAAACCACTGCTAAGGACAGGCAACAAGCAGAAGAGACTTGTTTGGGCTAAAGAACACAAGGAATGGACATTAGACCAGTGGAAATCTGTGCTTTGGTCTGATGAGTCCAAATTTGAGATCTTTGGTTCCAACCACCGTGTCTTTGTGCGATGCAGAAAAGGTGAACGGATGGACTCTACATGCCTAGTTCCCACCGTGAAGCATGGAGGAGGAGGTGTGATGGTGTGGGGGTGCTTTGCTGGTGACACTGTTGGGGATTTATTCAAAATTGAAGGCATACTGAACCAGCATGGCTACCACAGCATCTTGCAACGGCATGCTATTCCATCCGGTTTGTGTTTAGTTGGACCATCATTTATTTTTCAACAGGACAATGACCCCAAACACACCTCCAGTATGTGTAAGGGCTATTTGACCATGAAGGAGAGTGATGGGGTGCTGCGCCAGATGACCTGGCCTCCACAGTCACCGGACCTGAACCCAATCGAGATGGTTTGGGGTGAGCTGGACAGCAAAGTGAAGGCAAAAGGGCCAACAAGTGCTAAGCATCTCTGGGAACTCCTTCAAGACTGTTGGAAGACCATTTCAGGTGACTACCTCTTGAAGCTCATCAAAAGAATGCCAAGAGTGTGCAAAGCAGTAATCAAAGCAAAAGGTGGCTACTTTGAAGAACCTAGAATATGACATATTTTCAGTTGTTTCACAATTTTTGTTATGTATATAATTCCACATGTGTTAATTCATAGTTTTGATGCCTTCAGTGTGAATCTACAATTTTCATAGTCATGAAAATAAAGAAAACTCTTTGAATGAGAAGGTGTGTCCAAACTTTTGGTCTGTACTGTGTATATATATATATATATATATATATATATACTGTATATAGATGTATGTATGCCCCTGTTATTACATGCTTCTATATATACTGCAAACTGTATTGCATGGTTGTCATTTCATCTGAAAGGCATCCATGTAATACTATATTTCTGGTCAAAGTCACCCTTGATAAAATAGACAAAATCCACTGCTTGCATTGGGGTACCCTGAGCTGCATTCACTGTTTCCGATGAGACATACCCTTTATCCATAGGCACATCTTGTACCATCCTATGGTGCATATGCATGCCACTGCATTGTACCATAGTAGCAATGCTTTTAGAGGAGCACACCTCTGTAACACAGCATCTTGTGGCACGTAACACAACTTTTTTTTTATCTCCATATACCACTGTAAGAACAGTATAGTATGGACCCATTGATTTCAATAGATGTCTTACAGACTAATACAAGGAAAATCTAGAATATGACCTTTTACATGATGCATATAGGGTTTATTTCTGGTCTTAAAGTCCCCCAGCTGTTCATCTGTTGCTCCATTAGACCTGGCCAATCAGATCTGGCCATGTTCATGTTAACTCTTTTGAATGAAAGCTTGTTAATCATAGTGTATAACTATAGATGATATCTGGGTGTAGAAATTTAATGTAAACTCTGCAGCGCCTTACCTGACATGTAATACTGAAGAGCAGAGGTGTTGTTTTCAATTACTGAAATGAAGCCATTTTATATAATAAAACAAAGCCATCCCAGGAGTCTTCTTGGCTCTAGATATTCTCAGTAGACTCGTTAGTGGTTTTGTTTTTATTCTACAAACGTTAATTATCTCATGACTGTGAAGTAAGCTTGTTTATATTGTTCCATACTGTATATTTATCTGATATAGGGTGGTGGCCCCTTAGTTTGCAAGGGGGTCAGGATTTTCTAAGTCCGTAAGTAGTGTACAGATGTAGTAGAGTTAACAAACATGCTTTCTGAGACGT
This sequence comes from Bufo gargarizans, assembly GCF_014858855.1. Lineage (NCBI taxonomy): Eukaryota > Metazoa > Chordata > Amphibia > Anura > Bufonidae > Bufo > Bufo gargarizans. Next base: position 22,818,204 of record NC_058081.1, read on the forward strand.
GTTATCTAAACTAAATGCGTTAAGCAAACACCTTCAATTGCTTTTCAATAGCTTTTGTTTCAAGATAACGCAATGAGTTAAGAAATTTTAGTTAAGAGTTTGTGTGTTAACTCTGCTACATCTGTACGTGGCCTCCCATTTAAGGAATGTGGAAGGAAGCAGTTGGGCACACATGAACAACTGCTGGACTCGTGTAGCCACAAGCTTGATGGTTATCGTTTTCTCAAAGGAAGCAAAAGGCTTAGTGGTTGATGAGGCAACCAGTTTGGCTACAGTCTCACATGGTGCAATGAACATATAGAAAGTGTCCTGTCTGACCCTGGAATAAGTACAGCGGCTTCTTAAAAAGATTAAAATAGACAAATCGCCGGAACCAGATGGCATACACCCCCGTATCCTAAGAGAATTAGGTAATATCATAGCAAGACTATTATTTATGATATTTAACTGATTGATAGGGAATGTTCAACAGGATTGGCACATAGCAAATGCGATGCCAATATCCAGAAAGGGTCCAAAAACAGAGCCTGGAAACTATAGGCTGGTAAGTTTAACATTTGTCATGGGTAAAGTGTTTGAATGTTTTCTAAGAGATGCTATCTTGGAGTACCTCAATGAAAATAAGCAAATAATGCTATATCAGCATGGCTTCATGAGGGATCGGTCATGTCAAACTAATTTAATCAGTTTCTATGAGGAGGTAAGTTCTAGACTTAACCGCGGTGAATCATTGAATGTTCTCCAAAGCATTTGACACTGTACCACATAAAAGGTTTGTATATAACATGAAAATGCTTGGACTGGGAGAAAATGTCTGTATGTGGGTAAGTAAGTGTCTCAGTGATAGAAAAAAGAGGGTGGTTATTAACGGTACACACTCAGATTGGGTCACTGTCACTAGTGGGGTACCACATTGGGTCAGTATTGAATAAGTCACTGTCACTAGTGGGGTACCATATTGGATCAGTATTGAAGGAGTCACTGTTACTAGTGGGGTACCACATTGGGTCAGTATTGAAGGAGTCACTGTCACTAGTGGGGTACCACATTGGGTCAGTATTGAATGAGTCACTGTCACTAGTGGGGTACCACATTGGGTCAGTATTGAAGGGGTCACTGTCACTAGTGGGGTACCACATTGGGTCAGTTTTGAATGAGTCACTGTCACTAGTGGGGTACCACATTGGATCAGTATTGAAGGAGTCACTGTCACTAGTAGGGTACCACATTGGATCAGTATTGAAGGAGTCACTTTCACTAGTGGGGTACCACATTGGGTCAGTATTGAAGTAGTCACTGTCACTAGTGGGGTACCACATTGGATCAGTATTGAAGGAGTCACTGTCACTAGTAGGGTACCACATTGGATCAGTATTGAAGGAGTCACTTTCACTAGTGGGGTACCACATTGGGTCAGTATTGAAGGAGTCACTGTCACTAGTGGGGTACCACATTGGGTCAGTATTGAAGGGGTCACTGTCACTAGTGGGGTACCACATTGGGTCAGTATTGAAGGGGTCACTGTCACTAGTGGGGTACCACAGGGGTCAGTATTGGGCACTATTATCTTCAATATATTTATTAATAATCTTGTAGAAGGTTTGCATAGTAAAATATAAATTTTTGCACATGACACTAAACTGTGTAAAGTAATTAACACGGAAGATCACTTATATTTCACTAGATCACTTATATTTCACTATTTGAAGATTGGCATAGATGGTCGGGCTGATCGAAACATACTATAGAGAAGAGGGTTATGTAGGACATTTTGTCCTTCATGTTTATTTTTTATTTTTTGGTTACCTGCATAAATGTTCTATACTTGCCGTTTGCGCATCTTGATAAGCACCAGGGGCCACCTGAATTATAAGATATTTAGCTGCTGTCTATATGCTGTGATATCCGTATGCCCATAAGAGGAGATCCCTCTTGGGTATGAGGGCACTCAGTAACCGTAATGTCGCTCTTGCAGGGACCGCGGGTTCCGTGGTCACAGCATGGCTTCATGTGGATAGGATGGGTGACACTCTGGTTTCTAGACTGTCCCCTTCTTTCTGGGTTGCCCATACCCTTTGATTAAGTGGCTAGGATGTACTACACTGAGTTGATAGACGCAGCGATCCGTTTCCATCAAGCAAGATGGCGCCGGGAACAGACCTTGGCTACTGAGCATGCGCGAGGGGCGAGACTCTGTATGATGACGCCGCGGCCGGTTTTGATGACGTCAGAGGTCCCCGGCCTGGATATCCCTGAATGGTGCGATACTGCGTTTGCGCAGTGGAATACAAACAACGCGGAGCAACGGCTTAACAGGTTTCTTGTCCCTCTTGTATGTTTTTTCGATCGCTTCCCCATCCTCTCTGCTATGTCTCCTTATATTTTATCACATCACAGTGCACCTTTTGGTAGATCGACTCTGTAATTGATCGATGCAGTATGTGATCATGGATACACTGTCTATAAATATGTTTATCACTAATGATCTCTATATGGTATTTTTCTCATGTATGCTTCAATTCTCTTTTTGGATATATACACTGTCTGTATTGGCTGATCATGTTTTGTAACACACCCACTGGGTGGAGTGTGGTCACATGTTGAACATGTTAATTAATTCACCTGTATATAATGCTGTGACTTGAGTTGTTACTTTGCTTGAAAAAGGTTCTAGTGAGGAACCGAAACGTTGCACCACCTGGGTGAATAAAGTTCACTTGTTATCTTTCTTGGAGTGCCGCCTACTTTTCTGGATTACACATTGGGGTAAGAAGCCTATTCCCCTGGAGACGTGCACCCTCTTTTTCTTTGATTGTGTTCCAGTGCCGCCATTTTTCCTGTGTATATATATATATATATATACACATACTACAGAGTACAGTATACTGTATATATAAAAAGGGCAGTATACTGGATATATATATATATATATCTATACTACAGAGTACAGTATACTGTATATATAAAAAGGGCAGTATACTGGATATATGCAGCAGGCTGAATCCAGCCTGCTTTTGTGGGAGGGGCGTAGGGGGGCTTCTTAAGCCCAAGCCTCCCAGCTCACCGGGTGCACGTCCTCTCTCGCCTGACGCTGGTAGGAGGAGCTGCACCCGTCACTTGCTTTTACGGCCCGAAAGCTGCCTGCACGTGCTGCGGTCTCTGCACGCCAGAACCGCCAACTCCAAGGTAAATCCCCCCTCCGGTAACCTCATCCCCGTCCCCCACCCTCCTCAGCTCCCGCCCGTCACCCCGCCACCAGTCTCCTCCGCACCCCGCCCGGTCACTTGCCTCCTCTCCTTCCGCTTCCGTCTCGCCGGCTTGCGCTCCAACCTGGAGCGCATCACGTGACCGCGGCTCGGCGTCCCGGAAGTCGGCAGGAGCGGGCGCTTCCGTCTCTGGCCCCGGCTCGTCCTCCTCTCGCTCCCAGCGCTCGTGGATGCACGGATATCCACGAGCGTCGGGGGGGGGAAAGGGGGAGGGGGCCTGGAAGATAGCCCAGCTTGCTGCCTGTCGTGCCCCTGGTGAACAGATCACAGTGAAATAATTCATACATCACATGATAAGATCTGGTACTTGACTGATACAATGTGCACTCTCTAGTAACAGCATTTGGGGGATATGGATGAACAATTGTTTGTGACACAATTTCAAGGTTTCAGATTCTCTTAGTTTATTAGATATATGGGCATGCCGCTTGATAATAAAGCCCTCCTCAGCCTCCTCAGCTCCCGCCCGTCACCCCGCCACCAGTCTCCTCCGCACCCCGCCCGGTCACTTGCCTCCTCTCCTGCCGCTTCCGTCTCGCCGGCCTGCGCTCCAACCTGGAGCGCATCACGTGACCGCGGCGCGGCGTCCCGGAAGTCGGCGGGAGCAGGCGCTTCCTTCTCTGGCCCCGGCTCGTCCTCCTCTCGCTCCCACCGCTCGTGGATGCACGGATATCCGCGAGCGTCTGGGGGGGAAAGGGGGGGGGGGCCTGGAAGATGGCCCAGCTTGCTGCCTGTCGTGCCCCTGCCCGGGCCCCCGCCACCCCCACTTCCTCCGGTCGCCCTGCCTAGGCCGGTACCCCGCTCCCGACCGCGGCAGGGAGCCAGGGAGGAAGGGGAAAAAAATAAATAAATAAATAAAATACATGTTTCCCAACCCGTCCACCCTCCACTACTTTTCTGTCCGCAGGAACGCCCTGCTCTCTTCTCATCTCTTTCCGCTCTCATAAAAAAAAAAAAAAAAAAAAAAAGGGTCACAGGCAGGGCCTGTTTCCATCCGACATCGCCTGGCCGTGTCCTATCTCTCTCTTTGTTTTTCCGCTCGGGTCACGCAACCCAGGTGTCTTCAAGGTGGTACGCCCACCTCGCATTCCCACACCTACCCCGGGCCTGGTACGCCCAGGCCCCACTTTGTCCCAACAGTCTTCTTCACAGGCACGCCCTGAACCGCCCCTCAACCCGTCCACCCAGGTTCGCCGGGCTCACATTTCTCTCAGCGTCCCCTCGCTACAACCCCATCGGTTCCGCGAGGACGCAAACCCATCCACGTGTTTTCCACTCCTTGGCTCGCCGCTGCAGCGGTCACGCGCCATCCCCCGGCTCCGGCCCGGTCAAATGCCAGGAAACCTCTGGTCTCGCACCAGTGGCGCTTTCCTTAAATCAACACGTTCGGTCTTGTCCTTTCAGGTGACTAAGCTACTCCGTGAGTGCTCCCTTGGAATCCTTTGGCCCCCTGTTTTTTTTTTTTTTTTTTTTCTTCTCGTCCAGGTAAGTAGCGGCCACGATTCACTATTCCGGCCGCCCGGCACAGCCAATCGTGGCATCATATACTGTTCTTTTCAGGTGAACCAGGGATAATCTCGGCTTCGCCAGGTCTCTTCCGTCCCCTCTGTTCACGGCATTAACAGCTCCAGCATCTTAAGGTAAGGTTATTAACCACGCCCAGTAAGGGGACCTCGCGTCCTCCGGCCTCGCCCCGACGCTGGGCACCTCCGTCCCGCTACGCGCTTCTCTCTGTAATACCACCCGCACCCACCTCGCTTCCCCCTCCAGCTTCCTTTTCCCTCTTCGTTTCAGCTCCAACATGTCCCACGTGTCCGACATCGAGGACGCTCTATCGACCGTGGAGTCTGCGGTATCGGAACGGGCAAGTCGCTCTTCTTACCGGACATGGACCATCCCCAAGATGATTGCCGAGCTGGACAAGCGAGGAATCCGCCATTCGGCCACAGCCCGGAAGGCCGAATTATATCACCTATTGTTTCCTGAGCCATCTACAGGGTCCACGGTGCAGATCCCCATGTCGACCATACAGCTGTCACTAACGCAGCTACACGCCACGATAAACAATTTGTCCAGTTCCATCTGTGACATGAATACCAGGCTCCAGGCGGTCGAAAGCAGGGACGCTTCACCTGCCGCACCCTCCAGTCCCGCCCCTGGTCCTTCCACTTCCCAGCCATCTTCCTCAGGTAGGTTGTCTGGGCCGCCCGAAATAGCCCCCTCCTTTTTCGTCCCCGAAAACCTGCGCAGGGACATTCTCGCAGGCAAGGACGTGAACCTGGCTGCGGTCCTCATCTCCACGCACGACACGGTGGAAAACCGGACCATCGCTTGCGGGGACGTGTCCGTAGTCCTGAAGGCCAAAGACGCGAGGTTGAACAAAAAACTCTCCATCCCAGAGTTCGTGCTCGCGTTCAGCCTCTACCGCGACATCATCTGCTGCAGCACACCCAGCCAGAAGAGAGGAGCTGGACGCATATTTATACAGGGTCACGGAGCTTGGGCACAAATACGGAGGATTTGCATATTACGACTATCACCGGTCATTTTCGGCGAAGGCAGCTGCAGCCCTCGCCCAGTTCCAGCATATTACCAACTGGGCCTCCCTCGACATGGAGCTATTCTGCAGACACTTTGCAGGTCTCAGGTCTCCTTTTTGCTCCTTCTGCCAGTCAGTCCTGCACGCCTCCGATTGGTGCCCAAGCTCCCACGCCTCCCCCCTGCCAAAACAGCAGCCGAGCACTTCGGCCCCCCAGAAACCGGGTCCGCTCCTGGACAAATTGGGTCGCCCCATCGTGTACCTGGGAAAAAACCAGTTGTGCAACAATTTCAACTCCAGCTTCTGCAACTATAGCAAATGTAAGGCGCTCCACATTTGTTCCACCTGCTTCCGGGCCCACCCCCAGTCCACCTGCTCCCAGCGCTCGGCCAAAAGCTGACTGGCCGACATTAATGTCCCCCTTCTCATCTCCCTCCTCAATACCCACCACGACCCCGCCTTCGTCCAATTCCTGCATTCCGGATTTTCATCAGGCTTCCACACCGGCCTGGTCACCCTGCCTCGGGATTCCTGGGAGACCCCCAATCTCATGTCAGCCATGACGGACCCGGCCTCGGTGGATTCCCTTCTGCAGGTCGAGCTGCAGAAGGGTTTCATCATAGGGCCTTTTCCCACCCCTCCCTTCCAAGTCTACAGGGTGAGCCCCATTGGGTTGGTCCGCAGCAAAAATTCCAATAAAAACCGATTAATATATGATTTGTCAGCGCCTCATGCATCCAGCACCCCGAGCCTCAACTCGTTGATACCATCGGAAGAATACTCCATGCGCTATTCTTCCCTGGACGAAGCCATCCAACTCATCCTACAGGTAGGGGCAGGGGCTTGGCTCTCAAAAGCGGACATTTCGGACGCTTTCAAGCTTCTACCAATCCAGCCCCACCTCTGGAGGTTTCACGGGATCAAATGGAGGGACCAGTATTACTTTGCCACCCGCCTCACGTTCGGGTCAAAGAGCAGCCCCTGGCTCTTTGATCAGTTCGCCCAGGCCCTCCATTGGATCCTGGTAAACCACGGCAACTGTCCCAGAGTCATACACTACCTGGACGATTTCTTACTGGTCGAGAACCCAAACCACGTGCCCGACAGGTTGGAAAGCCTCCTCTGCATTTTTTCCGCCTTACAGGTCCCAGTGGCGCCATCAAAGGTTGACGGCCCTAGCACGGTCCTCACCTTCTTGGGTATCACGCTCGATACCTGCAGAATGGAAGCCAGACTCCCAGAGGACAAACTAGTCAGGCTCCAGTCATTCATTTCTGCTCACATCGGTTCCAGAACCATGTCCAAGGGCGAACTGCAGTCACTTTTGGGTTCTCTCAACTTTGCAACCCGCATCATGCCGCAGGGACGATCCTTCACAGCAAGACTCCTCCAGTTGTTACCCACAGCCTCAACCCAGGACTCGCTGATCCAACTGGACCGTGAAGCCCTGGCCGACCTGGACATGTGGAGGGTCTTTCTGTCAGCATGGAATGGCATCTCCATGTTCGTCCCTCACTGGAGCCCCACCTGCCCGACCGTGTACTCCGACGCGGCAGCATCCGTCGGGTTCGGCGCCTTATTCGGCCACCAGTGGTTCGCTGATTCCTGGCCCTCCCAGATCCTCTCAGACCCTCAAGCCATCCAGTCCTCTCCTCTCCTTGAATTGTACCCCATCGTGGCAGCAGCTCAAGTCTGGGGCAAAGTATGGAGCAACATGCCCGTGCGTTTTTTCACCGACAACCACACGGTCGTCGACATCATCTCCAAAGGCAGATCCAGTTCACCCAAAGTCATGCGCTTCCTACGCAAACTCACCTGGCTTGCCCTCAAGTACAATTTCCATGTTTCTTGCACCCACATCCAGGGTATCAGGAACGTCGCAGCAGATGCCTTGTCTCGCTTAAACCTGACTCTCTTCTTCCAGGTCATGCCTCAAGCCGACAGAATCGGGATTCCACCCCCGGACTTCGGCTCTCTGATCCTGGACTAGACAGGCACCTAGTCATGGCTCATACTCTCATCCGCAAGTCCCTGTCCGAAAACTCCACAAGGAACTACCAGTCGGGTTGGAAAGCTTTCGAGGTATTTCGTCACCTTCACCCCAAGGGCAACGTAAGCGAAACCGCTTTCATCATGGCTTTCCTGGCATACTGCCACAAGGACCTACACCTCTCCTTCAGCACCATCAGATCGTATCTGTCAGGGGTCCAGCATCACCTCATGATCCGTCAGCCAGACAGCAACCCTATCTTTTCTTCCCACGCCATCAAAGCCACACTGCGGGGTATTCAAAAATGCTCTCACAAATCCGGACCCGCCAGGCAACCCGTCTCAGGGGACCTGTTCAGGAAACTCTCATCCTCCCTAGACGGCAGTCCTTTTGGCCCTTTCAGAAGCTGCATTCTCAAAGCCGCCCTCTACCTAAGCTTCTACGGCTTCCTCCGGCCCGGGGAATTCACCGGCACCTCTCCTCACAACTCAGGCCCGGCTCTAAACCAACTCACCCGTAGTCGCGAGCATTTCACCTTCACCTTGCCAGTCTCCAAAACCTCACAAATCGGGCCCCCAGTGCACATAGAATACTTCCCGACTTCCAACTCCTGGTGTCCCGTGGCCGTCCTCAACGGGTTACTCACCACACTGGGCAATCGGGCTCCCGCCAGCCCTCTCCTTCCTTTCCCGTCACGACCTCTCACGTCCTCGCAGTTTGTCAAACACATTCGCAGCCTCGCGTCCGGGTTAGGGTTCAACCCCCAGGCCATCACGGGCCATTCGTTCCGGATCGGAGCCGCCTCCGCCGCCTCTAAACATGGGGTCCCGGCCCATATCATCCGTAAGATGGGCCGCTGGAAGTCCTCTTGCTTCTCACGATACATCCCGCACCCGAAAGCCGAAATCGCTGCGGCTTTCTCTGACTTAGTTCTGTAGTACCATCTTTCACAATAAAGAGTCGCTCCTTACACCTTTCCTACTCGTATTTTGCCCCCTTTATTTGGCCTACCCTCGTCACGTGGCAACAGGCACACCACCAGCCACTGTAGCTAGATTAGGTTCAGTCACACTCCACAGGCTTCGCGCCGCAGCCAGGACCACAAATGCAGCAGGCTGAATCCAGCCTGCTTTTGTGGGAGGGGCGTAGGGGGGCTTCTTAAGCCCAAGCCTCCCAGCTCACCGGGTGCACGTCCTCTCTCGCCCCTCCCTCCCGACCCTTCTCTTTACATCTCCCATAGGGTATGCCCCCTTTATTTGGCCTACCCTCGTCACGTGGCAACAGGCACACCACCAGCCACTGTAGCTAGATTAGGTTCAGTCACACTCCACAGGCTTCGCGCCGCAGCCAGGACCACAAATATATATATATATATATCTATACTACAGAGGACAGTATACTGCTACAGATGGATCTGGATAGATTGGAGGCTTGGGCAGAGAAGTGGCAGATGAGGTTTAACACTGACAAAAGTAAGGTTATGCACATAGGAAGGAATAATGCAAGTCACCTGTACATACTAAATGGTAAAACACTCGGTAAAACTGACATGGAAAAGGACCGAGGAATTTTAATAAACGGCAAACTAAGCTGCAGAAATCAGTGTTAGGCAACTGCTGCCAAGGCCAATAAGATAATGTGTTGCATCAAAAGGGGCATAGATGTCGGTGATGAGAACATAGTCCTACCACTTTAAACATCATTACTTAATACACACATGGAGTACTGTGTACAGTTCTGGGCTCCTGTGAACAAGGCAGACATAGCAGAGCTGGAGAGGGTTCAGAGGAGGGCAACTAAAGTAAAAACTAGAAAGGGCGGACTACAGGACCCAGAAAGATTATCAAAATTAGGGTTATTCACTTAAAAAAAAAGACGACTGAGGGGAGATCTAATAACTATGTATAAATATATCAGGGGTCAGTACAGAGATCTACCCCATCATCTATTCATTCCCAGGCTGGTGACTGTGACGAGGGGACATCCTCTGCGTCTGGAGGAAAGAAGGTTTGTACACAAACATAGAAGAGGATTCTTTACGGTAAGAGCAGTGAGACTATGGAGCTCTCTGCCTGAGGAGGTGGTGATGGTGAGTACAATAAAGGAATTCAAGAGGGGCCTGGATGTATTTCTGGAGTGTAATAATATTACAGGCTATAGCTACTAGAGAGGGGTCGCTGATCCAGGGAGTTATTCTGATTGCCTGATTGGAGTCGGGAAGGAATTTTTTATTCCACTAAGGTGGGGAAAATTGGCTTCTACCTCACAGTTTTTTTTTTTGCCTTCCTCTGGATCAACTTGCAGGATAATAGACTGAACTGGATGGACAGAGGGCTTTTTTCAGCTTTATAAACTATGTTACTATGTTACTATTTAGGACTCTCAGAAAGGGCACAGGCTTAATTGGTGGCAATAAACGGCAAACAAACAGCCTCTACAAGAGCCAACAGCCAACTTGTCTGGGTGTCAAAACTCTGGCTGAAGTCTACTATAGCAGGACATCAATGAAGATGGATTTTACAGCTTTTTATTTTCAAGGTACAGTTCAGCACAAGGTGCACAAGAGCTATCAGGGTGTGGTCTTGCTCTCCTTGCAACTCACTAATGGGAATTGCAGTTGCAGACTGGCTCCTTTTTTCTATCACAGACTTGTCTTCTCTACATGTCTCATGCTGCTTCAGATTGCAGAGGAAAGATGGCAAAATGACTACCCTTATGGACTAGCTACCTTCTCCACTGCAGTGCCCAGTTGCTTTTGTCGGCCTTGTCTAGGCCCTGAGGTTGTGCACCAAATGGCAAGCGCCACTTACCGTATTTTTCGCCCTATAAGACCCACCGGCCCATAAGACGCACCTAGGTTTTTAGGAGGAAAATAAGAAAAAATATATTTTTAACCAAAAGGTGTGCTTTTGGTGGGTTTGAACTAATGGCGGTCTGTGCATGCCACTATTATGGGGGATCTGTGGATGATACTGTTATGTGGTGGGGGATTTGTGGATGGCACTGTTATGTGGGGGATCTGTGGATGGCACTGTTATGGGGGAAGCTGTGGATGGCATTATGATGGTGGGGGGGATCTGTGGATGGCATGATGGGGGGGATCTGTGGATGGCACTGTTATGAGGTTGTGGATCTGTGAATGAAACTGCTATATGTGTCATCCACAGATCCCCCATAACAGTCCCATCCACAGATCCCCCCATCATAATGCCATCCACAGCCCCCCCATCATTACCCTATCCAAAGATTCCTAAGGAGGGGCTGTAATAGGCGGGGAGAGCGGCGGGCAGTGAGATACCCAGACAGAGGAGAGAGGTCCCATAGCAGAGATTCAGGCTTCATGTCATAGCAGAGAATCATGCTTCACGTCACCCAAAACTGGAACAGTCCATTGTCAGATATTTTGGCGCCGGCACCCAGACAGAGGAGAGAGGTCCCATAGCAGAGATTAAGGCTTCATGTCATAGCAGAGAATCATGCTTCACGTCACCCAACACTGGAACAGGCCACTGTCAGATATTTTTAGGCCCCGGCACCCAGACAGAGGAGAGGTTCATTCAACTTTGGGTTGCCCCGCAATATAATGGTAAAATTAAAATAAAAATAGGATTGAATGAGGAAGTGCCCTGGAGTACAATAATATATGGTTAAGGGGAGGTAGTTAATGTCTAATCTGCACAAGGGACGGACAGATCCTGTGGGATCCATGCCTGGTTCATTTTTATGAACGTCAGCTTGTCCACATTGGCTGTAGACAGGCGGCTGCGTTTGTCTGTAATGACGCCCCCTGCCGTGCTGAATACACGTTCAGACAAAACGCTAGCCGCCGGGCAGGCCAGCACCTCCAAGGCATAAAAGGCTAGCTCTGGCCACGTGGACAATTTGGAGACCCAGAAGTTGAATGGGGCCGAACCATCAGTCATTACGTGGAGGGGTGTGCACATGTACTGTTCCACCATGTTAGTGAAATGTTGCCTCTTGCCAACACGTTCCGTATCAGGTGGTGGTGCAGTTAGCTGTGGCGTGTTGACAAAACTTTTCCACATCTCTGCCATGCTAACCCTGCCCTCAGAGGAGCTGGCCGTGACACAGCTGCCTTGGCGACCTCTTGCTCCTCCTCTGCCTTGCCCTTGGGCTTCCACTTGTTCCCCTGTGACATTTGGGAATGCTCTCAGTAGCACGTCTACCAACGTGCGATTGTACTTGCGCATCTTCCTATCACGCTCCAGTGCAGGAAGTAAGGTGGGCACATTGTCTTTGTACTGTGGATCCAGCAGGGTGGCAACCCAGTAGTCCGCAAACATTAAAATGTGGGCAACTCTGCTGTCGTTGCGCAGGCACTGCACCATGTAGTCGCTCATGTGTGCCAGGCTGCCCAGAGGTAAGGACAAGCTGTCCTCTGTGGGAGGCGTATCGTCGTCGCCCTGCGTTGGGTGCCACGCCGATGTGAACATGCTTCATTCTCATCCTCCTCCACCTCCTCCTCATCCTCGTCCTCCTCCTCCTCTAGTAGTGGGCCCTGGCTGGCCACATTTGTACCTGGCCTCTGCTGTTGCAAAAAACCTCCCTCTGAGTCACTTCTAAGAGACTGGCCTGAAAGTGCTAAAAATGACCCCTCTTCCTCCTCCTCCTCCTCCTCCTCCTGGGCCACCTCCTCTTCCATCATCGCCCTAAGTGTTTTCTCAAGCAGACATAGAAGTGGTATTGTAACGCTGATAACGGCGTCATCGCCACTGGCCATGTTGGTGGAGTACTCGAAACAGCGCAACAGGGCACACAGGTCTCGCATGGAGGCCCAGTCATTGGTGGTGAAGTGGTGCTGTTCCGCAGTGCGACTGACCCGTGCGTGCTGAGGCTGAAACTCCACTATGGCCTTCTGCTGCTCGCACAGTCTGTCCAGCATGTGCAAGGTGGAGTTCCACCTGGTGGGTACGTCGCATATGAGGCGGTGAGCGGGAAGGCCGAAGTTACGCAGACAGGCTGGGCGGCAGGTGCCAACGTTCCTCCAGAGGAGGCAGCAGCAGAAGAGGTAGCAGGGGGAGCCTGAGTGAGTTCCTTGCTTTTAAGGTGTTTAGTCCACTGCAGTTCATGCTTTGCATGCAGGTGCCTGGTCATGCAGGTTTTGCTAAGGTTCAGAACGTTAATGCCTCGCTTCAGGCTCTGATGGCACAGCGTGCAAACCACTCGGGTCTTGTCGTCAGCACATTGTTTGAAGAAGTGCCATGCCAGGGAACTCCTTGAAGCTGCCTTTGGGGTGCTCGGTCCCAGATGGCGGCGGTCAGTAGCAGGCGGATTCTCTTGGCGGCGGGTGCTCTGCTTTTGCCCACTGCTCCCTCTTTTGCTACGCTGTTGGCTCGGTCTCACCACTGCCTCTTCCTCCGAACTGTGAAAGTCAGTGGCACGACCTTCATTCCATGTGGGGTCTAGGACCTCATCGTCCCCTGCATCGTCTTCCACCCAGTCTTGATCCCTGACCTCCTGTTCAGTCTGCACACTGCAGAAAGACGCAGCAGTTGGCACCTGTGTTTCGTCATCATCAGAGACATGCTGAGGTGGTATTTCCATGTCCTCATCATCAGGAAACATAAGTGGTTGTGCGTCAGTGCATTCTATGTCTTCCACCGCTGGGGAAGGGCTAGGTGGATGCCCTTGGGAAACCCTGCCAGCGGAGTCTTCAAACAGCATAAGAGACTGCTGCATAACTTGAGGCTCAGACAGTTTCCCTGATATGCATGGGGGTTATGTGACAGACTGATGGGCTTGGTTTTCAGGCGCATTCTGTGCGCTTTCTGCAGAAGACTGGGTGGGAGATAATGTGAACGTGCTGGATCCACTGTCGGCCACCCAATTGACTAATGCCTGTACCTGCTCAGGCCTTACTATCCTTAGAACGGCTTTGGGCCCCACCAAATATCGCTGTAAATTCTGGCGGCTACTGGGACCTGAGGTAGTTGGTTCACTACGACATGTGGCTGTGGCAGAACGGCCACGTCCTCTCCCAGCACCAGAGGGTCCACTAACACCACCACGACCATGTCCGCGTCCCTTACTAGATGTTTTCCTCATTGTTACTGTTCACCACAATAAGAAAAAAATTATTTGGTCCAATGTATTGAATTCAAATTCAGGCCTTTTTTTACAGACACCTAACACTATCTGGCTATCTATTTAGGTACCGTATTACACTAATACAGGCACAGCAGTAACCACAGATTTAGCTGAATATAAATTGTAGGCCTAGTATTTAGGGCCTGGATGACAGGTATACGTTTACGGACAGAATTAGACTTGGAAATGCATGGTAGCGTGTGAATTTATTGAGGATGACACTATCCGCACCTTCAATCTAATATACCCTTTTATGGATAGATTTAAAGTAGGCCTGATACAGCAGAAACCACTAATTTAGGGAATTGCTAAGTTGGGAATTGTATTTCAACCCAGAACAAAAATATATCCTTTGCCAGACAGCAGACAGTATTACAATTGGCTAGCCACAGCTGAAACACCAGATTTAGGGTACTGCTATTTTGGCAATTGTATTTCACCACTCAATAAAATAGTAAGCACAGCCAAGCCCCTGATGTAGGATATAGCAAAAAAATAACCACACTATTGATGGTTAAATGTATTTGGTGACATAAAAAGGCTCTGGGCAGCCTATAAACAGTGAGCAATTAAATAGCAGCAGTTCAATGATCCACAGCTGTAGATCGATCACTGAATTAAGTGTTTTTTCTGAGTTAATCACTGCTAATCTCGCCCTAACAGCAGCTGCAACCTCTCCCTACACTGATCAGAGCAGAGTGACGTGCGGCGCTACGTGACTCCAGCTTAAGTAGAGGCTGGGTCACATGGTGCTCTGGCCAATCACAGCCATGCCAATAGTAGGCATGGCTGTGATGGCCTCTTGGGGCAAGTAGTATGACGCTTGTTGATTGGCTGCTTTGCAGCCTTTCAAAAAGCGCCAAGAAAGCGATGAACACCGAACCCGAACCCGGACTTTTACGAAAATGTTCGGGTTTGGGTCCGTGTCACGGACACCCCAAAATTCGGTACGAACCCGAACTATACAGTTCGGGTTCGCTCATCCCTACTGGCCAGATAAAACATGACAAGGATGCCTTGTAATTAGGGATGAGCGAACCCAAACTGTATAGTTCGTAAAAGTTCGGGTTCTGTGTTCATCGCTTTCTTGGCGCTTTTTGAAAGGCTGCAAAGCAGCCAATCAACAAGCGTCATACTACTTGCCCCAAGAGGCCATCACAGCCATGCCTACTATTGGCATGGCTGCGATTGGCCAGTGCAGCATGTGACCCAGCCTCTATTTAAGCTGGAGTCACGTAGCGCCGCACGTCACTCTGCTCTGATCAGTGTAGGGAGAGGTTGCAGCTGCTGCTGTTAGGGCGAGATTAGGCAGGGATTTACTCAGCAAAAACACTTAATTCAGTGATCGATCTACAGCTGTGGATTATTGAACTGCTGCTATTTAATTGCTCACTGTTTTTAGGCTGCCCAGAGCGTTTTTATGTCACTTTTTTCTTGGGTGATCGGCGGCCACTTTGTTTCTTGTGGTGCGCCAGCACAAGCTGCCACCAAGTCCATTTAACCATCAATAGTGTGGTTATTTTTTTGCTATATCCTACATCAGGGGCTTGGCTGTGCTTCCTATTTTATTGAGGGGTGAAATACAATTACCAAAATAGCAGTACCCTAAATCTGGTGTTTCAGCTGTGGCCAGCCAATTGTAATACTGTCTGCTGTCTGGCAAAGGATATATTTTTGTTCTGGGTCGAAATACAATTCCCAACTTAGCAATTCCCTAAATCAGTGGTTTCTGCTGTATCAGGCCAACTTTAAATCTATCCATAAAAGGGTATATTTGATTGAAGGTGCGGATAGTGTCATCCTCAATAACTTCACACACACGCTACCGTGCATTTCCAAGTCTAATTCTGTCTGTAAACGTATACCTGTCATCCAGCGCCTAAATACTAGGCCTACAATTTATATTCAGCTAAATCTGTCATTATTGCTGTGGCTGGTCAAGTTATTTGGTGTCCGTCAAAGCACAGTTTTTTTTCTGGGTTGAAATACAATTCCCAACTTAGCAATTCCCTAAATTAGTGGTTTCTGCTGTATCAGACCAACTTTAAATCTATCCATAAAAGGGTATATTAGATTGAAGGTGCAGATAATGTCATCCTCAATAACTTTACACGCTACCGTGCATTTCCAAGTCTAATTCTGTCCGTAAACGTATACCTGTCATCCAGGCCCTAAATACTAGGCCTACAATTTATATTGAGCTAAATCTGTGGTTACTGCTGTGCCTGTATTAGTGTAATACGGTACCTAAATAGATAGCCAGATAGTGTTAGGTGTCTGTAAAAAAAAGGCCTGAATTTGAATTCAATACATTGGGCCAAATAATTTTTTTCTTTTTGTGGTGAACAGTAACAATGAGGAAAATATCTAGTAAGGGACGCGGACGCGGACATGGTCGTGGTGGTGTTAGTGGACCCTCTGGTGCTGGGAGAGGACGTGGCCGTTCTGCCACAGCCACATGTCGTAGTGAACCAACTGCCTCAGGTCCCAGTAGCCGCCAGAATTTACAGCGATATATGGTGGGGCCCAATGCCGATCTAAGGATGGTAAGGCCTGAGCAGGTACAGGCATTAGTCAATTGGGTGGCCGACAGTGGATCCAGCACGTTCACATTATCTCCCACCCAGTCTTCTGCAGAAAGCGCACAGATGGCGCCTGAAAACCAAGCCCATAAGTCTGTCACATCACCCCCATGCATACCAGGGAAACTGTCTCAGCCTCAAGTTATGCAGCAGTCTCTTATGCTGTTTGAAGACTCTGCTGGCAGGGTTTCCCAAGGGCATCCACCTAGCCCTTCCCCAGCGGTGGAAGACATAGAATGCACTGACGCACAACCACTTATGTTTCCTGATGATGAGGACATGGGAATACCACCTCAGCACGTCTCTGATGATGACGAAACACAGGTGCCAACTGCTGCGTCTTTCTGCAGTGTGCAGACTGAACAGGAGGTCAGGGAGGAAGACTGGGTGGAAGACGATGCAGGGGACGATGAGGTCCTAGACCCCACATGGAATGAAGGTTGTGCCACTGACTTTCACAGTTCGGAGGAAGAGGCAGTGGTGAGACCGAGCCAACAGCGTAGCAAAAGAGGGAGCAGTGGGCAAAAGCAGAGCACCCGCCGCCAAGAGAATCCGCCTGCTACTGACCGCCGCCATCTGGGACCGTGCACCCCAAAGGCAGCTTCAAGGAGTTCCCTGGCATGGCACTTCTTCAAACAATGTGCTGACGACAAAACCCGAGTGGTTTGCACGCTGTGCCATCAGAGCCTGAAGCGAGGCATTAACGTTCTGAACCTTAGCACAACCTGCATGACCAGGCACCTGCATGCAAAGCATGAACTGCAGTGGAGTAAACACCTTAAAAACAAGGAACTCACTCAGGCTCCCCCTGCTATTTCTTCTGCTGCTGCCGCCTCGGCCTCTTCTGCTGCTGTCGCCTCGGCCTCTTCCTCCGCCTCTGGAGGAACGTTGGCACCTGCCGCCCAGCAAACAGGGGATGTACCACAAACACCACCACCTCCGTCACCAAGCATCTCAACCATGTCACACGGCAGAGTTCAGCTCTCCATCTCACAAACATTTGAGAGAAAGCGTAAATTCCCACCTAGCCACCCTCGATCCCTGGCCCTAAATGCCAGCATTTCTAAACTACTGGCCTATGAAATTCTGTCATTTAGGCTGGTGGACACAGACAGCTTCAAACAGCTCATGTCGCTTGCTGTCCCACAGTATGTTGTTCCCAGCCGCCACTACTTCTCCAAGAGAGCCGTGCCTTCCCTGCACAACCAAGTATCCGATAAAATCAAGTGTGCACTGCGCAACGCCATCTGTGGCAAGGTCCGCCTAACCACAGATACGTGGACCAGTAAGCACGGCCAGGGACGCTATATCTCCCTAACTGCACACTGGGTAAATGTAGTGGCGGCTGGGCCCCAGGCGGAGAGCTGTTTGGCGCACGTCCTTCCGCCGCCAAGGATCGCAGGGCAACATTCTTTGCCTCCTGTTGCCTCCTCCTCCTACTCGGCTTCCTCCTCCTCTTCTTCCACCTGCTCATCCAGTCAGCCACACACCTTCACCACCAACTTCAGCACAGCCCGGGGTAAACGTCAGCAGGCCATTCTGAAACTCATATGTTTGGGGGACAGGCCCCACACCGCACAGGAGTTGTGGCGGGGTATAGAACAACAGACCGGCGAGTGGTTGCTGCCGGTGAGCCTCAAGCCGGGCCTGGTGGTGTGCAATAATGGGCGAAATCTCGTTGCAGCTCTGGGACTAGCCGGTTTGACGCACGTCCCTTGCCTGGCGCATGTGCTAAATTTGGTGGTGCAGAAGTTCATTCATAACTACCCCGACATGTCATAGCTGCTGCATAAAGTGCGGCCGTCTGTTCACGCTTCCGGCGTTCACATCCTGCCGCTGCTCGCCTGTCTGCGCTACAGCGTAACTTCGGCCTTTTCGCTCACCGCCTCATATGCGACGTACCCACCAGGTGGAACTCCACCTTGCACATGCTGGACAGACTGTGCGAGCAGCAGCAGGCCATAGTGGAGTTTCAGCTGCAGCACGCACGGGTCAGTCGCACTGCGGAACAGCACTACTTCACCACCAATGACTGGGCCTCCATGCGAGACCTGTGTGCCCTGTTGCGCTGTTTCGAGTACCCCACCAACATGGCCAGTGGCGATGACGCCATTATCAGCGTTACAATACCACTTCTATGTCTCCTTGAGAAAACACTTAGGGCGATGATGGAAGAGGAGGTGGCCCAGGAGGAGGAGGAAGAGGAAGAGGGGTCATTTTTAGCACGTTCAGGCCAGTCTCTTAGAAGTGACTCAGAGGGAGGTTTTTTGCAACAGCAGAGGCCAGGTACAAATGTGGCCAGCCAGGGCCCACTACTGGAGGAGGAGGAGGACGAGGATGAGGAGGAGGTGGAGGAGGATGAGGATAAAGCATGTTCACAGCGGGGTGGCACCCAACGCAGCTCGGGCCCATCACTGGTGCGTGGCTGGGGGGAAACACAGGACGATGACGATACGCCTCCCACAGAGGACAGCTTGTCCTTACCTCTGGGCAGCCTGGCACACATAAGCGACTACATGCTGCAGTGCCTGCGCAACGACAGCAGAGTTGCCCACATTTTAACGTGTGCGGACTACTGGGTTGCCACCCTGCTGGATACACGGTACAAAGACAATGTGCCCACCTTACTTCCTGCATTGGAGCGTGATAGGAAAATGCGCGAGTACAAGCGCACATTGGTAGACGCGCTACTGAGAGCATTCCCAAATGTCACAGGGGAACAAGTGGAAGCCCAAGGCCAAGGCAGAGGAGGAGCAAGAGGTCACCAATAGGGATGAGCGAACTCGAACTGTATAGTTCGGGTTCGTACCGAATTTTGGGGTGTCCGTGACACGGACCCGAACCCGGACATTTTCGTAAAAGTCCGGGTTCGGGTTCGGTGTTCGTCGCTTTCTTCGCGCTTTTGTGACGCTTTCTTGGCGCTTTTTGAAAGGCTGCAAAGCAGCCAATCAACAAGCGTCATACTACTTGCCCCAAGAGGCCATCACAGCCATGCCTACTATTGGCATGGCTGTGATTGGCCAGAGCACCATGTGACCCAGCCTCTATTTAAGCTGGAGTCACATAGCGCCGCCCGTCACTCTGCTCTGATTAGCGTAGGGAGAGGTTGCGGCTGCGACAGTAGGGCGAGATTAGGCAGATTAACTCCTCCAAAGGACTTGATTAACTGATCGATCTGCAGCTGTGGATCATTGAGCTGCTGATCCTCAATTGCTCACTGTTTTTAGGCTGCCCAGACCGTTTGTCAGTCACATTTTTCTGGGGTGATCGGCGGCCATTTTGTGTCTTGTGGTGCGCCAGCACAAGCTGCGACCAAGTGCATTTAACCCTCAATGGTGTGGTTGTTTTTTGGCTAAAGCCTACATCAGGGTGAAGCTGTCACACCAAGTGCATTTAACCAGCAATAGTCTGTTCATTTTTTGGCCATATACAAAATCAGGGGCAAGCTGCGCCTGTCACCAAGTGCATTTAACCCTCAATGGTGTGGTTGTTTTTTGGCTAAAGCCTACATCAGGGTGAAGCTGTCACACCAAGTGCATTTAACCAGCAATAGTCTGTTCATTTTTTGGCCATATACTAAATCAGGGGCAAGCTGCGCCTGTCACCAAGTGCATTTAACCCTCAATGGTGTGGTTGTTTTTTGGCTAAAGCCTACATCAGGGTGAAGCTGTCACACCAAGTGCATTTAACCAGCAATAGTCTGTTTATTTTTTGGCCATATCCCAGTCTAATTCTGTCACTAAATCCATACCGGTCACCCAGCGCCTAAATACTAGGCCTCAAATTTATATCCCGCTAAATCTGTCCTTAGTGCTGTAGCTGGGCGAGTTATTTAGTGTCCGTTCAAGCACATTTCTTGTTCTGGGTTGAAATACAATTCCCAATTTAGCAATTTCATAATTTAGTGGTTTCTGCTATATCAGAGCTATTTGAAATCTATCCCTAAAAGGGTATATAATATTCAAGGTGCACATTGGGTCATTCAGAATAACTTCACACACACCCGCTACTGTGTATTTCCAAGTCTAATTCTGGCACTAAACCCATACCTGTCACCCAGCGCCTAAATACTAGGCCTCAAATTTATATCCAGCTAAATCTGTCCCTAGTGCTGTAGCTGGGCGAGTTATTTAGTGTCCGTTCAAGCACATTTCTTGTTCTGGGTTGAAATACAATTCCCAATTTAGCAATTTCATAATTTAGTGGTTTCTGCTATATCAGAGCTATTTGAAATCTATCCCTAAAAGGGTATATAATATTCAAGGTGCACATTGGGTCATTCAGAATAACTTCACACACACCCGCTACTGTGTATTTCCAAGTCTAATTCTGGCACTAAACCCATACCTGTCACCCAGCGCCTAAATACTAGGCCTCAAATTTATATCCCGCTAAATCTGTCCTTAGTGCTGTAGCTGGGCGAGTTATTTAGTGTCCGTTCAAGCACATTTCTTGTTCTGGGTTGAAATACAATTCCCAATTTAGCAATTTCATAATTTAGTGGTTTCTGCTATATCAGAGCTATTTGAAATCTATCCCTAAAAGGGTATATAATATTCAAGGTGCACATTGGGTCATTCAGAATAACTTCACACACACCCGCTACTGTGTATTTCCAAGTCTAATTCTGGCACTAAACCCATACCTGTCACCCAGCGCCTAAATACTAGGCCTCAAATTTATATCCCGCTAAATCTGTCCTTAGTGCTGTAGCTGGGCGAGTTATTTAGTGTCCGTTCAAGCACATTTCTTGTTCTGGGTTGAAATACAATTCCCAATTTAGCAATTTCATAATTTAGTGGTTTCTGCTATATCAGAGCTATTTGAAATCTATCCCTAAAAGGGTATATAATATTCAAGGTGCACATTGGGTCATTCAGAATAACTTCACACACACCCGCTACTGTGTATTTCCAAGTCTAATTCTGGCACTAAACCCATACCTGTCACCCAGCGCCTAAATACTAGGCCTCAAATTTATATCCCGCTAAATCTGTCCCTAGTGCTGTAGCTGGGCGAGTTATTTAGTGTCCGTTCAAGCACATTTCTTGTTCTGGGTTGAAATACAATTCCCAATTTAGCAATTTCATAATTTAGTGGTTTCTGCTATATCAGAGCTATTTGAAATCTATCCCTAAAAGGGTATATAATATTCAAGGTGCACATTGGGTCATTCAGAATAACTTCACACACACCCGCTACTGTGTATTTCCAAGTCTAATTCTGGCACTAAACCCATACCTGTCACCCAGCGCCTAAATACTAGGCCTCAAATTTATATCCCGCTAAATCTGTCCTTAGTGCTGTAGCTGGGCGAGTTATTTAGTGTCCGTTCAAGCACATTTCTTGTTCTGGGTTGAAATACAATTCCCAATTTAGCAATTTCATAATTTAGTGGTTTCTGCTATATCAGAGCTATTTGAAATCTATCCCTAAAAGGGTATATAATATTCAAGGTGCACATTGGGTCATTCAGAATAACTTCACACACACCCGCTACTGTGTATTTCCAAGTCTAATTCTGGCACTAAACCCATACCTGTCACCCAGCGCCTAAATACTAGGCCTCAAATTTATATCCCGCTAAATCTGTCCTTAGTGCTGTAGCTGGGCGAGTTATTTAGTGTCCGTTCAAGCACATTTCTTGTTCTGGGTTGAAATACAATTCCCAATTTAGCAATTTCATAATTTAGTGGTTTCTGCTATATCAGAGCTATTTGAAATCTATCCCTAAAAGGGTATATAATATTCAAGGTGCACATTGGGTCATTCAGAATAACTTCACACACACCCGCTACTGTGTATTTCCAAGTCTAATTCTGGCACTAAACCCATACCTGTCACCCAGCGCCTAAATACTAGGCCTCAAATTTATATCCCGCTAAATCTCTCGTTACCGCTGTCCTGTTGTGGCTGGGAAAGTTATTTAGTGTCCGTCAAAGCACATTTTTTGTTCTGGGTTGAAATACAATTCCCAATTTAGCAATTTCATAATTTAGTCGTTTCTGCTATATCAGAGCTATTTGAAATCTATCCCTAAAAGGGTAGATCATATTGAAGGTGCACATAGGGTCATTCAGAATAACTTCACACACACGCTTCTGTGCATTTCCAAGTCTAATTCTGTCACTAAATCCATACCGGTCACCCAGCGCCTAAATACTAGGCCTCAAATTTATATCCCGCTGAATTTGAATACAATACATTGGGCCAAATAATATATTTGTTGTTGTGGTGAACCATAACAATGAGAAAAACATCTAGTAAGGGACGCGGACGTGGACATGGTCGTGGTGGTGTTAGTGGACCCTCTGGTGCTGGGAGAGGACGTGGCCGTTCTGCCACATCCACACGTCCTAGTGTACCAACTACCTCAGGTCCCAGTAGCCGCCAGAATTTACAGCGATATATGGTGGGGCCCAATGCCGTTCTAAGGATGGTAAGGCCTGAGCAGGTACAGGCATTAGTCAATTGGGTGGCCGACAGTGGATCCAGCACGTTCACATTATCTCCCACCCAGTCTTCTGCAGAAAGCGCACAGATGGCGCCTGAAAACCAACCCCATCAGTCTGTCACATCACCCCCATGCATACCAGGGAAACTGTCTCAGCCTCAAGTTATGCAGCAGTCTCTTATGCTGTTTGAAGACTCCGCTGGCAGGGTTTCCCAAGGGCATCCACCTAGCCCTTCCCCAGCGGTGAAAGACATAGAATGCACTGACGCACAACCACTTATGTTTCCTGATGATGAGGACATGGGAATACCACCTCAGCATGTCTCTGATGATGACGAAACACAGGTGCCAACTGCTGCGTCTTTCTGCAGTGTGCAGACTGAACAGGAGGTCAGGGATCAAGACTGGGTGGAAGACGATGCAGGGGACGATGAGGTCCTAGACCCCACATGGAATGAAGGTCGTGCCACTGACTTTCACAGTTCGGAGGAAGAGGCAGTGGTGAGACCGAGCCAACAGCGTAGCAAAAGAGGGAGCAGTGGGCAAAAGCAGAACACCCGCCGCCAAGAGACTCCGCCTGCTACTGACCGCCGCCATCTGGGACCGAGCACCCCAAAGGCAGCTTCAAGGAGTTCCCTGGCATGGCACTTCTTCAAACAATGTGCTGACGACAAGACCCGAGTGGTTTGCACGCTGTGCCATCAGAGCCTGAAGCGAGGCATTAACGTTCTGAACCTGAGCACAACCTGCATGACCAGGCACCTGCATGCAAAGCATGAACTGCAGTGGAGTAAACACCTTAAAACCAAGGAAGTCACTCAGGCTCCCCCTGCTACCTCTTCTGCTGCTGCCGCCTCGGCCTATTCTGCTGCTGCCGCCTCGGCCTCTTCCTCCGCCTCTGGAGGAACGTTGGCACCTGCCGCCCAGCAAACAGGGGATGTACCACCAACACCACCACCACCACCTCCGTCACCAAGCGTCTCAACCATGTCACACGCCAGCGTTCAGCTCTCCATCTCACAAACATTTGATAGAAAGCGTAAATTCCCACCTAGCCACCCTCGATCCCTGGCCCTGAATGCCAGCATTTCTAAACTACTGGCCTATGAAATGCTGTCATTTAGGCTGGTGGACACAGACAGCTTCAAACAGCTCATGTCGCTTGCTGTCCCACAGTATGTTGTTCCCAGCCGGCACTACTTCTCCAAGAGAGCCGTGCCTTCCCTGCACAACCAAGTATCCGATAAAATCAAGTGTGCACTGCGCAACGCCATCTGTGGCAAGGTCCACCTAACCACAGATACGTGGACCAGTAAGCACGGCCAGGGACGCTATATCTCCCTAACTGCACACTGGGTAAATGTAGTGGCAGCTGGGCCCCAGGCGGAGAGCTGTTTGGCGCACGTCCTTCCGCCGCCAAGGATCGCAGGGCAACATTCTTTGCCTCCTGTTGCCACCTCCTCCTTCTCGGCTTCCTCCTCCTCTTCTTCCACCTGCTCATCCAGTCAGCCACACACCTTCACCACCAACTTCAGCACAGCCCGGGGTAAACGTCAGCAGGCCATTCTGAAACTCATATGTTTGGGGGACAGGCCCCACACCGCACAGGAGTTGTGGCGGGGTATAGAACAACAGACCGACGAGTGGTTGCTGCCGGTGAGCCTCAAGCCCGGCCTGGTGGTGTGTGATAATGGGCGAAATCTCGTTGCAGCTCTGGGACTAGCCAATTTGACGCACATCCCTTGCTTGGCGCATGTGCTGAATTTGGTGGTGCAGAAGTTCATTCACAACTACCCCGACATGTCAGAGCTGCTGCATAAAGTGCGGGCCGTCTGTTCGCGCTTCCGGCGTTCACATCCTGCTGCTGCTCGCCTGTCTGCGCTACAGCGTAACTTCGGCCTTCCCGCTCACCGCCTCATATGCGACGTGCCCACCAGGTGGAACTCCACCTTGCACATGCTGGACAGACTGTGCGAGCAGCAGCAGGCCATAGTGGAGTTTCAGCTGCAGCACGCACGGGTCAGTCGCACTACAGAACAGCACCACTTCACCACCAATGACTGGGCCTCCATGCGAGACCTGTGTGCCCTGTTGCGCTGTTTCGAGTACTCCACCAACATGGCCAGTGGCGATGACACCGTTATCAGCGTTACAATACCACTTCTATGTCTCCTTGAGAAAACACTTAGGGCGATGATGGAAGAGGAGGTGGCCCAGGAGGAGGAGGAGGAGGAGGAGGAAGAGGGGTCATTTTTAGCACTTTCAGGCCAGTCTCTTCGAAGTGACTCAGAGGGAGGTTTTTGGCAACAGCAGAGGCCAGGTACAAATGTGGCCAGCCAGGGCCCACTACTGGAGGACGAGGAGGACGAGGATGAGGAGGAGGTGGAGGAGGATGAGGATGAAGCATGGTCACAGCGGGGTGGCACCCAACGCAGCTCGGGTCCATCACTGGTGCGTGGCTGGGGGGAAAGGCAGGACGATGACGATACGCCTCCCACAGAGGACAGCTTGTCCTTATCCCTGGGCAGCCTGGCACACATGAGCGACTACATGCTGCAGTGCCTGCGCAACGACAGCAGAGTTGCCCACATTTTAACCTGTGCGGACTACTGGGTTGCCACCCTGCTGGATCCACGCTACAAAGACAATGTGCCCACCTTACTTCCTGCACTGGAGCGTGATAGGAAGATGCGCGAGTACAAGCGCACGTTGGTAGACGCGCTACTGAGAGCATTCCCAAATGTCACAGGGGAACAAGTGGAAGCCCAAGGCCAAGGCAGAGGAGGAGCAAGAGGTCGCCAAGGCAGCTGTGTCACGGCCAGCTCCTCTGAGGGCAGGGTTAGCATGGCAGAGATGTGGAAAACTTTTGTCAACACGCCACAGCTAACTGCACCACCACCTGATACGCAACGTGTTAGCAGGAGGCAACATTTCACTAACATGGTGGAACAGTACGTGTGCACACCCCTCCACGTACTGACTGATGGTTCGGCCCCATTCAACTTCTGGGTCTCTAAATTGTCCACGTGGCCAGAGCTAGCCTTTTATGCCTTGGAGGTGCTGGCCTGCCCGGCAGCCAGCGTTTTGTCTGAACGTGTATTCAGCACGGCAGGGGGCGTCATTACAGACAAACGCAGCCGCCTGTCTACAGCCAATGTGGACAAGCTGACGTTCATAAAAATGAACCAGGCATGGATCCCACAGGACCTGTCCGTCCCTTGTCCAGATTAGACATTAACTACCTCCCCATAACCATATATTATTGGACTCCAGGGCACTTCCTCATTCAATCCTATTTTTATTTTCATTTTACCATTATATTGCGAGGCTACCCAAAGTTGAATGAACCTCTCCTCTGCCTGTGTGCTAGGCCTAAATATATGCCAATGGACTGTTGCAGTGGTGGCTGACATGAAGCCTGATTCTCAGCTATGACATGCAGACTAATTCTCTGCTGACATGAAGCCAGATTGTCTGTTACGGGACCTCTCTCCTCTGCCTGGGTGCTGGGCCTAAATTTATGACAATGGACTGTTGCAGTGGTGGCTGACGTGAAGCCTGATTCTCTGCTATGACATGCAGACTGATTCTCTGCTGACATGAAGCCAGATTGTCTGTTACGGGACCTCTCTGCTCTGCCTGTGTGCTAGGCCTAAATATATGCCAATGGACTGTTGCAGTGGTGGGTGACGTGAAGCCTCATTCTCTGCTATGACATGCAGACTGATTCTCTGCTGACATGAAGCCAGATTCTCTGTTACGGGACCTCTCTCCTCTGCCTGTGTGTGCTGGGCCTAAATATATGCCAATGGACTGTTGCAGTGGTGGCTGACGTGAAGCCTCATTCTCTGCTATGACATGCAGACTAATTCTCTGCTGACATGAAGACAGATTCTCTGTTACGGGACCTCCCTCCTCTGCCTGGGTGCTGGGCCTAAATATATGCCAATGGACTGTTGCAGTGGTGGCTGACGTGAAGCCTCATTCTCTGCTATGACATGCAGACTGATTCTCTGCTGACATGAAGACAGATTCTCTGTTACGGGACCTCTCTCCTCTGCCTGTGTGTGCTGGGCCTAAATATATGCCAATGGACTGTTGCAGTGGTGGCTGACGTGAAGCCTGATTCTCTGCTATGACATGCAGACTGATTCTCTGCTGACATGAAGCCAGATTCTCTGTTACGGGACCTCTCTCCTCTGCCTGGTGTGCTGGGCCTAAATATATGCCAATGGACTGTTGCAGTGGTGGCTGACGTGAAGCCTGATTCTCTGCTATGACATGCAGACTGATTCTCTGCTGACATGAAGCCAGATTCTCTGTTACGGGACCTCTCTCCTCTGCCTGGGTGCTGGGCCTAAATATATGCCAATGGACTGTTGCAGTGGTGGCTGACGTGAAGCCTCATTCTCTGCTATGACATGCAGACTGATTCTCTGCTGACATGAAGCCAGATTCTCTGTTACGGGACCTCTCTCCTCTGCCTGTGTGTGCTGGGCCTAAATATATGCCAATGGACTGTTGCAGTGGTGGCTGACGTGAAGCCTCATTCTCTGCTATGACATGCAGACTGATTCTCTGCTGACATGAAGCCAGATTCTCTGTTACGGGACCTCTCTCCTCTGCCTGTGTGTGCTGGGCCTAAATATATGCCAATGGACTGTTGCAGTGGTGGCTGACGTGAAGCCTCATTCTCTGCTATGACATGCAGACTAATTCTCTGCTGACATGAAGACAGATTCTCTGTTACGGGACCTCTCTCCTCTGCCTGGGTGCTGGGCCTAAATATATGCCAATGGACTGTTGCAGTGGTGGCTGACGTGAAGCCTCATTCTCTGCTATGACATGCAGACTGATTCTCTGCTGACATGAAGACAGATTCTCTGTTACGGGACCTCTCTCCTCTGCCTGTGTGTGCTGGGCCTAAATATATGCCAATGGACTGTTGCAGTGGTGGGTGACGTGAAGCCTCATTCTCTGCTATGACATGCAGACTGATTCTCTGCTGACATGAAGACAGATTCTCTGTTACGGGACCTCTCTCCTCTGCCTGTGTGTGTGCTGGGCCTAAATATATGCCAATGGACTCTTACAGTGGTGGCTGACGTGAAGCCTGATTCTCTGCTATGATATGAAGACTGATTCTCTGCTGACATGAAGCCAGATTGTCTGTTACGGGACCTCCCTCCTCTGCCTGGGTGCTGGGCCTAAATATATGCCAATGGACTGTTGCAGTGGTGGCTGACGTGAAGCCTCATTCTCTGCTATGACATGCAGACTGATTCTCTGCTGACATGAAGCCAGATTGTCTGTTACGGGACCTCTCTCCTCTGCCTGGGTGCTGGGTAGTGTTGAGCGCGAATATTCGAAAAGCAAATTTTTTTCGCGAATATCGCAACTTCGCGATTTCGCGAATATTTCGAATATAGTGCTATATATTCGTAAAAACGAATATTCGTTTTTTGTTTTCCCCCCCCCCCCCACAAAATTACAGTACACATATAATTGATTGTTTCCCAAAGGTCCAACAGCTCAGATCTTACTCACATTGCCTAGAAAGTGATTGAGGCGCGAATCTTCGTAAGGCGATTTTATTAGCGCACATGCGAATATCGGCACGTCCCAGAACAGAGGCAAAGGGCTTTGCATTCATACATTAGTGAATTGAGTTGCGAATCTTCGTAAGGCGATTTTATTAGCGCACATGCGAATATCTACACTTGTCCCAGAACAGAGGCAAAGGGCTTTGCATTCATACATTAGTGATTGAATTGAGCTGCGAATCTTCGTAAGGCGATTTTATTAACGCAAATGCAAATATCTACACTTGTCCCCAGAACAGAGAGGCAAAGGCCTGTGCATTCATATAGTATAGCACCATATTCGCGAATACGTAGAACTTCGTAAAATTCGATTTACGAATATTCGTATTTTTTATTTTACTTTCCACCTTACAGATTACATTGATCTGTACTCTGTCAACTACTGTCATCACCCCCCACTGTATCTCGATTGATTCCCAAAAGTCTCACATTCCCTAGAAAGTGATTGAGGTGCGAATCTTCGTAAGGCGATTTTATTAGCGCACATGCGAATATCTACACTTGTCCCAGAACAGAGGCAAAGGGCATTGCATTCATACATTAGTGATTGAATTGAGTTGCGAATCTTCGTAAGGCGATTTCATTAGCGCACATGTGAATTTTGCATAGCATATGTATTATGCGATGCGAAAATTCGAATTATCGCATATGCGAAATAATAACGAATTTGAATAATCGCGAATATTTTACGAATATTCTTTCGAATATTCACAAAATTTCGCGAATTCGAATATGGGACATGCCGCTCAACACTAGTGCTGGGCCTAAATTTATGACAATGGACTGTTGCAGTGGTGGGTGACGTGAAGCCTGATTCTCTGCTATGACATGCAGACTGATTCTCTGCTGACATGAAGCCAGATTGTCTGTTACGGGACCTCTCTCCTCTGCCTGGGTGCTGGGCCTAAATATATGCCAATGGACTGTTGCAGTGGTGGCTGACGTGAAGCCTCATTCTCTGCTATGACATGCAGACTAATTCTCTGCTGACATGAAGACAGATTCTCTGTTACGGGACCTCTCTCCTCTGCCTGGGTGCCGGGGCCTAAATATCTGAGAATGGACTGTTCCAGTGGTGGGTGACGGGAAGCCAGATTCTCTGCTATGGAACCTCTCTCCAATTGATTTTGGTTAATTTTTATTTATTTAATTTTTATTTTAATTCATTTCCCTATCCACATTTGTTTGCAGGGGATTTACCTACATGTTGCTGCCTTTTGCAGCCCTCTAGCTCTTTCCTGGGCTGTTTTACAGCCTTTTTAGTGCCGAAAAGTTCGGGTCCCCATTGACTTCAATGGGGTTCGGGTTCGGGACGAAGTTCGGATCGGGTTCGGATCCCGAACCCGAACATTTCCGGGATGTTCGGCCGAACTTCTCGAACCCGAACATCCAGGTGTTCGCTCAACTCTAGTCACCAACGCAGCTGTGTCACGGCCAGCTCCTCTGAGGGCAGGGTTAGCATGGCAGAGATGTGGAAAAGTTTTGTCAACACGCCACAGCTAACTGCACCACCACCTGATACGGAACGTGTTAGCAGGAGGCAACATTTCACTAACATGGTGGAACAGTACGTGTGCACACCTCTCCACGTAATGACTGATGGTTCGGCCCCATTCAACTTCTGGGTCTCCAAATTGTCCACGTGGCCAGAGCTAGCCTTTTATGCCTTGGAGGTGCTGGCCTGCCCGGCGGCCAGCGTTTTGTCTGAACGTGTATTCAGCACGGCAGGGGGCGTCATTACAGACAAACGCAGCCGCCTGTCTACAGCCAATGTGGACAAGCTGACGTTCATAAAAATGAACCAGGCATGGATCCCACAGGACCTGTCCATCCCTTGTGCAGATTAGACATTAACTACCTCTCCTTAACCGTATATTATTGTACTCCAGGGCACTTCCTCATTCAATCCTATTTTTATTTTCATTTTACCATTATATTGCGGGGCAACCCAAAGTTGAATGAACTTCTCCTCTGTCTGGGTGCCGGGGCCTAAAAATATCTGACAGTGGCCTGTTCCAGTGTTGGGTGACGTGAAGCATGATTCTCTGCTATGACATGAAGCCTGAATCTCTGCTATGGGACCTCTCTCCTCTGTCTGGGTGCCGGGGCCAAAATATCTGACAATGGACTGTTCCAGTTTTGGGTGACGTGAAGCATGATTCTCTGCTATGACATGAAGCCTGAATCTCTGCTATGGGACCTCTCTCCTCTGTCTCGGTGCCGGGGCCTAAATATCTGACAATGGACTGTTCCAGTTTTGGCTGACGTGAAGCCTGATTCTCTGCTATGACATGAAGACTGATTCTCTGCTGACACGAAGCCTGAATCTCTGCTATGGGACCTCTCTCCTCTGTCTGGGTGCCGGGGCCTAAATATATGACAATGGACTGTTCCAGTTTTGGCTGACGTGAAGCCTGATTCTCTGCTATGACATGAAGCCTGATTCTCTGCTGACATGAAGCCTGAATCTCTGTTATGGGACCTCTCTTCTCTGTCTGGGTGCCGGGGTCTAAATATATGACAATAGACTGTTCCAGTTTTGGCTGACGTGAAGCCTGATTCTCTTCTATGACATGAAGACTGATTCTCTGCTGACATGAAGCCTGAATCTCTGTTATGGGACCTCTCTCCTCTGTCTGGGTGCCGGGGCCTAAATATATGACAATTGACTGTTCCAGTTTTGGCTGACGTGAAGCCTGATTCTCTGCTATGACATGAAGACTGATTCTCTGCTGACATGAAGCCTGAATCTCTGTTATGGGACCTCTCTCCTCTGCCTGGGTGCCGGGGCCTAAATATATGACAATGGACTGTTCCAGTTTTGGCTGACTTGAAGCCTAATTCTCTGCTATTAGAAAAAATTGCGGAGTCCGCACACCTTGATATAATGGTGTGTGCTCGTAGAGGACGTCAGTCGCAGAATATATAATGATAATCCACGGCACACCGAACTCTTTTTGTTTTGCAAAATTTATTATAGGTGCAAAAAATTATTATTCACAGGTTTCGTCAATATATGACTAGTTGCGCCATAATTATGATATAACAAATCCCATATATTTGTGGGCCATGATAATTCCCGACGTTTCGGTCCTGTCAAAGACCTTTATCAAGGGATCTGTAAAGGAGTATAAATATAGAAGTTTTACTGGTGTCTCAACGTGGCGAACATAGTTTAATATTGACCCATGAAAAAAAGGAGGGAGAGGAAAGAAAAGGGTATATAAATGTACAGATCTCAGAGTCATAAAGATAATAATGGGTGTAGGAGATAGGTAAAGTAGGAGATAGGTAAAGTATGTAAAGTATGGGGGATATAAGGGGTGTGAGACTGGTTAAGTAATTATAGTCTCTGATACTAGATCATTATATAATTCTCTGCTATGACATGAAGCCTGATTCTCTGCTCACATGAAGCCTGATTCTCTGCTATTGGACCTCTCTCCAATTGATATTGGTTAATTTTTATTTATTTTATTTTTATTTTTATTCATTTCCCTATCCACATTTGTTTGCAGGGGATTTAACTACATTTTGCTGCCTTTTGCAGCCCTCTAGCCCTTTCCTGGGCTGTTTTACAGCCTTTTTAGTGCCGAAAAGTTCGGGTCCCCATTGACTTCAATGGGGTTCGGGTTTGGGACGAAGTTCGGGTCGGGTTCGGATCCCGAACCCGAACATTTCCGGGAAGTTCGGCCGAACTTCTCGAACATCCAGGTGTTCGCTCAACTCTACTTGTAATATGTACTGAGGTCTTCTGAGATGCCTTACAGAAGCTTTCTCTTTATTTATAATGAAAATTCTTTCCCTCATAGTTTAGGATTGCAATTCATCCAATTACATGACGCTTTTAGGAGTTATCTCTAAGCAGAACTTGGTAACATTATATAAAAAAAACCTGTGTATAAATATATTAGTGCACTACATAAACCAAATCTATTTAAATGAGACTAGAAGACTACAAGCACACATGACCTTTAGATTACAGATATTTGATTTTACAGTTAAAAAGTTAGATACTTCCTGAGGAAAATTACATTTTGATATATTATCCATTTATCAAGGGCAATCTGTAGTAACATCCTAAATTACAATCCAGATTAGCAGTTAAAGAGAGAAGTAGAAATTATTTTTAAACACGTATGATCTATTTAACAATTTATGGCTGTATTCTAAGGGTACTTTTAAGTACTGATCGGTTCTGTCACCTTCAATTTTGTCTCTTTTATATTACTTGTAATATTCTGTATAATAAAGTTTCCCTTGTAATTCCCTTGTAATGTAGTGGGTTAGAGAAGTACCCATTCCCCATTGTGCTGATGAGACCACATTCCTGAGTGATCTGAGACATGCGTA
Source organism: Bufo gargarizans (assembly GCF_014858855.1). Classification (NCBI taxonomy): domain Eukaryota; kingdom Metazoa; phylum Chordata; class Amphibia; order Anura; family Bufonidae; genus Bufo; species Bufo gargarizans. The sequence continues at coordinate 22,851,099 of NC_058081.1, forward strand.
ATGCACACTGGAAGAGGGGCAGATGGGAATAACTCTGTTTTGCACACATACATTCGGGGGACTCCACTTGGAACCTCATCCTAGATGTATAGTGCTGCTCATAATTATTCATACCCCTGGCAAATATTGACTTAGTTACTTTTATTTAACCAGCAAGTAATTTTTTGACTGGAAATGACATAGGTGTCTCCCAAAAGATAATAAGACGATGTACAAGAGGCATTATTGTGGAAAAAAAAACAATTTCTCAGCTTTTTTTTTACATTTGAGCAAAAAATATAAAATGTTCCGCACTGTGGAAAATCTCTGAGGACGTTTTCGGAAGCCAAACGTGACACCTGTGCTAGCCAGGAGGATAGTTAGAGAGGTGAAAAGAATCCAAGGATCACCACCAAGGCCATCCTGGTGAATCTGGGCTCTGCTGGTGGCAATGTCTCAAGGCAGACAATCCAACGGACACTGCACACTGCTGGGTTCCACGGATGCAGACCAGGCACACAAAAGCTTTCTTGGCCTTTGCGAAAGCTCATCTGGACAAAGAAGAAGACTTCTGGTCTTCTGTGTTATGGTCAGATGAAACAAAAAATGAATTGTTTGGTCACAATGATATTTCCTTCATTTGGCGTAAAAATGGAGAAGCCTTCAACCCAAAGAACACCATCCCCACTGTTAAACATGGTGGTGGGAACCTAATGCTTTGGGGGTGTTTTTCAGCCAATGGACCAGGGAACCTAATCACAGTAAACGGCACCATTGAAAAAGAGCAATACATGAGGATTCTCAACGACAACATCAGGCAGTCTGCAGAGAAACTTGGCCTTGGGCACCAGTGGACATTTCAGCATGACAATGGCCCAAAACACACAGCAAAAGTGGTGAAGAAATGGTTAGCAGACATCAACATTAACGTTTTGGAGTGGCCCAGCCAGAGTCCAGACTTGAATCCAAGTGAGAATCTGTGGAGGGAGCTAAAGATCAGGGTGATGGCAAGAAGACCCTCCAACCTGAAAGATTTGGAGCTCATTGCTAAAGATAAATGGGCAAAAATACCTGTGGAGACCTGCAAAAAGCTGGACTGCAATTATAGGAAGCGTCTGATTGCTGTAATAGCCAATAAAGGCTTTTCTATTGATTATTGAGAAGGGTATTAACAATTTGGGACTGGATACTTTTTGCTCAAATGTAAATTAAAGCTGAGAAATGTTTTTTTTTTCCACAATAATGCCTCTTGTACATCGTCTTATTATCTTTTGGGAGACACCTATGTCATTTCCCGTCAAAAGATTACTTGCTGGTTGAATAAGGCCTCATGCACACAACCGTTTTTTTTTTAAGGTCTGCAAAAACGGGGTCCGTAGGTCCGTGATCCGTAACCGTTTTTTCTTCCGTGGGTCTTCCTTGATTTTTGGAGGATCCACGGACATGAAAAAAAAGTCGTTTTGGTGTCCGCCTGGCCGTGCGGAGCCAAACGGATCCGTCCTGAATTACAATGCAAGTCAATGGGGACGGATCCATTTGATGTTGACACAATATGGTGCAATTGCAAACGGATCCGTCCCCCATTGACTTTCAATGTAAAGTCAGGAGTCCCTTTTATACCATCGGATCGGAGTTTTCTCCAATCCGATGGTATATTTTAACTTGAAGCGTCCCCATCACCATGGGAACGCCTCTATGTTAGAATATACCATCGGATTTGAGTTAGATCGTGAAACTCAGATCCGACAGTATATTCTAACACAGAGGCGTTCCCATGGTGATGGGGACGCTTCAGGTTAGAATATACTAAAAGAACTGTGTACATGACTGCCCCCTGCTGCCTGGCAGGTGCTGCCAGGCAGCAGGGGGCAGACCCCCCCCCTGTATTTAACACATTGGTGGCCAGTGCGGCCCCCCTCCCTCCCTCCCCTGTAGTTAACTCATTGGTGGCCAGTGCGGCCGGCCCCCCTCCCTCCCCTGCAGTTAACTCATTGGTGGCCAGTGCAGCCGGCCCCCCCCCTCCCGCCCTGTAGTTAACTCATTGGTGGCCAGTGCGGCCGGCCCCCCCCTCCCTCCCCTGTAGTTAACTCATTGGTGGCCAGTGGCCCCCCCTATCATTGGTGGCAGCGGAGAGTACCGATCGGAGTCCCAGTTTAATCGCTGGGGCTCTGATCGGTAACCATGGCAACCAGGACGCTACTGCAGTCCCGGTTGCCATGGTTACTTAGCAATTTGTAGAAGCATTATACTTACCTGTGAGCTGTGCTGTCTGTGATCGGCCGGGCGCTCCTCCTACTGGTAAGTGACAGATCATTAAGCAATGCGCCGCACAGACCTGTCACTTACCAGTAGGAGGAGCTCCCGGCCGGATATCGCAGCTCGCAGGTAAGTATAATGCTTCTACAAATTGCTAAGTAACCATGGCAACCGGGACTGCAGTAGCGTCCTGGCTGCCATGGTTAGCGATCGGAGCCCCAGCGATTAAACTGGGACTCCGATCGGTACTCTCTGCTGCCACCAATGATAGGGGGGGAGACTTAAATTAGGAGGGGAGGGAGGGAGGGGCCCACTGGCCACCAATGAGTTAACTACAGGGGAGGGAGGGGGGGCCGGCCGCACTGGCCACTAATGAGTTAACTACAGGGGAGGGAGGGGGGGCCGCACTGGCCACCAATGTGTTAAATACAGGGGGAGGGGGGGGGGTCTGCCAGGGAGCAGTCATGTACACAGTTCTTTTAGTATATTCTAACCTGAAGCGTCCCCATCACAATGGGAACGCCTCTGTGTTAGAATATACTGTCGGATCTGAGTTTTCATGAAGTGAAAACTCAGCTCTGAAAAAACTTTTATGCAGACGGATCTGCGGATCCATCTGTGTAAAAGTAGCCTACGGCCACGGACCACGGACGCGGATGCCAATCTTGTGTGCATCCGTGTTTTTTCACGGACCCATTGACTTGAATGGGTCCGTGAACCGTTGTCTGTCAAAAAAAAATGAACAGGTCATATTTTTTTGACGTAACATGAAACACGGACCACGGATGCGGCTGCAAAACGGTGCATTTTCCGATTATTCCACAGACCCATTGAAAGTAAATGTGTGCATGAGGCCTAAAAGTAACTTTAAGTAAAAATTTGCCAGGGCTATAAATAATTATGGGCAGCACTGTAAGTGTTATAGCATGACCGATTGGATCTCTACCTATAGGCTTGTGATGTTTATTTACTTTTTATTATTCTGTATGTGACTTCTCTGTGTTATCTTGCATCTAATCACAATTAGTAAATAACTTGTCATCACCTATTGGTCCCACAAGGTGCAGCCTCGTCTGAGTTTGTTCTAATTGACTCTCTAATTACAGTATGCACTACTCCTAGCTAGATGTCTTGACATAAAAATATAACATATAACAATACAAATATAATAAAGAAGAAGGCCCATTTGACCATATAATACACTTGTCACACATAAAAATATGCACTGGAGCTTCAAACAAAAGAAAAATACCAAAAGTAAAAAAAATATGCATGTAATTGTTCAACAAATGTCTACCAATAAGGAAAATATTTATTGCAGGCATGCTCAACCTGCGGCCCTCCAGCTGTTTTAAAACTATAACTCCCACAATGCCCTGCTGTAGGCTGTTCGGGCATGCTGGGAGTTGTAGTTTTGCAACAGCTGGAGGGCTGCAGGTTGAACATGCCTGATTTATTGCATTCCCCACCTAGTTAAACATTTGGTAGAAATTAAAGCAAATCGGCAAGGAGCATAAAAGCATTCTTGACATAAAGGGCTTGTTCACACGACCGTATGGCATTTTCAGTGTTTTGCGGTCCGTTTTTAACAGATCCGTCTTTTGCTTCAGTAGTGTTTCCAGTTCCATTCCATTTTTCCGTTCTGTTTTTCCATATGGTATATACAGTATACAGTAACTACATAGAAAAAATTGAGCTGGGCATAAAATTATCAATAGATGGTTCTGCAAAAACGGAATGGATATGGAAGACATACGGAACGTGATTTGCGGGCAATAATAGGACATGTATATGGAGTGCAGTTTTTTTTTTTTTTTGCGGAACCATTGAAATTAATGGTTCTGTATACGGCAAACTGATTCGTAACAAACTGGGTTCGTTATGAATGTCACTAAAATTTGTCCCCCAAACAAACCCGAAGCATTTTAGGTTGTCTTCGGACGAATTCAGTTAAATGGCACACAGCGCCATTTCACTGCACATATTGGTTTGAAAAACCACGAGGAAGGAAGAAGAAGGATGCTCACATGACCCATGGAGGAAGTGGTGGGGAAGAGCCTGTATCAGCCAATCAGCGGGGCAGCAGGCAAGGAACGTAATTCTGTGTTGAGCTGTTAAATGGGTTTTTCGGGAATTAAGAAAATGAAAATGCTTAAATATTCCTTCATTATAAATATATTCCCAAATACCTTACATTAGTTATAATGGCTCGTTTTGTCTGGGGAGAAATCATTAGGAGAAACAAAATGGCCGCTGGATGGAAGTATGCAGTGTCTGACAGAAAGCAATCTCACACAATATACAGAGTCACAAGCAAGCCTCTATTCTAGCATAACAAGGACAGTCTAAGGAAAGAATAGAAATAAATCATTGTGTAAAATACTAGGGACTTTGATTAGGGAAATCTTAAGAGAGTGAGTGACTGGATGAGGAACAGTCAGTGCTTAATAATACAGTTGGTGCAGAACCTCATCCTAGCATTTTTGCATTACAAAGCTAGCCACCAAGAAAAAATGTTTGTTTGTTTTTCACTTAAACAGAGAGACAGCTGTTCTTTATTTCAAAACTTCAAGTTTCTATATAGGCTTTATTGCCAGCACAGCACCCCAATAGCATTCTGGCAAAAGCAATTGGCCATTTTTTTTCAAGCGCGTTGCATTATAGCAGAAGCATTTAACAACCATTCCGCAATTTTTATTTCAGTGAAATTAAACACAAATACGGTAATACAATAGAAATAAATATTACTGCTTTTCCTGCATCATTATATTGGTGGTGGCGGGGGCTATAATCGCATTATAAGTTTGCAACATGTTTACTGTATTAACAGCAAAGAAAGGTCTCTTTTGAACCTGTGTTTTTAAATGCAAATAACGCAGTACACACAAATCTTACTGGCCCTTCCTGCATCGTTATATTGGTGTCGTAGTGTGAGAGATTAACTGCATTACAGGTTTGCAACGTGTGTCTTAATAGTAAACAACGGTCTTTTTTAGAATGTGCGTTTTTAAGCCCAAAAAAAAACACAGACATCAATCTCCCCAGCCTTTCCTGCATCATTATATTGGTTGCGGTGGTGGGAAATAATTGCTCTACAAGTAGACCCTAAAGAAAGGTCTTTTTTAACCTATGTTTTTAAATGCAAATAATACAGTAGACAGAAATCTTATCAGCATCGGGGGTGGGGGGGGGGGGCGAGGACACTTAATTGCGCTTCTGTCTTTAAATTACATAAAACTTTTGGGCAATCTTGCTATAAATGTTCCATAATTTGAGTGACTGTGTACCAAACTCATAACTTTTCATTTAGGAAAATTGTGAGCTTTCATTAGACCTTATAATAAGATGTTTGGAATATGGAAGAGTTCGAAAAAAAATAACCCAGGCCCTTCCAGAGCCAGAAAGTGGGTAGCAGCAGCACCAGCTAGCCACGAGTAGTATTAGTAGGCCACAGTTATTCCTGGCTTCCGAAAGGCACAACATTATTATTGAGGACAAAGAGGATGAATGGCTCACGCCTCCACTCGGTCATGGTAGGATGACATAGTGGTCACTTCAGAGTCACCGTGCCTTGGAGTCTAGGGCCACAGTATTCCTACTGCTCCTTCTCTGTTTTCACTGCCCTCTCCTTGTTGGGAGCCTTCCTTTTTCCAGCTCTACAGAGTCACCCACCTCCCAGCATCTTCACTGCCAAGAGTAGCAGAAGCAGTAGCAGCCAGTTCAGTCTCCTCAATATCATGATCATGGAAGGGTTTTTTCAGGTGCCCCACCAGGCTGAGGCAAATCAGCAATAGTGTTGAGAGCGAATATTCGAATTGCGAATATTTTACGCGAATATCGCAATTTCGAGATTTCGCGAATATTTAGAATATCGATCTATATATTCGTGAAATCGAATATTCGTTTTTTTTTTATTATTATATTTTTTTATTTCCCACTTCCCTAAGTTGTTCTTACCCGTCCTTTGGATTCCTGGCTTCCTGGCTGCTCCAGTCAGTGCCCGTTGCCGCTTCTTAGCACTGCTATATTCCATATTAACTAAATTACAATCTATATGTGTATTTTACGAAATTTCGTAATATTGCTCTAACTTCGTCTTTTAGACTATTCGTAATATTGCTCTTATCCCGTCTTTTAGAATATTCGTATCGTAATATTCTAAAAGACGAAATTAGAGCAATAGTAAGAATATACGCAAAGTTGAAATTGCGATGCGATTAATATAACTCGAAGTAATCGTATGGCGATTTCGACTTAGCACTGCTATATTCCATGATATAGAATATAGCAGTGCTAAGTCGAAATCGCCATGCGATTACTTTGAGTTATATTAATCGCATTGCAATTTCAACTTTGCGTATATTCTTACTATTGCTCTAATTTCGTCTTAGAATATTACGATACGAATATTCTAAAAGACGGGATAAGAGCAATATTACGAATAGTCTAAAAGACGAAGTTAGAGCAATATTATGAATATTCTAAAAGACGAAGTTAGAGCAATATTACGAAATTTTGTAAAATACACATATAGATTGTAATTTAGCTAATATACTGCTATAGTAATTTTTTTAATAGTGAACATATTTTACAAAACTTAAGTTCAGAAGAGGCCAAAAAAAATAGAGATTATAGCACTATATTAGCTAAATTACAATCTATATGTGTATTTTACAAAATTTCGTAATATTGCTCTAACTTCGTCTTTTAGAATATTCGTAATATTCTAAAAGACGAAGTTAGAGCAATATTACGAAATTTCGTAAAATACACATATTAGCCTAGCCATAGTCAATTAGTCATAGGAACGTTGCCTTATACCAGGAGTAGGCAACCTCCGCCTCCCAGCTGTTGTGAAACTACAATTCCCAGCATGCTCCATTCATTTCTATGAGAGTTCTTAGAAGAGCAGAGCAAGTATGCATACTGGGAGTTGTAGTTTCACAACAGCTGGGAGCCGGAGGTTGCCTACCCCTGCCTTATACTATCAAAGAAAAAATTCGCAATACGTGATTGAATAAATCGCATATTATTCGCGATAATTGGAATAATATGCGAATATTCGATTTCGACGAATATAACACGAATATTCAATCGAATATTCGCGAAATATCGCGAAATCGAATATGGCACCTTCCGCTCATCACTAATCAGCAAACGGAGACCTACCACGTCAACGCTTACCTGGACTCTGGCCTTTCTCCAGTGCATACCCTCTTCCCTGACCCCATGGACTTCTAGGCAGGCAGACTACAACAGTGGCTCCAAATGGCACAGTATACTCTCTGTCTTTTTTTCTTGACCAGTCTCCTTCGGCCACAGTTAAGGCATAATATTTGGATGTTTGGTCCCTCAACAAGCCACTGTTGTTTTTTCTATAACAATGTGTGTTTAAACACCATCTGCCCCCAATATGGGACAATTTTGGGAAGTTTGGAATATGAAAAAGCATAACACATGACAACGTGGTGTGTTTTTAAACACACTGTTAGTTAACTCTATCAAACATGCGTTTATCTATAGCTATGTATGTCAGTGTCACTCAGACATCATTTACTATTGCTGTCATTGCATTCCAGAGCTTGGGGAGGGAGGAGGGAAAAATGCATAAAAAATTTACAAAAAGAGATAACATCTCTCTAAAAGGTCTAAGGAGACTAGAGGGAGTTATATACCAATTTTCTGGGCAATTGAAGCAAATTTGTTTCGGGTAGAAACTATTCGTGTCTGAACAGAACTTTTTGAAAACCTGGAACAAGGCTCAGGAGGGAAACATTCTCAATAAAAAAGCTAAACACAATTGGGGGCACAATCTGAAATTAGCTGGGAATTAGATCAGGGACAATGTCAAGAAACATTATTTTACTAAAAGAGTGGTTGAAGCTTTACTAAAATGTGGTTGGGAAATCTAAAGTAAGTGAATCAACACATGCCTGGGATAAACACATGTCTATCCTAGGATAAAAAATAAATAATATAAGTGCAGACTAGATGGACCAGGTGGTCTTTTTCTGCCTTCAATCTTTGAAACAAAACCAAAATTGAAACCAACTCTCAACAGGTTCGCTCATATCTAATTCATATCCCTGAGTGAGTATTACTTTTCACAGCCTCAAATATTGAATATATTTAAAAATGGCGCCTCTAATGTCCTGGTTTCTCAAGCTGTAGATTAAAGGGTTAAACAATGGAGTCACCAGTGTGTATAGAACAGATAGACCTTTGTTCAAATTTATGGAATTATCTCTTGGTGGGAAGATATAAATGGATGACAGTGTCCCGTAGTACATGCACACAATGATCAGGTGGGAGCTGCAAGTGGAGAAGGCTTTATGTTTTCCACTGCTGGTGGGAATCTTGAGGATGGTCTGAATGATGGAAATGTAGGTGACTATGATAAACATGAATGGTGATAAAAGGACGGGAAACGTCAACGCAGTGATGACCAGTTCTACAGAAGAAGTACTGGAGCAGGACAATTGTAGAACAGGAGCAATGTCACAGTAGAAGTGGTTAATAGTGTAATGACCACAAAATGTTAACTTACTTAATAAAATGCATACACTAAGGGCCAAACTAAAGCCCAACAACCAGCAGGAGGTGACCATCTGAAGTTGATGGGTGTAGGTCATAATGGTTGTATAACTCAATGGTCTGCAGATGGCTGCATGTCGATCAAAGGACATGGCCGCCAATAGCAAGCACTGGGCAATGGTTGGAACAGCTAATAAGTAAAGCTGAGATAAACACCGGACAACTGATACTTTTCCCCTTCCCTTCAGTATCAGCCATAACATATTGGGCACAATATTACTGGTAAACAGGATCTCAGACAAGGACAACTGGCTGAGGAAGAAGTACATAGGGGAGTGGAGGCTCTTTGTGACCCCAACCAGGACAATTACCAGGGCATTTGCTGTCAAAGCCATGATGTGGATGATCAAACACAAAGTAAAAACTAAAATCTTGAAGTTATTGAGGTTTCCAAATCCCAAGAGGAGAAATTCTGTGATTGTTGACTGATTTCTCTTGTCCATTCCCTACAGCGTAATAAAGAGAGGATCCAAAGATATTAGGTCAAAGTAATGAAAAAATGTCTTTATATTGTTTTTTCATGTGTCCTAGGAGATCAGCTATTGTCTTCTCATCAGTGTTACAAACCAGGTCTCAGACTCGTTGCTTTTTCTGTGTGGCAACCAACTACAGCTGGGGCCTTTCCCCACTGCTATGCAATGAAAGACCAAGCAGAGTGCCAGCATAAATAAGAAGGGAGCAAAATGAAAGCAACTCAAGACTACACGCCTGTAGTATTGGAATGACTGATCATTATCATCCATGTATAATTATAGCCTTCAAGCTAATGATAAAATTAAAACAAAGCTAATTCAGATGATATTAATGATTTTTCCCCTGATGTCGATTTTTGTTTACCGTCTCTGGAGGATGTATTCGTGTTAGATGCTTCTATTACTTCTGAGGAAATTGCGGAGGCTTTTTCAGCTCTTGCTAGAGGAAATTTCCCAGGCCCTGATGGTATCCCATTACTGGTTTACTCTAAATGTGCAGATATCATAGTGGACCCTTTGAAATATATGTGCAACGACCTAGGAGTGGTAGTGGCCCTGATGAAGTGTTGTGTCACAGTGTACTCCCTCAAGCTGTTGCTTCCTGGGGATCGGTGCAGTGGAAATATAGTACTGAAGAATGAGGCCAGAGTTAAAAGTAACAAAGTATTTTTTACTAAGTGTAACGTAGAACTTTAAATACATAAAGAAGCAGCAAGCTTTAAGTGCAAATCTTCTCTGGAACCAGTAAGGATATGGAGGCAGGTTGGTTTATGGCATTACAGCACTGAGGTTATACTGGCCTAGTGGTGGTTTGGTAATGGATGGCTTGACTGTAATCACACAACTACCAGTGGTGTCTCTAGTGCTGATTGTAGCAGTTCATCTCAAGGCTCAACTAGAGGTAATCAGTTTGGTGCTCTTTGGAAAATTGTTTTCAGGAGCAGGAGCTCAGCAGGTGGCTTCATCACTTCTCTGTTTCTGGACAGGAACTCCCTCTTTTGTCAGGAATCAGGCCAAACCTGAGGGGAGGAACAGGGTGGTTAGCATTTGTCCTTGCCAGCCTTTGCCAACCATTGCTTGTTGCGAACTATGGCCAGAAGCAAACAAAATACTTATTACACAATATAAACAATATACAAATTGTACTAACTCTAGGTCTGGGGTACTAGACATATATGAGGAGGCATTCACTCGGTACACACTGCAAGCCGTCGCTCTATAATTCCAATTCCAATTGTGAGTCATTCCTTTAATTAACATTTACTACAAAATTTTAGGTTGTATAAATGTATCTTACATGTTATACATCTTGACCAATCAGGTTTCATGCCTGAGAAGTTGACTTCAGAAAATATCAGATGGGTTCAGGTGATTCCACAAAATGGAGCAGACATAGGCCTTGATGCTGCTAAGGATTTCAGCTCCATTGATTGGCCATAGTTACCAAGGGTATCCTCTTTTTCCATTACTATTAGCTATAGCTATAGAACTTCAAGCTTCAGTGAAATCTGATTTACAAGTGCATTTTGATTATAAATAGGCTAAAAAGTTTCACATATATGTTAATGATCTTGTTTTATTCATATCCCAGTTGGAGAACACCATCCCCAGTGCCATCACTTTAATTGACATATTTGGTCTATACTTTGACCTTGGAATAAACCAGACAAAATCAAATATAATGTGTCTATGGAATGCCTTTTGGCCAGATACACTATGGGGTCTGCCTGTGGTTTCCCCATTTCAAATATCTTTATATATTTACAATATATCTTGGTGTATTCTTGTAGACTGCCTGAATGTATATCCTCTTTTAGATTACTTTTAGATTACTGGTGAGTTAAATTTCCTATTTGGAGTACTTTGTTACTTTCTGTGGCTGGCCAAATAAACAATATTATAACAATTTTCCTTCCAAAGTATGTATAAATACTTAAGAGTTCCTCATGTTTGGTACTGTTACTTTACCCCTTTCTATGGCTGAATACATTTTGTTAAAACGATTCTCCTTCTAAAGCCTGTATAAATACTTGAGTGTTCCTCATGTTTGGTACTGGTTTACTGTGAATTCTGAGGTCCAGGAATAAAATAGGCTTGACATGGCTAAGGTGCATAAAAAGTTTACTAATTCCCTTTCCATTTCCTGAGTACTTTATGTCATCATAAGGCACAGTGGGGATATATCTTTACCTAATTTTATCTTTATTTTCTTGCTGGACAACTGCGATACTCGAAAACCTGGTCTCTTCTAGATAAACAGTTACCAAACTCTGAGGCACAATTAACAACTTATCTTAATGTATAGCAGTGTGCTCCCATCCATAGACTAGGTATACAAGTGTGGTCATTAGTGATGATCGAGCATGCTAGGCTGAACACCTGTTCGGCTCGAACATCTCGATGCTCGGCACATGGCGGAACTTGGCCGAGTACCGCATGTGCTCGAGCGCAATGCTACACAGCCACTAAACGTGCAGGGAGGTACTGGCACGCACTGTAATGCCGTAGCCATGTTGGCTACTGGCATTACAGTGATTGGCTGGCCGGAACGCATTATCGGGTGCTATAAAGCTGACACGTGTTCAGCTCAGCCTTAGTCAGGGAGAGCTGAGCATAGGAAGGGAAAGAAAGTGTAGGGAGTGTTATTGGAAGATTTTTATTAGAAAAACTTTTCATAAACCCAAAAATCCATTTAAGGACTATTGTGTGTGACAGCAGCAATATATATGTTTAGCGCATCCTGCGCTAAATAGCGTCTAATAGGCCACTGCGGACAGTTAAATTATCAGCGCCACATCTATCTCCTGTGTAAAGTGTACGCATCCCTAAAATATCAGTGACATCCAGTGTACCTTTTTCGTAGACGGTGTCCGCTGCGGACAGTTAAATTATCCGTGCCACATCTCCTGTGTAAAGTGTGCGCATCCCTAAAATATCAGTGACATCCAGTATACTTTTTCCGCAGACGGTGTCCGCTGTGGACAGTTAAATTATCCGCGCCACATCTCCTGTGTAAAGTGTGCGCATCCCTAAAATATCAGTGACATCCAGTGTTCTTTTTTCGTAGACGGTGTCCGCTGCGGACAGTTAAATTATCCGCGCCACATCTCCTGTGTAAAGTGTGCGCATCCCTAAAATATCAGTGACATCCAGTGTATTTTTTCCGCAGACGGTGTCCGCTGCGGAAAGTTAAATTATCCGTGCCACATCTCCTGTGTAAAGTGTGCGCATCCCTAAAATATCAGTGACATCCAGTGTATTTTTTCCGCAGACGGTGTCCGCTGCGGAAAGTTAAATTATCCGTGCCACATCTCCTGTGTAAAGTGTGCGCATCCCTAAAATATCAGTGACATCCAGTGTTCTTTTTCAGTACATGCTTTGGACAGTGACATTACCAGTGGTACCTCTCCTGTATAACATTTCCTCATCCCAAATACCTGTGACATTCCCTGTAATTTTTTTATTAGCTGCTTGTGACAGCATTTACATTATCTGCGGGATATCTCCTGTGGGATGTTTCCACATCCCATATACCTTTTTAATTTTTTTGCGCATACACTTCCAAATCCTACGCTACTGTACATGTGACATACTTTTTAAAGAATATATCACATTTAAAATGAAGAAGGGGAGCAGTAAGGGAAGGGGAAGTGGCCGTGAGGCTGATGGTGCACAGAGAGGCTGTGGCCCTGGGTGCGTTAAAACTGTGCCTGCTGCCAGAGCACAAGAAAAACAGTCATCCACAATACCTAGCTTCATGTCCCAGTTTGCAGGGCGGCGCAGATCACCACTCTTGAAGTCGGACAAGTGCGACCAGGTGGTCGGTTAAATTGCAGCAGATAATGCTTCCAGTCGGTTAAGCACCACCCTGTCTTCCACCAAGTCCAGTCTTGATACTCCTTCCTCCCTCCATTGAGAGTCTGGCTAAACAAGTGATCCCACACTCGGATATTCAGAGGACCTCTTTTCCTCGCATTCCTTGATTTGGCCCTCTCGCCAAGCATGCTTGAAATGGGACAGATCTTGTGCCTGTATTCCCAAACTCTTGAGAATCCACAGTCATAAGAAGATGACGGTGGGGAACGACAATTACTGTTTAATGAGGTGGATGATGATGAGACACAGTTGCCAATAACTCAACAGCAATTACTGTCTCAAGAGGTTGAGGAAGAGGATGAGACACAGTTGTCAATCACTGAGGTTGTGGTTAGGTCAACAAGTCAGGAGGATGACCAGAGTGAAGAAGTGGAAAAGGAGGTGGTGGACGATGAAGTCACTGACCCAACCTGGGAAGGTGGAAAGCCGAGCGAGGATAGCAGTACAGAGGGGTAGGGATCTTCAGCACCGCAACGGACTGGAAGAGGCAGTGGGGTGGCAAAAGGGAGAAGGCAGGCCACACCAAACAGGCCCGCAACTGTTCCACAAAGCACCCCCTTGCGGAAATCTCCCTTGCCAAGGTGTAGGTGTTCCGCAGTATGGCACTTTTTTGAGGAAAGTGCGGACGACAAAAGAATTGCAATTTGCAACCTGTGCCATACAAAAATGAGCCGGACGTGAACACAACTTCACCACCACCAGCATGATCCACCACATGGCATCAAAGCACCGCAATAGGTGGGCCAATCGCCTGGGTCCACAATCTGTGTCTGCGGGTCACACCACTGCCTCCTCTTCCCCTATGTTACGTGCTGGCCAATCCCCTGTTGAAGGCACAGGCCCGGATGCCTTCCGCCCTGCACCTGGACCTTCACAAGCGCCGTCAGTGAACACATCCACTTTCGTGTACCAGCGCAGCGTACAAATGTCCTTATCCCAGGCATTTGAACGCAAGGGCAAATACCCAGCCACCCACCCACAGGCCACAGCACTAAATGCACAGCCATTTAGGCTTGTGGATACTGAGGCCTTCTGCAGCCTCATGTCGGCAGCTGTCCAGCGTTATGCAGTCCCCAGGCACCACTATTTTTCAAGGTGTGCAGTGCCCACCTTACACCAACATGTGTTCCGTAACATCACACAAGCTCTGACCAACGCAGTTACTGGGAAGGTCCACTTAACCACGGACACATGGACAAAATGCATTTGGCCAGGGACGCTACATTTCCCTGACGGCACACTGGGTGAATGTTGTGGAGGCCGGGAGCGAGTCGTACCCTGGGATGGCACAGGTGCCACCGACGCCTAGGATTGCGGGCCCTACGTCGATCAGGGTTTCCGCCAGCACCTATGTTAGTAGCTCTAACCCCCACTTCTCCTCCTCTGCCTCCTCCTATACTTCCACCTCTGAATTATCAGCGTGCAGCACCAGTCAGTCATCAGTCGGTAGTTGGAAGCAGTGTTACACTGCAGTGGGGAAGAGGCAACAGGCCGTGCTGAAGCTGATATGCTTAGGGGACAAACAGCACACCGCCGCAGAGCTGTGGCAGGGGATAAGAGACCAAACTGAGCTGTGGCTCTCGCCATTCAACCTAGAACCAGTCATGGTTGTGTCTGATAATGGCCGTAACTTGGTGGCGGCTTTGGAGCTCAGCAAGCTCACACACATCCCATGCCTAGCCCACGTCCTAAACTTAGTGGCTCAGCGGTTTCTCAAAACCTACCCCAATTTGCCTGAGCTACTGGTGAAGATGCGCCGCGTGTGTGCACATTTCCAAAAGTCATCGACAGCTTGAGCCGGTCTGTCAACGCTGCAGCAGCGCGACGTGAGCACGCGCTGGAACTCTACGTTCCACATGTTGTTCTGGCTTTGTGAGCAGCAGAGGGCAGTAGTGGAATACCAGCTGCAACACGGTCGTCGCCTTTCCAGTCAGCTTCCGCTATTTACAAGCAAGGAGTGGGCATGGATGTCTGACCTCTGTGAGGTTTTAAGAAACTTTGAGGAATCAACACAGATGGTGAGCAGCGATAACGCTATTATCAGCGTAATCATCCCACTTCTGTGTGTACTCAAACGCTCGCTGCTCACAATTGAGGACGACACTTCGCATGTGGAAGAGGTGGAAATTAGGAAGAAGACATTACACATGGTAATAGCCAGACCACCCTCAGTTTGTCTTCTCAGCGCGAACTGGACGATGAAGAGCAGGAGACGGTTGCCTCCGCTACAGAGGGTAGTACCCATGGAAGTTTAATTCCATCTGTTCAGTGTGCGTGGGCAGAAGAGGATAAGGAGATTGAGAGTGATCCTCCTGATGACGACAGCGAAGTCTTGCCCTTTGGGACTCCAGCGATATACGCATTTTAGTCAACACGGATTACTGGTTGTTTACCCTTCTCGACCCCCGCTACAAAGAGAACTTCTCATCTCTCATTCCTCTGGTGGAGAGGACGTGCAAAACGGTGCAATACCAGAAGATCCTTGTTGAAAAATGGCTCCAAAAATGTCCAGCTGACAATGCTGGCGGCACAGTCCGTACTTCCTTGGCCACCTGAGAAGGGGAGACAAGGGGAACACACAGCAGTTCCAACAGAGGTAGGACCTCCAAAGCCTAGTACAGTTTCATGACACCAAGCCAGCACCCTCACCCTGATGCGCGGCCTAGTGTCACAAGGAGGGAACATTTTGGAAGATGGTGAAGGAGTACATATCAGACTGTGTCAGCGTCCTCAATGATCCCTAAGTGCCTTTCAACTTCTGGGTGTCCAAGCTGGACAAGTGATACGAACTGGCGCTCTACGCCTTGGAGGTGCTGGCCTGCCCTGCCGTCAGCGTTTTGTCTGAGCGGGTATTTAGTGCTGCTGGTGGCATTATAACAGATAAGTGTATTCCCTTGTCAACTGAAAATGCTGACCATGACTTCTCGAAAGCTGATGAACATAAAGGCACTTTAAATGTGTTGTTCATAATGTACTGAATACACTGTATTCCTATGCACCCCTTCCACCACAAACAAGGGTATATGGTTGAATCTTCCTTTTCTCAACCTAATCCTCCTCTTTCATCAATGTTGTACAGGGTCAGCTCAGCTACAGGCCATTGTATATAATTTTTTAGAGGGTCAGCTCACCAGCAGGCCCTCGCATATAATGTTTTACAGTGTCAGCTCACCAGCAGGCCCTCACCTACAATGTTTTACTGGGTCAACTCACCAGCAGGCCCTCACATGTAATGTTTTACAGTGTCAGCTCACCAGCAGGCCCTCAACTACAATGTTTTACAGGGTCAGCTCACCAGCAGGCCCGCACCTAAAATCTTTTACAGCGTAAGCTCACCTGCAGGTCCGCACCTAAAATCTTTTACAGGGTCAGCTCACCTGCAGACCCGCACCTAAAATCTTTTACAGGGTCAGCTCACCTGCAGGCCCTCACCTAATTATACGTAATAGGTAATTTGCGCGCATGATGACTTGCTTGGATGTGGTAGCTGTAGCCATTTCTCAGGCTCCCTCTCCGGAATCAAACCCTGATTTCCCATTGGCCGTAGTCACCATGGTTTGCGCTGACAATAACATCGAAAGTTGATAGGCCAGACATCCGAATGGATCGGCACCATCACGGGGATGTACGATCGGCCCCAGGTTATCTAGAGTCAACAAAGCGGCAGCAGGCCCTCGCCCCTAATGTTTTAGATGGTCAGATCAGCCGGCCCTTGCTCCAAATGTTTTTGAGGGTCACCAGCAGGCAATCAATCATAATTTTTCAAGGCTGCGTATGATGCCCTCCTTTATGTGTAACAAAGGGTGTATTGTAGTGCAGCTTCCTTGTAATTTTTGGCAGCCCTTTCACTTAGTGCATAGGCTTTATGAGTGTAGGAGTCCCACTACCTGAACAATTGTACCACAATGTGAATGAGGCCCTCCTTTATGTGATATACAGGTTGTATCGGAGTACCTCTTCCTTGTAATTTTTGGCAGCACTTGCACTTTATATACAATTAGAGTTGAGCGAACACCTGGATGTTCGGGTTCGAGAAGTTCGGCCGAACATCCCGGAAATGTTCGGGTTCGGGATCCGAACCCGATCCGAACTTCGTCCCGAACCCGAACCCCATTGAAGTCAATGGGGACCCGAACTTTTCGGCACTAAAAAGGCTGTAAAACAGCCCAGGAAAGAGCTAGAGGGCTGCAAAAGGCAGCAACATGTAGGTAAATCCCCTGCAAACAAATGTGGATAGGGAAATGAATAAAAATAAAAATTAAATAAATAAAAATTAACCAAAATCAATTGGAGAGAGGTTCCATAGCAGAGAATCTGGCTTCCCGTCACCCACCACTGGAACAGTCCATTCTCAGATATTTAGGCCCCGGCACCCAGGCAGAGGAGAGAGGTCCCGTAACAGAGAATCTGTCTTCATGTCAGCAGAGAATTAGTCTGCATGTCATAGCAGAGAATGAGGCTTCACGTCAGCCACCACTGCAACAGTCCATTGGCATATATTTAGGCCCAGCACCCAGGCAGAGGAGAGAGGTCCCGTAACAGACAATCTGGCTTCATGTCAGCAGAGAATCAGTCTGCATGTCATAGCAGAGAATCAGGCTTCACGTCACCCACCACTGCAACAGTCCATTGTCATAAATTTAGGCCCAGCACTAGTGTTGAGCGGCATGTCCCATATTCGAATTCGCGAAATTTTGTGAATATTCGAAAGAATATTCGTAAAATATTCGCGATTATTCAAATTCGTTATTATTTCGCATATGCGATAATTCGAATTTTCGCATCGCATAATACATATGCTATGCAAAATTCACATGTGCGCTAATGAAATCGCCTTACGAAGATTCGCAACTCAATTCACTAATGTATGAATGCAAAGCCCTTTGCCTCTGTTCTGGGACGTGCCGATATTCGCATGTGCGCTAATAAAATCGCCTTACGAAGATTCGCAACTCAATTCACTAATGTATGAATGCAAAGCCCTTTGCCTCTGTTCTGGGACGTGCCGATATTCGCATGTGCGCTAATAAAATCGCCTTACGAAGATTCGCAACTCAATTCACTAATGTATGAATGCAAAGCCCTTTGCCTCTGTTCTGGGACAAGTGTAGATATTCGCATGTGCGCTAATAAAATCGCCTTACGAAGATTCGCAACTCAATCACTTTCTAGGGAATGTGAGACTTTTGGGAATCAATCGAGATACAGTGGGGGGTGATGACAGTAGTTGACAGAGTACAGATCAATGTAATCTGTAAGGTGGAAAGTAAAATAAAAAATACGAATATTCGTAAATCGAATTTTACGAAGTTCTACGTATTCGCGAATATGGTGCTATACTATATGAATGCACAGGCCTTTGCCTCTCTGTTCTGGGACAAGTGTAGATATTCGCATGTGCGCTAATAAAATCGCCTTACGAAGATTCGCAACTCAATTCACTAATGTATGAATGCAAAGCCCTTTGCCTCTGTTCTGGGACGTGCCGATATTCGCATGTGCGCTAATAAAATCGCCTTACGAAGATTCGCAACTCAATTCACTAATGTATGAATGCAAAGCCCTTTGCCTCTGTTCTGGGACGTGCCGATATTCGCATGTGCGCTAATAAAATCGCCTTACGAAGATTCGCAACTCAATTCACTAATGTATGAATGCAAAGCCCTTTGCCTCTGTTCTGGGACGTGCCGATATTCGCATGTGCGCTAATAAAATCGCCTTACGAAGATTCGCGCCTCAATCACTTTCTAGGCAATGTGAGTAAGATCTGAGCTGTTGGACCTTTGGGAAACAATCAATTATATGTGTACTGTAATTTTGTGGGGGGGGGAAAAAACAAAAAACGAATATTCGTTTTTACGAATATATAGCACTATATTCGAAATATTCGCGAAATCGCGAAGTTGCGATATTCGCGAAAAAAATTTGCTTTTCGAATATTCGCGCTCAACACTACCCAGCACCCAGGCAGAGGAGAGAGGTCCCGTAACAGACAATCTGGCTTCATGTCAGCAGAGAATCAGTCTGCATGTCATAGCAGAGAATGAGGCTTCACGTCAGCCACCACTGCAACAGTCCATTGGCATATATTTAGGCCCAGCACCCAGGCAGAGGAGAGAGGTCCCGTAACAGACAATCTGGCTTCATGTCAGCAGAGAATCAGTCTTCATATCATAGCAGAGAATCAGGCTTCACGTCACCCACCACTGTAAGAGTCCATTTTCATAAATTTAGGCCCAGCACACAGGCAGAGGAGAGAGGTCCCGTAACAGAGGATCTGGCTTCATGTCAGCAGAGAATCAGTCTGCATGTCATAGCAGAGAATCAGGCTTCACATCACCCAACATTGGAACAGTCCATTGGCATATATTTAGGCCCCGGCACCCAGACAGAGGAGAGGTTCATTCAACTTTGGGTAGCCTCGCAATATAATGGTAAAATGAAAATAAAAATAGGATTGAATGAGGAAGTGCCCTGGAGTCCAATAATATATGGTTAAGGGGAGGTAGTTAATGTCTAATCTGGACAAGGGACGGACAGATCCTGTGGGATCCATGCCTGGTTCATTTTTATGAACGTCAGCTTGTCCACATTGGCTGTAGACAGGCGGCTGCGTTTGAGGCCTAGTATTTAGGCGCTGGGTGACCGGTATGGATTTAGTGACAGAATTAGACTTGGAAATGCACAGTAGCGTGTGTGTGAAGTTATTCTGAATGACCCTATGTGCACCTTGAATATTATATACCCTTTTAGGGATAGATTTCAAATAGCTCTGATATAGCAGAAACCACTAAATTATGAAATTGCTAAATTGGGAATTGTATTTCAACCCAGAACAAGAAATGTGCTTGAACGGACACTAAATAACTCGCCCAGCTACAGCACTAACGACAGATTTAGCTGGATATGAATTTGAGGCCTAGTATTTAGGCGCTGGGTGACAGGTATGGGTTTAGTAACAGAATTAGACTTGGAAATACACAGTAGCGGGTGTGTGTGAAGTTATTCTGAATGACCCAATGTGCACCTTGAATATTATATACCCTTTTAGGGATAGATTTCAAATAGCTCTGATATAGCAGAAACCACTAAATTATGAAATTGCTAAATTGGGAATTGTATTTCAACCCAGAACAAGAAATGTGCTTGAACGGACACTAAATAACTCGCCCAGCTACAGCACTAAGGACAGATTTAGCTGGATATAAATTTGAGGCCTAGTATTTAGGCGCTGGGTGACAGGTATGGGTTTAGTGACAGAATTAGACTTGGAAATACACAGTAGCGGGTGTGTGTGAAGTTATTCTGAATGACCCAATGTGCACCTTGAATATTATATACCCTTTTAGGGATAGATTTCAAATAGCTCTGATATAGCAGAAACCACTAAATTATGAAATTGCTAAATTGGGAATTGTATTTCAACCCAGAACAAGAAATGTGCTTGAACGGACACTAAATAACTCGCCCAGCTACAGCACTAAGGACAGATTTAGCTGGATATAAATTTGAGGCCTAGTATTTAGGCGCTGGGTGACAGGTATGGGTTTAGTGACAGAATTAGACTTGGAAATACACAGTAGCGGGTGTGTGTGAAGTTATTCTGAATGACCCAATGTGCACCTTGAATATTATATACCCTTTTAGGGATAGATTTCAAATAGCTCTGATATAGCAGAAACCACTAAATTATGAAATTGCTAAATTGGGAATTGTATTTCAACCCAGAACAAAAAATGTGCTTTGACGGACACTAAATAACTTTCCCAGCCACAACAGGACAGCGTTAACGAGAGATTTAGCAGGATATAAATTTGAGGCCTAGTATTTAGGCGCTGGGTGACCGGTATGGATTTAGTGACAGAATTAGACTTGGAAATGCACAGAAGCGTGTGTGTGTGAAGTTATTCTGAATGACCCAATGTGCACCTTGAATATTATATACCCTTTTAGGGATAGATTTCAAATAGCTCTGATATAGCAGAAACCACTAAATTATGAAATTGCTAAATTGGGAATTGTACTTCAACCCAGAACAAAAAATGTGCTTTGACGGACACTAAATATCTTGCCCAGCAACAACAGTACAGCGGTGGGTAACGAGAGATTTAGAGGGAATTAAATTTGAGGCCTAGTATTTAGGCGCTGGGTCACCGGTATGGATTTAGTGACAGAATTAGACTTGGAAATACACAGTAGCGGGTGTGTGTGAAGTTATTCTGAATGACCCTATGTGCACCTTCAATATTATATACCCTTTTAGGGATAGATTTCAAATAGCTCTGATATAGCAGAAACCACTAAATTATGAAATTGCTAAATTGGGAATTGTACTTCAACCCAGAACAAAAAATGTGCTTTGACGGACACTAAATATCTTGCCCAGCAACAACAGTACAGCGGTGGGTAACGAGAGATTTAGAGGGAATTAAATTTGAGGCCTAGTATTTAGGCGCTGGGTCACCGGTATGGATTTAGTGACAGAATTAGACTTGGAAATGCACAGAAGCGTGTGTGTGAAGTTATTCTGAATGACCCAATGTGCACCTTCAATATTATATACCCTTTTTGGGATAGATTTCAAATAGCTCTGATATAGCAGGAACCACTAAATTATGAAATTGCTAAATTGGGAATTGTACTTCAACCCAGAACAAAAAATGTGCTTTGACGGGCACTAAATAACTTTCCCAGCTACAACAGGACAACGGTAACGAGAGATTTAGAGGGATTTAAATTTGAGGCCTAGTATTTAGGCGCTGGGTGACAGGTATGGGTTTAGTGACAGAATTAGACTTGGAAATACACAGTAGCGGGTGTGTGTGAAGTTATTCTGAATGACCCTATGTGCACCTTCAATATTATATACCCTTTTAGGGATAGATTTCAAATAGCTCTGATATAGCAGAAACCACTAAATTATGAAATTGCTAAATTGGGAATTGTACTTCAACCCAGAACAAAAAATGTGCTTTGACGGACACTAAATATCTTGCCCAGCAACAACAGTACACCGGTGGGTAACGAGAGATTTAGAGGGAATTAAATTTGAGGCCTAGTATTTAGGCGCTGGGTCACCGGTATGGATTTAGTGACAGAATTAGACTTGGAAATACACAGTAGCGGGTGTGTGTGAAGTTATTCTGAATGACCCTATGTGCACCTTCAATATTATATACCCTTTTAGGGATAGATTTCAAATAGCTCTGATATAGCAGAAACCACTAAATTATGAAATTGCTAAATTGGGAATTGTACTTCAACCCAGAACAAAAAATGTGCTTTGACGGACACTAAATATCTTGCCCAGCAACAACAGTACAGCGGTGGGTAACGAGAGATTTAGAGGGAATTAAATTTGAGGCCTAGTATTTAGGCGCTGGGTCACCGGTATGGATTTAGTGACAGAATTAGACTTGGAAATGCACAGAAGCGTGTGTGTGAAGTTATTCTGAATGACCCTATGTGCACCTTCAATATTATATACCCTTTTTGGGATAGATTTCAAATAGCTCTGATATAGCAGGAACCACTAAATTATGAAATTGCTAAATTGGGAATTGTACTTCAACCCAGAACAAAAAATGTGCTTTGACGGGCACTAAATAACTTTCCCAGCTACAACAGGACAACGGTAACGAGAGATTTAGAGGGATTTAAATTTGAGGCCTAGTATTTAGGCGCTGGGTGACAGGTATGGGTTTAGTGACAGAATTAGACTTGGAAATACACAGTAGCGGGTGTGTGTGAAGTTATTCTGAATGACCCTATGTGCACCTTCAATATTATATACCCTTTTTGGGATAGATTTCAAATAGCTCTGATATAGCAGAAACCACTAAATTATGAAATTGCTAAATTGGGAATTGTACTTCAACCCAGAACAAAAAATGTGCTTTGACGGACACTAAATATCTTGCCCAGCAACAACAGTACAGCGGTGGGTAACGAGAGATTTAGAGGGAATTAAATTTGAGGCCTAGTATTTAGGCGCTGGGTCACCGGTATGGATTTAGTGACAGAATTAGACTTGGAAATACACAGTAGCGGGTGTGTGTGAAGTTACTCTGAATGACCCTATGTGCACCTTCAATATTATATACCCTTTTTGGGATAGATTTCAAAGAGCTCTGATATAGCAGGAACCACTAAATTATGAAATTGCTAAATTGGGAATTGTATTTCAACCCAGAACAAGAAATGTGCTTGAACGGACACTAAATAACTCGCCCAGCTACAGCACTAGGGACAGATTTAGCTGGATATAAATTTGAGGCCTAGTATTTAGGCGCTGGGTGACCGGTATGGATTTAGTGACAGAATTAGACTGGGATATGGCCAAAAAATGAACAGACTATTGCTGGTTAAATGCACTTGGTGTGACAGCTTCACCCTGATGTAGGCTTTAGCCAAAAAACAACCACACCATTGAGGGTTAAATGCACTTGGTGACAGGCGCAGCTTGCCCCTGATTTTGTATATGGCCAAAAAATGAACAGACTATTGCTGGTTAAATGCACTTGGTGTGACAGCTTCACCCTGATGTAGGCTTTAGCCAAAAAACAACCACACCATTGAGGGTTAAATGCACTTGGTGACAGGCGCAGCTTGCCCCTGATTTTGTATATGGCCAAAAAATGAACAGACTATTGCTGGTTAAATGCACTTGGTGTGACAGCTTCACCCTGATGTAGGCTTTAGCCAAAAAACAACCACACCATTGAGGGTTAAATGCACTTGGTGACAGGCGCAGCTTGCCCCTGATTTTGTATATGGCCAAAAAATGAACAGACTATTGCTGGTTAAATGCACTTGGTGTGACAGCTTCACCCTGATGTAGGCTTTAGCCAAAAAACAACCACACCATTGAGGGTTAAATGCACTTGGTCGCAGCTTGTGCTGGCGCACCACAAGACACAAAATGGCCGCCGATCACCCCAGAAAAATGAGACTGACAAACGGTCTGTGCAGCCTAAAAACAGTGAGCAATTGAGGATCAGCAGCTCAATGATCCACAGCTGCAGATCGATCAGTTAATCAAGTCCTTTGGAGGAGTTAATCTGCCTAATCTCGCCCTACTGTCGCAGCCGCAACCTCTCCCTACGCTAATCAGAGCAGAGTGACGGGCGGCGCTATGTGACTCCAGCTTAAATAGAGGCTGGGTCACATGGTGCTCTGGCCAATCACAGCCATGCCAATAGTAGGCATGGCTGTGATGGCCTCTTGGGGCAAGTAGTATGACGCTTGTTGATTGGCTGCTTTGCAGCCTATCAAAAAGCGCCAAGAAAGCGTCACAAAAGCGCGAAGAAAGCGACGAACACCGAACCCGAACCCGGACTTTTATGAAAATGTCCGGGTTCGGGTCCGTGTCACGGACACCCCAAAATTCGGTACGAACCCGAACTATACAGTTCGAGTTCGCTCATCCCTATATACAATTGAATATACAGGAAAGAATGTTTCCTAACAATTTTTCATGTAATTTTTTGGGGGGTTTTGTGCATATTTTTGTCAGTCTGTAAAAGTGGCATACAACTCGGACAACATGGTTCCCAGCAGCGACCTGGGAGTCTAAGATGCATCCAGACATGATCCCCATGCTGTTCCTGATCTATTTCGGTGGTGTTTCTGTTACTTTCTGACCTTATTCAATGGACCAGGCATCCTCCCCTCTTCAAAGCAGGGGGTGCCTGGTTGTCTCCCATTGACCTCCATTATAATCGGGTGCTCGGCCGAGCACAGGAATAAAGCAATGTTTTTGGCCCGAACACCCGAATACTTTGGTGCTCGATCATCACTACTTTTCATATTGTTTTGAAGAAAGTATTGAAGAAGGAGGATGGCAGTTCCAAATATTAAAATATATTATTTTCCAAATTTAACTACATTAAGGAAAGGAAAAAATGGAAAAGGAGAAATGTTTTGACAGCATTTGATTTTTCTTATTCCTGAACCTGGAGTGCGGGCAAATGCTCCCTATAGACTGCACCCTTCACACTTCTCTGTCCATAAATTATGGACTGAAGAGAAGAGATTTCCAGATATCTGGTAAATCCTTAAAGGATAACTGTCACATTATTATTTTTTTACTATTGGATTTTGGTGATTAATATCACCTTTTTGGCCCTGTTTTAATTTTTGATTGTTTATAACCCCAAAAAGCCACATTTTTGTCCCCAGTATTGGCTATTGTTACCTGAGATTAAAATCAGGTTGCTAGGCATCCACGTCTACCATTTTGCTCAGAGGAAGACGGGGGGCGCACAAGCAGACTGTCCTCCTGCCTGCGTGCGCGCTCACATTACTGGCCAGAACTGACAGCCAGAGTAAAAGTTGTAAGGGAATGGATAAAAAGCCAGATCCTTCCTGGCAGCTGATAACCGTGCCTGGGCTGTGTACACTTTTCCACATCCCTTGGCAGACGCTCCCTCAGCAGTGCTGGAGAATGGGGGCTGGAGCAGGAGCCGCTCAGCAACATGTGGTAAGAGGAGAGCTTGGAGGACTACAGGCTTCAGCCAGACCCGGGAACTTCACTGCAAGACCCCCCCTATACAGTGCTGGTCTTCACTAACTTCACTGCAGACGTCCTATGGATTAACCCCTGCATGACTGCATGGCTTTACCACCTTCTCTGCATCCTACAAGTAACCCCTGCGTTGGTTCAGTAAGTACAGCCCCCCATAACCTTGTATTAACCCTTAAATGGCTTCACTAAGTGCAGCCCCCCCATAACCTTGTATTAACCCCTGCATGGGTTCACTAAGTGCAGCCCCCCCATTGCCCCAGATTAACCCTTTAGTACCACACATGGCTCTGCTCTTCCTATACATTGTATTAACCCCTTAGCCCTACACATGGCTCTGCTCTACCTATAGTATTAAACCCTGCAGCACAGTCAGTAAGTTCCATATATACTGTACCATCTGTATACACAGTTCAATGCAAACATTTGGGAAGGCTCTTGTTACTTGCACTTTTGGGGGGCTATTGTTACTGGAACATTTGAGGGGGGCTCTTGTTACTGGCACATGATTGGGGGGCATCTATGGGGGCACAGTTTACTGGCACAATTTTTTTTTTTAAAGTGGGAAAAAAATCAGTTTTACTTTTTAGTTGCCATATTTTGACCCCTATAACTTTTTTGTAAATATGTGTACGGAGCTGTGTGGAGGCTCATTTTTTGCGGCGCAATCTGATCTTTTCATTGATACCATTTTGGGGTGTGTATAACTTATTGATAACCTTTTATTTAACTTTTTTTGAGGAAATGAAGCATCCAAAAATGGCAATTTTTTTTCCGGTTTTCTTTTTACCAAATGGGGAATTTTTTTCATATTATTATAGTATGGGCGTTTTCGCACATTGCGACACCCATGATGTGTATTTTTATTTTTATTTTTTCATTTTGGCAAAAGGGGGTTGATTTGAACTTTTATTTTTTTTATTTTTTTTTACAGTTTTTTTTACACTTTTGTATAGATACTTTTGTATAGTTCCCATAGGGAACTATAACATGCAATCATTAGATTGCTATTCTCACACATTCTAATGCAATAGCATTGGAATATATGAGAAAATCACATATTTCCTATGGAGCCTATTACAGGTTAGGCTCCATAGGAAATACTATGCAGCAGCCTGGGTTTCGTTCATAGAGACCCAGGCTGCAGCAGGCAAGCTCCAGCTTTCTGTGTCCAAGCTAAATTGAGGCTCTACAATCCAGCCACTTCCTAAAGTGTATGTGATAGAAGGAGGAGGAGGGCGTGTAAAAGTGGGGAGAGCAATGATTGGTTGAGGTGCAGAAGCTAGTGCATGAGAGGAGCTCAATGCATTGTGGGTAGTGAGGGCAGGTGGGATTAGCCTCAGGGTGAGGGCAGGGGCAGCCATCTTAACAGAATAGTGAAATTGCAGTTTTATGCAGACTGGTTGCTAAGGGCTGAATCTTTTTAAATATGGGGTAAGTAAGTCTAATAGTAACTAGTTATTAGTAACTACATGTATGAGTAACTACTGTTATTAGTAACTACATGTATGAAAATTGAAATTAGGGTCTAAATGTGACAGTTATCCTTTAATCTCTGCCCACTTTGCTGTTGTCTACTATTTAAGGAACTAGATTCAAACCAGAATTTTAATTTCTGTTATTTATGTATAATCTCATTAGAATACATGACATAACATTTAATGCTATATATATATACAGGGAGTGCAGAATTATTAGGCAAGTTGTATTTTTGAGGATTAATTTTATTATTAAACAACAACCATGTTCTCAATGAACCCAAAAAACTCATTAATATCAAAGCTGAATATTTTTGGAAGTAGTTTTTAGTTTGTTTTTAGTTTTAGTTATTTTAGGGAGATATCTGTGTGTGCAGGTGAGTATTACTGTGCATAATTATTAGGCAACTTAACAAAAAACAAATATATACCCATTTCAATTATTTTTTTTTACCAGTGAAACCAATATAACATCTCAACATTCACAAATATACATTTCTGACATTCAAAAACAAAACAAAAACAAATCAGTGACCAATATAGCCACCTTTCTTTGCAAGGACACTCAAAAGCCTGCCATCCATGGATTCTGTCAGTGTTTTGATCTGTTCACCATCAACATTGCGTGCAGCAGCAACCACAGCCTCCCAGACACTGTTCAGAGAGGTGTACTGTTTTCCCTCCTTGTAAATCTCACATTTGATGATGGACCACAGGTTCTCAATGGGGTTCAGATCAGGTGAACAAGGAGGCCATGTCATTAGATTTTCTTCTTTTATACCCTTTCTTGCCAGCCACGTTGTGGAGTACTTGGACGCGTGTGATGGAGCATTGTCCTGCATGAAAATCATGTTTTTCCTACCTTGCAGACTTCTTCCTGTACCACTGCTTGAAGAAGGTGTCTTCCAGAAACTGGCAGTAGGACTGGGAGTTGAGCTTGACTCCATCCTCAACCCAAAAAGGCCCCACAAGCTCATCTTTGATGATACCAGCCCAAACCAGTACTCCACCTCCACCTTGCTGGCGTCTGAGTCGGACTGGAGCTCTCTGCCCTTTACCAATCCAGCCATCTGGCCCATCAAGACTCACTCTCATTTCATCAGTCCATAAAACCTTAGAAAAATCAGTCTTGAGATATTTCTTGGCCCAGTCTTGACGTTTCAGTTTGTGTGTCTTGTTCAGTGGTGGTCGTCTTTCAGCCTTTCTTACCTTGGCCATGTCTCTGAGTATTGCACACCTTGTGCTTTTGGGCACTCCAGTGATGTTGCAGCTCTGAAATATGGCCAAACTGGTGGCAAGTGGCATCTTGGCAGCTGCACGCTTGACTTTTCTCAGTTCATGGGCAGTTATTTTGCGCCTTGGTTTTTCCAGACGCTTCTTGCGACCCTGTTGACTATTTTGAATGAAACGCTTGATTGTTCGATGATCACGCTTCAGAAGCTTTGCAATTTTAAGAGTGCTGCATCCCTCTGCAAGATATCTCACTATTTTTGACTTTTCTGAGCCTGTCAAGTCCTTCTTTTGACCCATTTTGCCAAAGGAAAGGAAGTTGCCTAATAATTATGCACACCTGATATAGGGTGTTAATGTCATTAGACCACACCCCTTCTCATTACAGAGATGCACATCACCTAATATGCTTAATTGGTAGTAGGCTTTCGAGCCTATACAGCTTGGAGTAAGACAACATGCATAAAGAGGATGATGTGGTCAAAATACTAATTTGCCTAATAATTCTGCACGTAGTGTATATATCTAGTTTTATTTCATTTTTTGTATATGACATTGATTTACTTTACTCTTTTGTTGTAAAGAATAATGTTGCTTTTTTAACTTGAAAAATTTGAATAAAGAATGAATTTAAACAGAATTTTAATTTCTGAGTAGATCACTGGAGTTGTACAAATCTAAAATTTTACATAATTTAAATTTTACAATTTTACATAATGCTAAAATAATAGCGTTCCCTGGGATTAATGAAGAAATTATGGTATATGCTGTGTAGTCATCGAACCCAGACCGATGCTAGACCTTATAAATGACCATAAAAATTATCACGGAATCATATCCAGACTTTTATACAAGAGCAATTTTTGGTCCTGTCTCATTAAGTCACATAGAAATGGAGGAAGGATTTGGCAGAACCAACTCAGTCTAATTAGTGGAAAATCTACAAATATATTCCAACAATCTCTTCAGACTGTGATCAAAGAATTATTTAATTTATACTAAAACACCAACCATATTATTCAGATATATATTTTTGAAATTGGGAAAAATTTATGTCCAAACTTTTTCAGGCCTGAGGCAGATTGGCATCATCTCACATGTTATTACGTACTTAGAGGAGACATTTCAGGTAGCGGTTCCGTATGACCCCAGACTACAGTATGTCTCTTAGGAGACATTATTTTTCCTATTATCTTTGGGTAAATTTTCCACCCTATTCTTATGTAGCTCTCTTGTTATTGTACGACATGTCATAGTCCAACACTGGCTTTCCAGTAAATCTCCCAGAACTTTGGGAAGCAAAGATATATTTTGGGCCATACATTTTGAAAGTTTATAGTTTTAAAGACAACTATAATCTTTTTATGCTACTTTGAGACTCATGGTTAAAAAACATGGCTCCCTGGATTTATATCAATTATTGTTTCCCTTTTTGCTTGCAGCGATTTTGGCAAAAACAAGAGGGGAAAGCCACTCATAGGGTGATATGCATCAGCTAATAAACGCAAATTAAAATGGTTAAGCTCACTTTTTTGTTGTTGTGCAAACGTACAGTAGGCACAACACTAGTGTAGGAGTATATGTGGAGAGTGTTCGGTGCTTCTGATATTGTCCAATCCTCACTTCAAGGGGTTGCCAGCCCTCTGGAGGGATGTAGGTTAATAAACAGGGGTATGCAGGCAAGTGATGACCCGCGTAATGCAGACACCTCTTTAGCCCAAAATCACAGCCACAGTAACATGTAATAGGGGCATTTGATTTTATTTCGAGAGTTGTGACAATGTGTTTCGGAGTAATAAGACTCCTTTTTCAAGTCTGCAGACTGAAGCGGCTGATCCAACTGAAGAAAGAGCCTCCACTCCTGGTTGGGGCTACACGGCTACTCCTTGCTTCTTCTTGCTTGCAGGAAACGGTGGGTAGGGGGTATATGAGGTAATAATTATTCTTGTCTAGGTATTTTCACAGTTACGGTTTACGGTAAATCCAGCAGAATTTTCCTGTAGCCCATTTGGGGATAAATGATGGCTATCTTTTAGACAAAAGCCACTGCATGCAGCTGTATTTGTCCATCTGAAACCCGGTATTTGATCCAGAAAGTGTGAGTATCACCACTGGATCCCATTATAGTCAAGAGGGATCCAGTGGTAATACTAGAATCTGGCAATTCTTGATCTGGTAAATTCCAGAACAGTCTTCTGGATCTGGCAACCACAACTGTGAATGTACCCTCATATAGATGATACTTTACTTTTTGTCAATGTATATATGGAAATAAGTAAAATTTATATTTAAAAAAATCATAATATGTCCGTGAACCATTCATGGATTTTGGTCTTGAATCCCCCAACTTTTCATCTACTGCTCTATTAGACCTACCATAAGATTTGTCCTTGTCCTTATTGACTCCTTTGAATGGAAGGCTATTGGTCAAATAATTATAGATGGAATCTAGGTGTAGAAAATGACTGTAAGCGCTGAAGTATCTTACCTGACATGACCTGTAAAGCTGAAGACCAAATGCATTGCATTCAGTTACACAAAGGAAGTCATTTTATATAATAATACAGACCTCTCCAAGGAGTTCTCTTCACCCTCGTTATTGCCAGTAGACACATTAATGATTTATTCATATTCTAAAAATATTATAATTATCGTATAATTGCAAAGAAGACTTGTTCATATCTGTTTGAACTTTGCATTTTTATGGTACAGGGTGAAAGTGGTCTAGTTTGCAAGGCAGTCGGTCTTATGGAGGATCTTTCAGGGATATGAGTAGTGTCCATGGCTTCCCACTCAAGGATGGCGCAAGAAATAGATTTAGACACAGTGGGGGAGAATTATCAAGACTCAAGTTTTCTACAATGGGCTTAACATCCCCTATGGGCTTAACATCTGTGTAGAAAAGTGCAGTTTAAGGAAAATTGCTGTAAAGAGACATCTTGGCCTGTTAACTTACTACAGCAGCGAAAACTGAGATCTGTGGAAATTGCAGATTTGTGTAAGAACAGTCCATGCATGCTGAGAACTGTGACTAATGTACCTGAATTAGATTCTTCAGTAAAGAACCATTCTGCGGTTAACATGGCCTTCAGTTGCTAAGGGGCTCTGCCACAGCATGCCACACCCTGCCAGTAATAAAGGTAGCAGTCAGTGTTTTTATGGGTTCAGCTCTCCTTGAAAGTAGATGCCCACCTACAGCTTAGAAATAGGTTTAAATTTAGGTACTCATCCTTTTTGAGGTCACCTTGCTGCTGATGGATGAGCCCAGATACTTTTTGATCAAATAATTTATCTGCTAACAACCTCTGTTTGTATATTCGATGAGTTATTAGTTTGTATATAGATCATACATAGTTAGTTTGAAGAATGCTGCTATGCCTGACCTACCCTGCTTCAACAAGACACCTAGCAGGAGAACCTCATAGCCAGAGAGTGCCCCAAAAGGAGTAAAAGGTGTGACTTTCTATTTCTGGTTTGCCAGCACAGGGAGCACAGGAGCCAGAGTTGCCATCGTGAGTACACCAACTCCCAACACCCCATGGCCTGGTTGCTGCATGTGCTCCTAGAATGAGGTCTACACCAGCTCTAGCTGGCTTAGATTTTAGTCATCATTTACGCCTGGAAATTAGAGTAAATGTAGACAAATGGTGTAGGGGGTTGATAAATTTCCCCGAATTTGATTTAAACAAACCACCCAATTTGCTTGGAACACTGGCTAGAGTTTCCTGTGGCAGACCATCTATTTATATAGATGTTGTAATGTTATGTGTGGGCCTTTTTCCTTGTGGCGTTGTTTATCACAATGAGATATCAGATCATAATTAGGGATGAGCGAACTCGAACTGTATAGTTCGGGTTCGTACCGAATTTTGGGGTGTCCGTGACACGGACCCGAACCCGGACATTTTCGTAAAAGTCCGGGTTCGGGTTCGGTGTTCGTCGATTTCTTGGCGCTTTTGTGACGCTTTCTTGGCGCTTTTTGAAAGGCTGCAAAGCAGCCAATCAACAAGCGTCATACTACTTGCCCCAAGAGGCCGTCACAGCCATGCCTACTATTGGCATGGCTGTGATTGGCCAGAGCACCATGTGACCCAGCCTCTATTTAAGCTGGAGTCACATAGCGCCGCCCGTCACTCTGCTCTGATTAGCGTAGGGAGAGGTTGCAGCTGCGACAGTAGGGCGAGATTAGGCAGATTAACTCCTCCAAAGGACTTGATTAATCGATCGATCTGCAGCTGTGCATCATTGAGCTGCTGAAATTCAAATGCTCACTGTTTTTAGGCTGCCCAGACCGTTTGTCAGTCACTTTTTTCTGGGGTGATCGGCGGCCATTTTGTGTCTTGTGCGGTGCTGCGACCAAGTGCATCCAAGCTGCGACCAAGTGCATTTAACCCTCAATGGTGTGGTTGTTTTTTGGCTAAAGCCTACATCAGGGTGAAGCTGTCACACCAAGTGCATTTAAGTCCAGCAATAGTCTGTTTATTTTTTGGCCATATACTACATCAGGGGCAAGCTGCGCCCGTCACCAAGTGCATTTAACCCTCAATGGTGTGGTTGTTTTTTGGCTAAAGCCTACATCAGGGTGAAGCTGTCACACCAAGTGCATTTAACCAGCAATAGTCTGTTCATTTTTTGGCCATATACTAAATCAGGGGCAAGCTGCGCCCGTCACCAAGTGCATTTAACCAGCAATAGTCTGTTCATTTTTTGGCCATATACTACATCAGGGGCAAGCTGCGCCCGTCACCAAGTGCATTTAACCCTCAGTAGTGTGGTTGGTCAAGCTGTCACACCAAGTGCATTTAACCAGCAATAGTCTGTTCATTTTTTGGCCATATACTACATCAGGGGCAAGCTGCGCCTGTCACCAAGTGCATTTAACCCTCAATGGTGTGGTTGTTTTTTGGCTAAAGCCTACATCAGGGTGAAGCTGTCACACCAAGTGCATTTAACCAGCAATAGTCTGTTCATTTTTTGGCCATATACTACATCAGGGGCAAGCTGCGCCCGTCACCAAGTGCATTTAACCCTCAGTAGTGTGGTTGGTCAAGCTGTCACACCAAGTGCATTTAACCAGCAATAGTGTGGTTATTTTTTGGCCATATCCCAGTCTAATTCTGTCACTAAATCCATACCGGTCACCCAGCGCCTAAATAGTAGGCCTCAAATTTATATCCCGCTAAATCTGTCGTTACCGCTGTACTGTTGTGGCTGGGCAAGTTATTTAGTGTCCGCCAAAGCACATTTTTTGTTCTGGGTTGAAATACAATTCCCAATTTAGCAATTTCATAATTTAGTGGTTTCTGCTATATCAGAGCTATTTGAAATCTATCCCTAAAAGGGTATATAATATTCAAGGTGCACATAGGGTCATTCAGAATAACTTCACACACACGCTACTGTGCATTTCCAAGTCTAATTCTGTCACTAAATCCATACCGGTCACCCAGCGCCTAAATACTAGGCCTCAAATTTATATCCCGCTAAATCTGTCGTTACCGCTGTCCTGTTGTGGATGGGCAAGTTATTTAGTGTCCGCCAAAGCACATTTTTTGTTCTGGGTTGAAATACAATTCCCAATTTAGCAATTTCATAATTTAGTGGTTTCTGCTATATCAGAGCTATTTGAAATCTATCCCTAAAAGGGTATATAATATTCAAGGTGCACATAGGGTCATTCAGAATAACTTCACACACACGCTACTGTGCATTTCCAAGTCTAATTCTGTTAGTAAATCCATACCGGTCACCCAGCGCCTAAATACTAGGCCTCAAATTTATATCCCGCTACATCTGTCGTTACCGCTGTACTGTTGTGGCTGGGCAAGTTATTTAGTGTCCGTCAAAGCACATTTTTTGTTCTGGGTTGAAATACAATTCCCAATTTAGCAATTTCATAATTTAGTGGTTTCTGCTATATCAGAGCTATTTGAAATCTATCCCTAAAAGGGTATATAATATTCAAGGTGCACATAGGGTCATTCAGAATAACTTCACACACACGCTACTGTGCATTTCCAAGTCTAATTCTGTCACTAAATCCATACCGGTCACCCAGCGCCTAAATAGTAGGCCTCAAATTTATATCCCGCTACATCTGTCGTTACCGCTGTCCTGTTGTGGCTGGGCAAGTTATTTAGTGTCCGCCAAAGCACATTTTTTGTTCTGGGTTGAAATACAATTCCCAATTTAGCAATTTCATAATTTAGTGGTTTCTGCTGTATCAGAGCTATTTGAAATCTATCCCTAAAAGGGTATATAATATTCAAGGTGCACATAGGGTCATTCAGAATAACTTCACACACACGCTACTGTGCATTTTCAAGTCTAATTCTGTTAGTAAATCCATACCGGTCACCCAGCGCCTAAATACTAGGCCTCAAATTTATATCCCGCTAAATCTGTCGTTACCGCTGTCCTGTTGTGGATGGGCAAGTTATTTAGTGTCCGCCAAAGCACATTTTTTGTTCTGGGTTGAAATACAATTCCCAATTTAGCAATTTCATAATTTAGTGGTTTCTGCTATATCAGAGCTATTTAAAATCTATCCTTAAAAGGGTATATAATATTCAAGGTGCACATAGGGTCATTCAGAATAACTTCACACACACGCTACTGTGCATTTCCAAGTCTAATTCTGTCAGTAAATCCATACCGGTCACCCAGCGCCTAAATACTAGGCCTCAAATTTATATCCCGCTGAATTTGAATACAATACATTGGGCCAAATAATATTTTTGTTGTTGTGGTGAACCATAACAATGAGGAAAACATCTAGTAAGGGACACGGACGTGGACATGGTCGTGGTGGTGTTAGTGGACCCTCTGGTGCTGGGAGAGGACGTGGCCGTTCTGCCACATCCACACGTCCTAGTGTACCAACTACCTCAGGTCCCAGTAGCCGCCAGAATTTACAGCGATATATGGTGGGGCCCAATGCCGTTCTAAGGATGGTAAGGCCTGAGCAGGTACAGGCATTAGTCAATTGGGTGGCCGACAGTGGATCCAGCACGTTCACATTATCTCCCACCCAGTCTTCTGCAGAAAGCGCACAGATGGCGCCTGAAAACCAACCCCATCAGTCTGTCACATCACCCCCATGCATACCAGGGAAACTGTCTCAGCCTCAAGTTATGCAGCAGTCTCTTATGCTGTTTGAAGACTCCGCTGGCAGGGTTTCCCAAGGGCATCCACCTAGCCCTTCCCCAGCGGTGAAAGACATAGAATGCACTGACGCACAACCACTTATGTTTCCTGATGATGAGGACATGGGAATACCACCTCAGCATGTCTCTGATGATGACGAAACACAGGTGCCAACTGCTGCGTCTTTCTGCAGTGTGCAGACTGAACAGGAGGTCAGGGATCAAGACTGGGTGGAAGACGATGCAGGGGACGATGAGGTCCTAGACCCCACATGGAATGAAGGTCGTGCCACTGACTTTCACAGTTCGGAGGAAGAGGCAGTGGTGAGACCGAGCCAACAGCGTAGCAAAAGAGGGAGCAGTGGGCAAAAGCAGAACACCCGCCGCCAAGAGACTCCGCCTGCTACTGACCGCCGCCATCTGGGACCGAGCACCCCAAAGGCAGCTTCAAGGAGTTCCCTGGCATGGCACTTCTTCAAACAATGTGCTGACGACAAGACCCGAGTGGTTTGCACGCTGTGCCATCAGAGCCTGAAGCGAGGCATTAACGTTCTGAACCTGAGCACAACCTGCATGACCAGGCACCTGCATGCAAAGCATGAACTGCAGTGGAGTAAACACCTTAAAACCAAGGAAGTCACTCAGGCTCCCCCTGCTACCTCTTCTGCTGCTGCCGCCTCGGCCTCTTCCTCTGCCTCTGGAGGAACGTTGGCACCTGCCGCCCAGCAAACAGGGGATGTACCACCAACACCACCACCACCTCCGTCACCAAGCGTCTCAACCATGTCACACGGCAGCGTTCAGCTCTCCATCTCACAAACATTTGAGAGAAAGCGTAAATTCCCACCTAGCCACCCTCGATCCCTGGCCCTGAATGCCAGCATTTCTAAACTACTGGCCTATGAAATGCTGTCATTTAGGCTGGTGGACACAGACAGCTTCAAACAGCTCATGTCGCTTGCTGTCCCACAGTATGTTGTTCCCAGCCGCCACTACTTCTCCAAGAGAGCCGTGCCTTCCCTGCACAACCAAGTATCCGATAAAATCAAGTGTGCACTGCGCAACGCCATCTGTAGCAAGGTCCACCTAACCACAGATACGTGGACCAGTAAGCACGGCCAGGGACGCTATATCTCCCTAACTGCACACTGGGTAAATGTAGTGGCAGCTGGGCCCCAGGCGGAGAGCTGTTTAGCGCACGTCCTTTCCGCCGCCAAGGATCGCAGGGCAACATTCTTTGCCTCCTGTTGCCACCTCCTCCTTCTCAGGCTTCCTCCTCCTCTTCTTCCACCTGCTCATCCAGTCAGCCACACACCTTCACCACCAACTTCAGCACAGCCCGGGGTAAACGTCAGCAGGCCATTCTGAAACTCATATGTTTGGGGGACAGGCCCCACACCGCACAGGAGTTGTGGCGTGGTATAGAACAACAGACCGACGAGTGGTTGCTGCCGGTGAGCCTCAAGCCCGGCCTGGTGGTGTGTGATAATGGGCGAAATCTCGTTGCAGCTCTGGGACTAGCCAATTTGACGCACATCCCTTGCTTGGCGCATGTGCTGAATTTGGTGGTGCAGAAGTTCATTCACAACTACCCCGACATGTCAGAGCTGCTGCATAAAGTGCGGGCCGTCTGTTCGCGCTTCCGGCGTTCACATCCTGCTGCTGCTCGCCTGTCTGCGCTACAGCGTAACTTCGGCCTTCCCGCTCACCGCCTCATATGCGACGTGCCCACCAGGTGGAACTCCACCTTGCACATGCTGGACAGACTGTGCGAGCAGCAGCAGGCCATAGTGGAGTTTCAGCTGCAGCACGCACGGGTCAGTCGCACTACAGAACAGCACCACTTCACCACCAATGACTGGGCCTCCATGCGAGACCTGTGTGCCCTGTTGCGCTGTTTCGAGTACTCCACCAACATGGCCAGTGGCGATGACGCCGTTATCAGCGTTACAATACCACTTCTATGTCTCCTTGAGAAAACACTTAGGGCGATGATGGAAGAGGAGGTGGCCCAGGAGGAGGAGGAGGAGGAAGAGGGGTCATTTTTAGCACTTTCAGGCCAGTCTCTTCGAAGTGACTCAGAGGGAGGTTTTTGGCAACAGCAGAGGCCAGGTACAAATGTGGCCAGCCAGGGCCCACTACTGGAGGACGAGGAGGACGAGGATGAGGAGGAGGTGGAGGAGGATGAGGATGAAGCATGGTCACAGCGGGGTGGCACCCAACGCAGCTCGGGTCCATCACTGGTGCGTGGCTGGGGGGAAAGGCAGGACAATGACGATACGCCTCCCACAGAGGACAGCTTGTCCTTACCCCTGGGCAGCCTGGCACACATGAGCGACTACATGCTGCAGTGCCTGCGCAACGACAGCAGAGTTGCCCACATTTTAACCTGTGCGGACTACTGGGTTGCCACCCTGCTGGATCCACGCTACAAAGACAATGTGCCCACCTTACTTCCTGCACTGGAGCGTGATAGGAAGATGCGCGAGTACAAGCGCACGTTGGTAGACGCGCTACTGAGAGCATTCCCAAATGTCACAGGGGAACAAGTGGAAGCCCAAGGCCAAGGCAGAGGAGGAGCAAGAGGTCGCCAAGGCAGCTGTGTCACGGCCAGCTCCTCTGAGGGCAGGGTTAGCATGGCAGAGATGTGGAAAACTTTTGTCAACACGCCACAGCTAACTGCACCACCACCTGATACGCAACGTGTTAGCAGGAGGCAACATTTCACTAACATGGTGGAACAGTACGTGTGCACACCCCTCCACGTACTGACTGATGGTTCGGCCCCATTCAACTTCTGGGTCTCTAAATTGTCCACGTGGCCAGAGCTAGCCTTTTATGCCTTGGAGGTGCTGGCCTGCCCGGCGGCCAGCGTTTTGTCTGAACGTGTATTCAGCACGGCAGGGGGCGTCATTACAGACAAACGCAGCCGCCTGTCTACAGCCAATGTGGACAAGCTGACGTTCATAAAAATGAACCAGGCATGGATCCCACAGGACCTGTCCGTCCCTTGTCCAGATTAGACATTAACTACCTCCCCTTAACCATATATTATTGGACTCCAGGGCACTTCCTCATTCAATCCTATTTTTATTTTCATTTTACCATTATATTGCGAGGCTACCCAAAGTTGAATGAACCTCTCCTCTGTCTGGGTGCCGGGGCCTAAATATATGCCAATGGACTGTTCCAATGTTGGGTGACGTGAAGCCTGATTCTCTGCTATGACATGCAGACTAATTCTCTGCTGACATGAAGACAGATCCTCTGTTACGGGACCTCTCTCCTCTGCCTGGGTGCTGGGCCTAAATATATGACAATGGACTGTTGCAGTGGTGGCTGACGTGAAGCCTGATTTTCTGCTATGACATGCAGACTGATTCTCTGCTGACATGAAGCCAGATCCTCTGTTACGGGACCTCTCTCCTCTGCCTGGGTGCTGGGCCTAAATTTATGAAAATGGACTGTTACAGTGGTGGGTGACGTGAAGCCTGATTCTCTGCTATGATATGAAGACTGATTCTCTGCTGACATGAAGCCAGATTGTCTGTTACGGGACCTCTCTCCTCTGCCTGGGTGCTGGGCCTAAATTATGAAAATGGACTGTTAGCAGTGGTGGCTGACGTGAAGCCTGATTCTCTGCTATGACATGCAGACTGATTCTCTGCTGACATGAAGCCAGATCCTCTGTTACGGGACCTCTCTCCTCTGCCTGTGTGCTGGGCCTAAATATATGACAATGGACTGTTGCAGTGGTGGCTGACGTGAAGCCTGATTCTCTGCTATGACATGCAGACTAATTCTCTGCTGACATGAAGCCAGATCCTCTGTTACGGGACCTCTCTCCTCTGCCTGGGTGCTGGGCCTAAATATATGCCAATGGACTGTTGCAGTGGTGGCTGACGTGAAGCCTCATTCTCTGCTATGACATGCAGACTGATTCTCTGCTGACATGAAGCCAGATTGTCTGTTACGGGACCTCTCTCCTCTGCCTGGGTGCTGGGCCTAAATTTATGAAAATGGACTGTTGCAGTGGTGGGTGACGTGAAGCCTGATTCTCTGCTATGACATGAAGACTGATTCTCTGCTGACATGAAGCCAGATTGTCTGTTACGGGACCTCTCTCCTCTGCCTGGGTGCTGGGCCTAAATTTATGAAAATGGACTGTTGCAGTGGTGGCTGACGTGAAGCCTGATTCTCTGCTATGACATGCAGACTGATTCTCTGCTGACATGAAGCCAGATTGTCTGTTACGGGACCTCTCTCCTCTGCCTGGGTGCTGGGCCTAAATTTATGAAAATGGACTGTTGCAGTGGTGGGTGACGTGAAGCCTGATTCTCTGCTATGACATGAAGACTGATTCTCTGCTGACATGAAGCCAGATTGTCTGTTACGGGACCTCTCTCCTCTGCCTGGGTGCTGGGCCTAAATATATGACAATGGACTGTTGCAGTGGTGGCTGACGTGAAGCCTGATTCTCTGCTATGACATGCAGACTGAATTCTCTGCTGACATGAAGCCAGATTGTCTGTTACGGGACCTCTCTCCTCTGCCTGGGTGCTGGGCCTAAATTTATGAAAATGGACTGTTGCAGTGGTGGGTGACGTGAAGCCTGATTCTCTGCTATGACATGAAGACTGATTCTCTGCTGACATGAAGCCAGATTGTCTGTTACGGGACCTCTCTCCTCTGCCTGGGTGCTGGGCCTAAATTTATGAAAATGGACTGTTGCAGTGGTGGGTGACGTGAAGCCTGATTCTCTGCTATGACATGAAGACTGATTCTCTGCTGACATGAAGCCAGATTGTCTGTTACGGGACCTCTCTCCTCTGCCTGGGTGCTGGGCCTAAATATATGACAATGGACTGTTGCAGTGGTGGCTGACGTGAAGCCTGATTCTCTGCTATGACATGCAGACTGAATTCTCTGCTGACATGAAGCCAGATTGTCTGTTACGGGACCTCTCTCCTCTGCCTGGGTGCTGGGCCTAAATTTATGAAAATGGACTGTTGCAGTGGTGGGTGACGTGAAGCCTGATTCTCTGCTATGACATGAAGACTGATTCTCTGCTGACATGAAGCCAGATTGTCTGTTACGGGACCTCTCTCCTCTGCCTGGGTGCTGGGCCTAAATTTATGAAAATGGACTCTTACAGTGGTGGGTGACGTGAAGCCTGATTCTCTGCTATGACATGAAGACTGATTCTCTGCTGACATGAAGCCAGATCCTCTGTTACGGGACCTCTCTCCTCTGCCTGTGTGCTGGGCCTAAATATCTGACAATGGACTGTTGCATTGGTGGCTGACGTGAAGCCTGATTCTCTGCTATGACATGCAGACTAATTCTCTGCTGACATGAAGCCAGATTGTCTGTTACGGGACCTCTCTCCTCTGCCTGGGTGCTGGGCCTAAATTTATGAAAATGGACTGTTGCAGTGGTGGGTGACGTGAAGCCTGATTCTCTGCTATGACATGAAGACTGATTCTCTGCTGACATGAAGCCAGATTGTCTGTTACGGGACCTCTCTCCTCTGCCTGGGTGCTGGGCCTAAATTTATGAAAATGGACTCTTACAGTGGTGGCTGACGTGAAGCCTGATTCTCTGCTATGACATGCAGACTGATTCTCTGCTGACATGAAGCCAGATTCCTCTGTTACGGGACCTCTCTCCTCTGCCTGTGTGCTGGGCCTAAATATATGCCAATGGACTGTTGCAGTGGTGGCTGACGTGAAGCCTCATTCTCTGCTATGACATGCAGACTAATTCTCTGCTGACATGAAGCCAGATTGTCTGTTACGGGACCTCTCTCCTCTGCCTGGGTGCTGGGCCTAAATTTATGAAAATGGACTGTTGCAGTGGTGGGTGACGTGAAGCCTGATTCTCTGCTATGACATGAAGACTGATTCTCTGCTGACATGAAGCCAGATTGTCTGTTACGGGACCTCTCTCCTCTGCCTGGGTGCTGGGCCTAAATTTATGAAAATGGACTCTTACAGTGGTGGGTGACGTGAAGCCTGATTCTCTGCTATGATATGAAGACTGATTCTCTGCTGACATGAAGCCAGATTGTCTGTTACGGGACCTCTCTCCTCTGCCTGGGTGCTGGGCCTAAATTTATGAAAATGGACTCTTACAGTGGTGGCTGACGTGAAGCCTGATTCTCTGCTATGACATGCAGACTGATTCTCTGCTGACATGAAGCCAGATCCTCTGTTACGGGACCTCTCTCCTCTGCCTGTGTGCTGGGCCTAAATATATGCCAATGGACTGTTGCAGTGGTGGCTGACGTGAAGCCTCATTCTCTGCTATGACATGCAGACTAATTCTCTGCTGACATGAAGCCAGATTGTCTGTTACGGGACCTCTCTCCTCTGCCTGGGTGCTGGGCCTAAATTTATGAAAATGGACTGTTGCAGTGGTGGGTGACGTGAAGCCTGATTCTCTGCTATGACATGAAGACTGATTCTCTGCTGACATGAAGCCAGATTGTCTGTTACGGGACCTCTCTCCTCTGCCTGGGTGCTGGGCCTAAATTTATGAAAATGGACTGTTGCAGTGGTGGCTGACGTGAAGCCTGATTCTCTGCTATGACATGCAGACTGATTCTCTGCTGACATGAAGCCAGATTGTCTGTTACGGGACCTCTCTCCTCTGCCTGGGTGCTGGGCCTAAATTTATGAAAATGGACTGTTGCAGTGGTGGGTGACGTGAAGCCTGATTCTCTGCTATGACATGAAGACTGATTCTCTGCTGACATGAAGCCAGATTGTCTGTTACGGGACCTCTCTCCTCTGCCTGGGTGCTGGGCCTAAATATCTGACAATGGACTGTTGCATTGGTGGCTGACGTGAAGCCTGATTCTCTGCTATGACATGCAGACTAATTCTCTGCTGACATGAAGCCAGATTGTCTGTTACGGGACCTCTCTCCTCTGCCTGGGTGCTGGGCCTAAATTTATGAAAATGGACTGTTGCAGTGGTGGGTGACGTGAAGCCTGATTCTCTGCTATGACATGAAGACTGATTCTCTGCTGACATGAAGCCAGATTGTCTGTTACGGGACCTCTCTCCTCTGCCTGGGTGCTGGGCCTAAATTTATGAAAATGGACTGTTGCAGTGGTGTGTGACGTGAAGCCTGATTCTCTGCTATGACATGAAGACTGATTCTCTGCTGACATGAAGCCAGATTGTCTGTTACGGGACCTCTCTCCTCTGCCTGGGTGCTGGGCCTAAATTTATGAAAATGGACTGTTGCAGTGGTGGGTGACGTGAAGCCTGATTCTCTGCTATGACATGAAGACTGATTCTCTGCTGACATGAAGCCAGATTGTCTGTTACGGGACCTCTCTCCTCTGCCTGGGTGCTGGGCCTAAATATCTGACAATGGACTGTTGCATTGGTGGCTGACGTGAAGCCTGATTCTCTGCTATGACATGCAGACTAATTCTCTGCTGACATGAAGCCAGATTGTCTGTTACGGGACCTCTCTCCTCTGCCTGGGTGCTGGGCCTAAATTTATGAAAATGGACTGTTGCAGTGGTGGGTGACGTGAAGCCTGATTCTCTGCTATGACATGAAGACTGATTCTCTGCTGACATGAAGCCAGATTGTCTGTTACGGGACCTCTCTCCTCTGCCTGGGTGCTGGGCCTAAATATCTGACAATGGACTGTTGCATTGGTGGCTGACGTGAAGCCTGATTCTCTGCTATGACATGCAGACTAATTCTCTGCTGACATGAAGCCAGATTGTCTGTTACGGGACCTCTCTCCTCTGCCTGGGTGCTGGGCCTAAATTTATGAAAATGGACTGTTGCAGTGGTGGGTGACGTGAAGCCTGATTCTCTGCTATGACATGAAGACTGATTCTCTGCTGACATGAAGCCAGATTGTCTGTTACGGGACCTCTCTCCTCTGCCTGGGTGCTGGGCCTAAATTTATGAAAATGGACTCTTACAGTGGTGGGTGACGTGAAGCCTGATTCTCTGCTATGACATGCAGACTGATTCTCTGCTGACATGAAGCCAGATCCTCTGTTACGGGACCTCTCTTCTCTGCCTGTGTGCTGGGCCTAAATATCTGACAATGGACTGTTGCATTGGTGGCTGACGTGAAGCCTGATTCTCTGCTATGACATGCAGACTAATTCTCTGCTGACATGAAGCCAGATTGTCTGTTACGGGACCTCTCTCCTCTGCCTGGGTGCTGGGCCTAAATTTATGAAAATGGACTGTTGCAGTGGTGGGTGACGTGAAGCCTGATTCTCTGCTATGACATGAAGACTGATTCTCTGCTGACATGAAGCCAGATTGTCTGTTACGGGACCTCTCTCCTCTGCCTGGGTGCCGGGGCCTAAATATCTGAGAATGGACTGTTCCAGTGGTGGGTGACGGGAAGCCAGATTCTCTGCTATGGGACCTCTCTCCAATTGATTTTGGTTAATTTTTATTTATTTAATTTTTATTTTAATTCATTTCCCTATCCACATTTGTTTGCAGGGGATTTACCTACATGTTGCTGCCTTTTGCAGCCCTCTAGCCCTTTCCTGGGCTGTTTTACAGCCTGTTTTAGTGCCGAAAAGTTCGGGTCCCCATTGACTTCAATGGGGTTCGGGTTCGGGACGAAGTTCGGATCGGGTTCGGATCCCGAACCCGAACATTTCGGGAAGTTCGGCCGAACTTCTCGAACCCGAACATCCAGGTGTTCGCTCAACTCTAATCATAATATCACTTTATTTGCTACACATGTAAGTTGCATTCTCATTATTTTGTGTTTTAGCTGCTTGGTAGCAGTTTTTTTTTATTACAGACTTAGCTTACCTACAGGTAAGAGAGCTGCTTTAGGTTGAGGGACAAAGATGGTAAAATGGCTACATGTATGGGCTGGTTACCCTCTCCAGTGCAGTGCTTAGCTGCTTTTGTCTACCCTGTACTGGTCCTCTGATGTGCACCATTTGGCACCTCCAGCTCACCTCCATTTCCTAGCTGGCTACTTGAGAACTTTGCTGGCTAGCTGCCTCCAGCTGTAGCATTACCTTTTTCTCCTGCTCTTACTGTAAACGTCACTTACTGAAAAGTCACTTACTCTGCTGACATGAAGCCAGATTGTCTGTTACGGGACCTCTCTCCTCTGCCTGGGTGCTGGGCCTAAATTTATGAAAATGGACTCTTACAGTGGTGGGTGACGTGAAGCCTGATTCTCTGCTATGATATGAAGACTGATTCTCTGCTGACATGAAGCCAGATTGTCTGTTACGGGACCTCTCTCCTCTGCCTGGGTGCTGGGCCTAAATTTATGAAAATGGACTGTTGCAGTGGTGGGTGACGTGAAGCCTGATTCTCTGCTATGACATGAAGACTGATTCTCTGCTGACATGAAGCCAGATTGTCTGTTACGGGACCTCTCTCC
This sequence comes from Bufo gargarizans, assembly GCF_014858855.1. NCBI lineage: Eukaryota > Metazoa > Chordata > Amphibia > Anura > Bufonidae > Bufo > Bufo gargarizans. Next base: position 22,896,058 of record NC_058081.1, read on the forward strand.
TCTGCCTGGGTGCTGGGCCTAAATATCTGACAATGGACTGTTGCATTGGTGGCTGACGTGAAGCCTGATTCTCTGCTATGACATGCAGACTAATTCTCTGCTGACATGAAGCCAGATTGTCTGTTACGGGACCTCTCTCCTCTGCCTGGGTGCTGGGCCTAAATTTATGAAAATGGACTGTTGCAGTGGTGGGTGACGTGAAGCCTGATTCTCTGCTATGACATGAAGACTGATTCTCTGCTGACATGAAGCCAGATTGTCTGTTACGGGACCTCTCTCCTCTGCCTGGGTGCTGGGCCTAAATATCTGACAATGGACTGTTGCATTGGTGGCTGACGTGAAGCCTGATTCTCTGCTATGACATGCAGACTAATTCTCTGCTGACATGAAGCCAGATTGTCTGTTACGGGACCTCTCTCCTCTGCCTGGGTGCTGGGCCTAAATTTATGAAAATGGACTGTTGCAGTGGTGGGTGACGTGAAGCCTGATTCTCTGCTATGACATGAAGACTGATTCTCTGCTGACATGAAGCCAGATTGTCTGTTACGGGACCTCTCTCCTCTGCCTGGGTGCCGGGGCCTAAATATCTGAGAATGGACTGTTCCAGTGGTGGGTGACGGGAAGCCAGATTCTCTGCTATGGGACCTCTCTCCAATTGATTTTGGTTAATTTTTATTTATTTAATTTTTATTTTAATTCATTTCCCTATCCACATTTGTTTGCAGGGGATTTACCTACATGTTGCTGCCTTTTGCAGCCCTCTAGCCCTTTCCTGGGCTGTTTTACAGCCGTTTTAGTGCCGAAAAGTTCGGGTCCCCATTGACTTCAATGGGGTTCGGGTTCGGGACGAAGTTCGGATCGGGTTCGGATCCCGAACCCGAACATTTTCGGGAAGTTCGGCCGAACTTCTCGAACCCGAACATCCAGGTGTTCGCTCAACTCTAATCATAATATCACTTTATTTGCTACACATGTAAGTTGCATTCTCATTATTTTGTGTTTTAGCTGCTTGGTAGCAGTTTTTTTTTATTACAGACTTAGCTTACCTACAGGTAAGAGAGCTGCTTTAGGTTGAGGGACAAAGATGGTAAAATGGCTACATGTATGGGCTGGTTACCCTCTCCAGTGCAGTGCTCAGCTGCTTTTGTCTACCCTGTACTGGTCCTCTGATGTGCACCATTTGGCACCTCCAGCTCACCTCCATTTCCTAGCTGGCTACTTGAGAACTTTGCTGGCTAGCTGCCTCCAGCTGTAGCATTACCTTTTTCTCCTGCTCTTACTGTAAACGTCACTTACTGAAAAGTCACTTACTCTGCTGACATGAAGCCAGATTGTCTGTTACGGGACCTCTCTCCTCTGCCTGGGTGCTGGGCCTAAATTTATGAAAATGGACTCTTACAGTGGTGGGTGACGTGAAGCCTGATTCTCTGCTATGATATGAAGACTGATTCTCTGCTGACATGAAGCCAGATTGTCTGTTACGGGACCTCTCTCCTCTGCCTGGGTGCTGGGCCTAAATTTATGAAAATGGACTCTTACAGTGGTGGCTGACGTGAAGCCTGATTTTCTGCTATGACATGCAGACTGATTCTCTGCTGACATGAAGCCAGATCCTCTGTTACGGGACCTCTCTCCTCTGCCTGTGTGCTGGGCCTAAATATATGCCAATGGACTGTTGCAGTGGTGGCTGACGTGAAGCCTCATTCTCTGCTATGACATGCAGACTAATTCTCTGCTGACATGAAGCCAGATTGTCTGTTACGGGACCTCTCTCCTCTGCCTGGGTGCTGGGCCTAAATTTATGAAAATGGACTGTTGCAGTGGTGGGTGACGTGAAGCCTGATTCTCTGCTATGACATGAAGACTGATTCTCTGCTGACATGAAGCCAGATTGTCTGTTACGGGACCTCTCTCCTCTGCCTGGGTGCTGGGCCTAAATTTATGAAAATGGACTGTTGCATTGGTGGCTGACGTGAAGCCTGATTCTCTGCTATGACATGCAGACTAATTCTCTGCTGACATGAAGCCAGATTGTCTGTTACGGGACCTCTCTCCTCTGCCTGGGTGCTGGGCCTAAATTTATGAAAATGGACTGTTGCAGTGGTGGGTGACGTGAAGCCTGATTCTCTGCTATGACATGAAGACTGATTCTCTGCTGACATGAAGCCAGATTGTCTGTTACGGGACCTCTCTCCTCTGCCTGGGTGCTGGGCCTAAATATCTGACAATGGACTGTTGCATTGGTGGCTGACGTGAAGCCTGATTCTCTGCTATGACATGCAGACTAATTCTCTGCTGACATGAAGCCAGATTGTCTGTTACGGGACCTCTCTCCTCTGCCTGGGTGCTGGGCCTAAATTTATGAAAATGGACTGTTGCAGTGGTGGGTGACGTGAAGCCTGATTCTCTGCTATGACATGAAGACTGATTCTCTGCTGACATGAAGCCAGATTGTCTGTTACGGGACCTCTCTCCTCTGCCTGGGTGCTGGGCCTAAATTTATGAAAATGGACTGTTGCAGTGGTGTGTGACGTGAAGCCTGATTCTCTGCTATGACATGAAGACTGATTCTCTGCTGACATGAAGCCAGATTGTCTGTTACGGGACCTCTCTCCTCTGCCTGGGTGCTGGGCCTAAATATCTGACAATGGACTGTTGCATTGGTGGCTGACGTGAAGCCTGATTCTCTGCTATGACATGCAGACTAATTCTCTGCTGACATGAAGCCAGATTGTCTGTTACGGGACCTCTCTCCTCTGCCTGGGTGCTGGGCCTAAATTTATGAAAATGGACTGTTGCAGTGGTGGGTGACGTGAAGCCTGATTCTCTGCTATGACATGAAGACTGATTCTCTGCTGACATGAAGCCAGATTGTCTGTTACGGGACCTCTCTCCTCTGCCTGGGTGCTGGGCCTAAATATCTGACAATGGACTGTTGCATTGGTGGCTGACGTGAAGCCTGATTCTCTGCTATGACATGCAGACTAATTCTCTGCTGACATGAAGCCAGATTGTCTGTTACGGGACCTCTCTCCTCTGCCTGGGTGCTGGGCCTAAATTTATGAAAATGGACTGTTGCAGTGGTGGGTGACGTGAAGCCTGATTCTCTGCTATGACATGAAGACTGATTCTCTGCTGACATGAAGCCAGATTGTCTGTTACGGGACCTCTCTCCTCTGCCTGGGTGCTGGGCCTAAATTTATGAAAATGGACTCTTACAGTGGTGGGTGACGTGAAGCCTGATTCTCTGCTATGACATGAAGACTGATTCTCTGCTGACATGAAGCCAGATCCTCTGTTACGGGACCTCTCTTCTCTGCCTGTGTGCTGGGCCTAAATATCTGACAATGGACTGTTGCATTGGTGGCTGACGTGAAGCCTGATTCTCTGCTATGACATGCAGACTAATTCTCTGCTGACATGAAGCCAGATTGTCTGTTACGGGACCTCTCTCCTCTGCCTGGGTGCTGGGCCTAAATTTATGAAAATGGACTGTTGCAGTGGTGGGTGACGTGAAACCTGATTCTCTGCTATGACATGAAGACTGATTCTCTGCTGACATGAAGCCAGATTGTCTGTTACGGGACCTCTCTCCTCTGCCTGGGTGCCGGGGCCTAAATATCTGAGAATGGACTGTTCCAGTGGTGGGTGACGGGAAGCCAGATTCTCTGCTATGGGACCTCTCTCCAATTGATTTTGGTTAATTTTTATTTATTTAATTTTTATTTTAATTCATTTCCCTATCCACATTTGTTTGCAGGGGATTTACCTACATGTTGCTGCCTTTTGCAGCCCTCTAGCCCTTTCCTGGGCTGTTTTACAGCCGTTTTAGTGCCGAAAAGTTCGGGTCCCCATTGACTTCAATGGGGTTCGGGTTCGGGACGAAGTTCGGATCGGGTTCGGATCCCGAACCCGAACATTTTCGGGAAGTTCGGCCGAACTTCTCGAACCCGAACATCCAGGTGTTCACTCAACTCTAATCATAATATCACTTTATTTGCTACACATGTAAGTTGCATTCTCATTATTTTGTGTTTTAGCTGCTTGGTAGCAGTTTTTTTTTATTACAGACTTAGCTTACCTACAGGTAAGAGAGCTGCTTTAGGTTGAGGGACAAAGATGGTAAAATGGCTACATGTATGGGCTGGCTACCCTCTCCAGTGCAGTGCTCAGCTGCTTTTGTCTACCCTGTACTGGTCCTCTGATGTGCACCATTTGGCACCTCCAGCTCACCTCCATTTCCTAGCTGGCTACTTGAGAACTTTGCTGGCTAGCTGCCTCCAGCTGTAGCATTACCCATCTTTTTCTCCTGCTCTTACTGTAAACGTCACTTACTGAAAAGTCACCCTCCGAGGTCTGGAGGGTCATCTGGGTACCAGCTACAGGGCATACTTTTTATGAACTGGTGCCCAGAACTGAACTGCATATTTTAGATGAGGCTGCACCAAAGCTTTGTAAAGTGGTAGTATTACATCTCAGTCCTGCGAGTCCATGTCTCTTTTAGTAAATGAGCGTATTCTGCTCACTTTAAAGGCTGATTGACATTGTGCTGTTAGTTAGTCTATGATCTACAAGGACAGTCAAATCCTTCTCTATAAGTGACTCTCCCAGTGTTATATCCCCTAGGACAGTAGTGCCCAACCATTTTTTGTCTGAGGGCCACACTAGACATGGTATGAATTTCACGGGCCAGAACCAGGTATCTTTGCCAGAAAGAAATGCAAACACTGTGAGGGGGTACGTGTGAGCATTACTACTGTGAAGGGGCAAATATCTGGCCATTTTTTCTGTGAAAAGGCATATCTGGCCATTTTTACTGTAAAGGGGGCTCATCTGGGCATTTTTACTGTAAAGGGGGGCATCTGGGCATTTTTAACATGAAGAAGGGGAACATGTGAGCATTACTGCTGTAAAGGTGGCACATATGGGCATTATGACTGTGAAGGGGGCACATATGGGCATTACCATTATGAAGGGGGCACATTTGGGCATTACCACTGTGAAGGGGGCACATCTGGGTATTACCACTGTGAAGGGGCACATCTGGACATTGCCCCTGTGAAGAGGGCACACACATCTCGGCATAACCCCTGTGAAGGGGGCACATCTGGGCATTACCCCATGTGAAGGGGGTGCACCTGGGCATTACCCCTGTAAAGGGCACACATCTGGGCATTACCACTGTGAAGGGGGCACATCTGGGCATTACCACTGTGAAGGGGGCACATCTGGGCATTACCCCTGAAAAGGGGGCACATCTGGGCATTACCACAGTGAAGGGGGCACATATGGGCATTACCATTGTGAAGGAGGCACATTTAGTAACATAGTAACATAGTACGTAAGGCCGAAAAAAGACATTTGTCCATCCAGTTCGGCCTGTCATCCTGCAAGTTGATCCAGAGGAAGGCAAAAAAAAACTGTGAGATAGAAGCCAATTTTCCTCACTTTAGGGGAATAAAAAATTCCTTCCCGACTCCAATCAGGCAATCAGAATAACTCCCTGGATCAGCGACCCCTCTCTAGTAGCTATAGCCTGTAATATTATTACGCTCCAGAAATACATCCAGGCCCCTCTTGAATTCCGTTATTGTACTCACCATCACCACCTCCTCAGGCAGAGAGTTCCATAGTCTCACTGCTCTTACCTTAAAGAATCCTCTTCTATGTTTGTGTACAAACCTTCTCTCCTCCAGACGCAGAGGATGTCCCCTCGTCACAGTCACAGTCCTGGGAAGGAATAGATGATGGGAGAGATCTCTGTACTGACCCCTGATATATTTATACATAGTAATTAGATCTCCTCTCAGTCGTCTTTTTTCTAAAGTGAATAACCCTAATTTTGATAATCTTTCAGGGTACTGTAGTTGCCCCATTCCAGTTATTACTTTAGTTGCCCTCCTCTGGACCATCTCCAGCTCTGCTATGTCTGCCTTGTTTACAGGAGCCCAGAACTGTACACAGTACTCCATGTGTGGTCTGACTAGTGATGTGTAAAGTGGTAGGACTATGTTCTCATCACGGGAATCTATGCCCCTTCTGATGCAACCCATTATCTTATTGGCCTTGGCAGCAGCTGCCTGACACTGGTTTTTGCAGCTTAGTTTGCTGTTTATTAAAATTCCTAGATAGAGTTGAGCGAACACCTGGATGTTCGGGTTCGAGAAGTTCGGCCGAACATCCCGGAAATGTTCGGGTTCGGGATCCGAACCCGATCCGAACTTCGTCCCGAACCCGAACCCCATTGAAGTCAATGGGGACCCGAACTTTTCGGCACTAAAAAGGCTGTAAAACAGCCCAGGAAAGAGCTAGAGGGCTGCAAAAGGCAGCAACATGTAGGTAAATCCCCTGCAAACAAATGTGGATAGGGAAATGAATTAAAATAAAAATTAAATAAATAAAAATTAACCAAAATCAATTGGAGAGAGGTTCCATAGCAGAGAATCTGGCTTCCCGTCACCCACCACTGGAACAGTCCATTCTCAGATATTTAGGCCCCGGCACCCAGGCAGAGGAGAGAGGTCCCGTAACAGAGAATCTGTCTTCATGTCAGCAGAGAATCAGTCTGCATGTCATAGCAGAGAATGAGGCTTCACGTCAGCCACCACTGCAACAGTCCATTGGCATATATTTAGGCCCAGCACCCAGGCAGAGGAGGGAGGTCCCGTAACAGAGAATCTGTCTTCATGTCAGCAGAGAATTAGTCTGCATGTCATAGCAGAGAATGAGGCTTCACGTCAGCCACCACTGCAACAGTCCATTGGCATATATTTAGGCCCAGCACACACACAGGCAGAGGAGAGAGGTCCCGTAACAGAGAATCTGGCTTCATGTCAGCAGAGAATCAGTCTGCATGTCATAGCAGAGAATGAGGCTTCACGTCAGCCACCACTGCAACAGTCCATTGGCATATATTTAGGCCCAGCACACACACAGGCAGAGGAGAGAGGTCCCGTAACAGAGAATCTGGCTTCATGTCAGCAGAGAATCAGTCTGCATGTCATAGCAGAGAATGAGGCTTCACGTCAGCCACCACTGCAACAGTCCATTGGCATATATTTAGGCCCAGCACACACACAGGCAGAGGAGAGAGGTCCCGTAACAGAGAATCTGTCTTCATGTCAGCAGAGAATTAGTCTGCATGTCATAGCAGAGAATGAGGCTTCACGTCAGCCACCACTGCAACAGTCCATTGGCATATATTTAGGCCCAGCACCCAGGCAGAGGAGGGAGGTCCCGTAACAGAGAATCTGTCTTCATGTCAGCAGAGAATTAGTCTGCATGTCATAGCAGAGAATGAGGCTTCACGTCAGCCACCACTGCAACAGTCCATTGGCATATATTTAGGCCCAGCACCCAGGCAGAGGAGGGAGGTCCCGTAACAGAGAATCTGTCTTCATGTCAGCAGAGAATTAGTCTGCATGTTATAGCAGAGAATGAGGCTTCACGTCAGCCACCACTGCAACAGTCCATTGGCATATATTTAGGCCCAGCACACACACAGGCAGAGGAGAGAGGTCCCGTAACAGAGAATCTGGCTTCATGTCAGCAGAGAATCAGTCTGCATGTCATAGCAGAGAATGAGGCTTCACGTCAGCCACCACTGCAACAGTCCATTGGCATATATTTAGGCCCAGCACACACACAGGCAGAGGAGAGAGGTCCCGTAACAGAGAATCTGGCTTCATGTCAGCAGAGAATCAGTCTGCATGTCATAGCAGAGAATGAGGCTTCACGTCAGCCACCACTGCAACAGTCCATTGGCATATATTTAGGCCCAGCACACAGGCAGAGGAGAGAGGTCCCGTAACAGAGAATCTGGCTTCATGTCAGCAGAGAATCAGTCTGCATGTCATAGCAGAGAATGAGGCTTCACGTCACCCACCACTGCAACAGTCCATTGGCATATATTTAGGCCTAGCACACAGGCAGAGCAGAGAGGTCCCGTAACAGACAATCTGGCTTCATGACAGCAGAGAATCAGTCTGCATGTCATAGCAGAGAATGAGGCTTCACGTCACCCACCACTGCAACAGTCCATTGGCATATATTTAGGCCTAGCACACAGGCAGAGCAGAGAGGTCCCGTAACAGACGATCTGGCTTCATGTCAGCAGAGAATCAGTCTGCATGTCATAGCAGAGAATGAGGCTTCACGTCAGCCACCACTGCAACAGTCCATTGGCATATATTTAGGCCTAGCACACAGGCAGAGGAGAGAGGTCCCGTAACAGACAATCTGGCTTCATGTCAGCAGAGAATCAGTCTGCATGTCATAGCAGAGAATGAGGCTTCACGTCACCCACCACTGCAACAGTCCATTGGCATATATTTAGGCCTAGCACACAGGCAGAGCAGAGAGGTCCCGTAACAGACAATCTGGCTTCATGACAGCAGAGAATCAGTCTGCATGTCATAGCAGAGAATGAGGCTTCACGTCACCCACCACTGCAACAGTCCATTGGCATATATTTAGGCCTAGCACACAGGCAGAGCAGAGAGGTCCCGTAACAGACGATCTGGCTTCATGTCAGCAGAGAATCAGTCTGCATGTCATAGCAGAGAATGAGGCTTCACGTCAGCCACCACTGCAACAGTCCATTGGCATATATTTAGGCCCAGCACACACACAGGCAGAGGAGAGAGGTCCCGTAACAGAGAATCTGGCTTCATGTCAGCAGAGAATCAGTCTGCATGTCATAGCAGAGAATGAGGCTTCACGTCAGCCACCACTGCAACAGTCCATTGGCATATATTTAGGCCCAGCACACACACAGGCAGAGGAGAGAGGTCCCGTAACAGAGAATCTGTCTTCATGTCAGCAGAGAATTAGTCTGCATGTCATAGCAGAGAATGAGGCTTCACGTCAGCCACCACTGCAACAGTCCATTGGCATATATTTAGGCCCAGCACCCAGGCAGAGGAGGGAGGTCCCGTAACAGAGAATCTGTCTTCATGTCAGCAGAGAATTAGTCTGCATGTCATAGCAGAGAATGAGGCTTCACGTCAGCCACCACTGCAACAGTCCATTGGCATATATTTAGGCCCAGCACCCAGGCAGAGGAGGGAGGTCCCGTAACAGAGAATCTGTCTTCATGTCAGCAGAGAATTAGTCTGCATGTCATAGCAGAGAATGAGGCTTCACGTCAGCCACCACTGCAACAGTCCATTGGCATATATTTAGGCCCAGCACACACACAGGCAGAGGAGAGAGGTCCCGTAACAGAGAATCTGGCTTCATGTCAGCAGAGAATCAGTCTGCATGTCATAGCAGAGAATGAGGCTTCACGTCAGCCACCACTGCAACAGTCCATTGGCATATATTTAGGCCCAGCACACACACAGGCAGAGGAGAGAGGTCCCGTAACAGAGAATCTGGCTTCATGTCAGCAGAGAATCAGTCTGCATGTCATAGCAGAGAATGAGGCTTCACGTCAGCCACCACTGCAACAGTCCATTGGCATATATTTAGGCCCAGCACACAGGCAGAGGAGAGAGGTCCCGTAACAGAGAATCTGGCTTCATGTCAGCAGAGAATCAGTCTGCATGTCATAGCAGAGAATGAGGCTTCACGTCACCCACCACTGCAACAGTCCATTGGCATATATTTAGGCCTAGCACACAGGCAGAGCAGAGAGGTCCCGTAACAGACAATCTGGCTTCATGACAGCAGAGAATCAGTCTGCATGTCATAGCAGAGAATGAGGCTTCACGTCACCCACCACTGCAACAGTCCATTGGCATATATTTAGGCCTAGCACACAGGCAGAGCAGAGAGGTCCCGTAACAGACGATCTGGCTTCATGTCAGCAGAGAATCAGTCTGCATGTCATAGCAGAGAATGAGGCTTCACGTCAGCCACCACTGCAACAGTCCATTGGCATATATTTAGGCCTAGCACACAGGCAGAGGAGAGAGGTCCCGTAACAGACAATCTGGCTTCATGTCAGCAGAGAATCAGTCTGCATGTCATAGCAGAGAATGAGGCTTCACGTCACCCACCACTGCAACAGTCCATTGGCATATATTTAGGCCTAGCACACAGGCAGAGCAGAGAGGTCCCGTAACAGACAATCTGGCTTCATGACAGCAGAGAATCAGTCTGCATGTCATAGCAGAGAATGAGGCTTCACGTCACCCACCACTGCAACAGTCCATTGGCATATATTTAGGCCTAGCACACAGGCAGAGCAGAGAGGTCCCGTAACAGACGATCTGGCTTCATGTCAGCAGAGAATCAGTCTGCATGTCATAGCAGAGAATGAGGCTTCACGTCAGCCACCACTGCAACAGTCCATTGGCATATATTTAGGCCCAGCACACACACAGGCAGAGGAGAGAGGTCCCGTAACAGAGAATCTGGCTTCATGTCAGCAGAGAATCAGTCTGCATGTCATAGCAGAGAATGAGGCTTCACGTCAGCCACCACTGCAACAGTCCATTGGCATATATTTAGGCCCAGCACACACACAGGCAGAGGAGAGAGGTCCCGTAACAGAGAATCTGTCTTCATGTCAGCAGAGAATTAGTCTGCATGTCATAGCAGAGAATGAGGCTTCACGTCAGCCACCACTGCAACAGTCCATTGGCATATATTTAGGCCCAGCACCCAGGCAGAGGAGGGAGGTCCCGTAACAGAGAATCTGTCTTCATGTCAGCAGAGAATTAGTCTGCATGTCATAGCAGAGAATGAGGCTTCACGTCAGCCACCACTGCAACAGTCCATTGGCATATATTTAGGCCCAGCACCCAGGCAGAGGAGGGAGGTCCCGTAACAGAGAATCTGTCTTCATGTCAGCAGAGAATTAGTCTGCATGTCATAGCAGAGAATGAGGCTTCACGTCAGCCACCACTGCAACAGTCCATTGGCATATATTTAGGCCCAGCACACACACAGGCAGAGGAGAGAGGTCCCGTAACAGAGAATCTGGCTTCATGTCAGCAGAGAATCAGTCTGCATGTCATAGCAGAGAATGAGGCTTCACGTCAGCCACCACTGCAACAGTCCATTGGCATATATTTAGGCCCAGCACACACACAGGCAGAGGAGAGAGGTCCCGTAACAGAGAATCTGGCTTCATGTCAGCAGAGAATCAGTCTGCATGTCATAGCAGAGAATGAGGCTTCACGTCAGCCACCACTGCAACAGTCCATTGGCATATATTTAGGCCCAGCACACAGGCAGAGGAGAGAGGTCCCGTAACAGAGAATCTGGCTTCATGTCAGCAGAGAATCAGTCTGCATGTCATAGCAGAGAATGAGGCTTCACGTCACCCACCACTGCAACAGTCCATTGGCATATATTTAGGCCTAGCACACAGGCAGAGCAGAGAGGTCCCGTAACAGACAATCTGGCTTCATGACAGCAGAGAATCAGTCTGCATGTCATAGCAGAGAATGAGGCTTCACGTCACCCACCACTGCAACAGTCCATTGGCATATATTTAGGCCTAGCACACAGGCAGAGCAGAGAGGTCCCGTAACAGACGATCTGGCTTCATGTCAGCAGAGAATCAGTCTGCATGTCATAGCAGAGAATGAGGCTTCACGTCAGCCACCACTGCAACAGTCCATTGGCATATATTTAGGCCTAGCACACAGGCAGAGGAGAGAGGTCCCGTAACAGACAATCTGGCTTCATGTCAGCAGAGAATCAGTCTGCATGTCATAGCAGAGAATGAGGCTTCACGTCACCCACCACTGCAACAGTCCATTGGCATATATTTAGGCCTAGCACACAGGCAGAGCAGAGAGGTCCCGTAACAGACAATCTGGCTTCATGACAGCAGAGAATCAGTCTGCATGTCATAGCAGAGAATGAGGCTTCACGTCACCCACCACTGCAACAGTCCATTGGCATATATTTAGGCCTAGCACACAGGCAGAGCAGAGAGGTCCCGTAACAGACGATCTGGCTTCATGTCAGCAGAGAATCAGTCTGCATGTCATAGCAGAGAATGAGGCTTCACGTCAGCCACCACTGCAACAGTCCATTGGCATATATTTAGGCCCAGCACACACACAGGCAGAGGAGAGAGGTCCCGTAACAGAGAATCTGGCTTCATGTCAGCAGAGAATCAGTCTGCATGTCATAGCAGAGAATGAGGCTTCACGTCAGCCACCACTGCAACAGTCCATTGGCATATATTTAGGCCCAGCACACACACAGGCAGAGGAGAGAGGTCCCGTAACAGAGAATCTGTCTTCATGTCAGCAGAGAATTAGTCTGCATGTCATAGCAGAGAATGAGGCTTCACGTCAGCCACCACTGCAACAGTCCATTGGCATATATTTAGGCCCAGCACCCAGGCAGAGGAGGGAGGTCCCGTAACAGAGAATCTGTCTTCATGTCAGCAGAGAATTAGTCTGCATGTCATAGCAGAGAATGAGGCTTCACGTCAGCCACCACTGCAACAGTCCATTGGCATATATTTAGGCCCAGCACCCAGGCAGAGGAGGGAGGTCCCGTAACAGAGAATCTGTCTTCATGTCAGCAGAGAATTAGTCTGCATGTCATAGCAGAGAATGAGGCTTCACGTCAGCCACCACTGCAACAGTCCATTGGCATATATTTAGGCCCAGCACACACACAGGCAGAGGAGAGAGGTCCCGTAACAGAGAATCTGGCTTCATGTCAGCAGAGAATCAGTCTGCATGTCATAGCAGAGAATGAGGCTTCACGTCAGCCACCACTGCAACAGTCCATTGGCATATATTTAGGCCCAGCACACACACAGGCAGAGGAGAGAGGTCCCGTAACAGAGAATCTGGCTTCATGTCAGCAGAGAATCAGTCTGCATGTCATAGCAGAGAATGAGGCTTCACGTCACCCACCACTGCAACAGTCCATTGGCATATATTTAGGCCTAGCACACAGGCAGAGCAGAGAGGTCCCGTAACAGACGATCTGGCTTCATGTCAGCAGAGAATCAGTCTGCATGTCATAGCAGAGAATGAGGCTTCACGTCAGCCACCACTGCAACAGTCCATTGGCATATATTTAGGCCTAGCACACAGGCAGAGGAGAGAGGTCCCGTAACAGACAATCTGGCTTCATGTCAGCAGAGAATCAGTCTGCATGTCATAGCAGAGAATGAGGCTTCACGTCACCCACCACTGCAACAGTCCATTGGCATATATTTAGGCCTAGCACACAGGCAGAGCAGAGAGGTCCCGTAACAGACAATCTGGCTTCATGACAGCAGAGAATCAGTCTGCATGTCATAGCAGAGAATGAGGCTTTACGTCACCCACCACTGCAACAGTCCATTGGCATATATTTAGGCCTAGCACACAGGCAGAGCAGAGAGGTCCCGTAACAGACGATCTGGCTTCATGTCAGCAGAGAATCAGTCTGCATGTCATAGCAGAGAATGAGGCTTCACGTCAGCCACCACTGCAACAGTCCATTGGCATATATTTAGGCCTAGCACACAGGCAGAGCAGAGAGGTCCCGTAACAGACAATCTGGCTTCATGTCAGCAGAGAATCAGTCTGCATGTCATAGCAGAGAATCAGGCTTCACGTCAGCCACCACTGCACCAGTCCATTGTCATAAATTTAGGCCCAGCACCCAGGCAGAGGAGAGAGGTCCCGTAACAGACAATCTGGCTTCATGTCAGCAGAGAATTAGTCTGCATGTCATAGCAGAGAATCAGGCTTCATGTCAGCCACCACTGCAACAGTCCATTGGCATATATTTAGGCCTAGCACACAGGCAGAGGAGAGGTTCATTCAACTTTGGGTAGCCTCGCAATATAATGGTAAAATGAAAATAAAAATAGGATTGAATGAGGAAGTGCCCTGGAGTCCAATAATATATGGTTATGGGGAGGTAGTTAATGTCTAATCTGGACAAGGAACGGACAGGTCCTGTGGGATCCATGCCTGGTTCATTTTTATGAACGTCAGCTTGTCCACATTGGCTGTAGACAGGCGGCTGCGTTTGTCTGTAATGACGCCCCCTGCCGTGCTGAATACACGTTCAGACAAAACGCTGGCTGCCGGGCAGGCCAGCACCTCCAAGGCATAAAAGGCTAGCTCTGGCCACGTGGACAATTTAGAGACCCAGAAGTTGAATGGGGCCGAACCATCAGTCAGTACGTGGAGGGGTGTGCACACGTACTGTTCCACCATGTTAGTGAAATGTTGCCTCCTGCTAACACGTTGCGTATCAGGTGGTGGTGCAGTTAGCTGTGGCGTGTTGACAAAAGTTTTCCACATCTCTGCCATGCTAACCCTGCCCTCAGAGGAGCTGGCCGTGACACAGCTGCCTTGGCGACCTCTTGCTCCTCCTCTGCCTTGGCCTTGGGCTTCCACTTGTTCCCCTGTGACATTTGGGAATGCTCTCAGTAGCGCGTCTACCAACGTGCGCTTGTACTCGCGCATCTTCCTATCACGCTCCAGTGCAGGAAGTAAGGTGGGCACATTGTCTTTGTAGCGTGGATCCAGCAGGGTGGCAACCCAGTAGTCCGCACAGGTTAAAATGTGGGCAACTCTGCTGTCGTTGCGCAGGCACTGCAGCATGTAGTCGCTCATGTGTGCCAGGCTGCCCAGGGGTAAGGACAAGCTGTCCTCTGTGGGAGGCGTATCGTCATCGTCCTGCCTTTCCCCCCAGCCACGCACCAGTGATGGACCCGAGCTGCGTTGGGTGCCACCCCGCTGTGACCATGCTTCATCCTCATCCTCCTCCACCTCCTCCTCATCCTCGTCCTCCTCGTCCTCCAGTAGTGGGCCCTGGCTGGCCACATTTGTACCTGGCCTCTGCTGTTGCCAAAAACCTCCCTCTGAGTCACTTCGAAGAGACTGGCCTGAAAGTGCTAAAAATGACCCCTCTTCCTCCTCCTCCTCCTGGGCCACCTCCTCTTCCATCATCGCCCTAAGTGTTTTCTCAAGGAGACATAGAAGTGGTATTGTAACGCTGATAACGGTGTCATCGCCACTGGCCATGTTGGTGGAGTACTCGAAACAGCGCAACAGGGCACACAGGTCTCGCATGGAGGCCCAGTCATTGGTGGTGAAGTGGTGCTGTTCTGTAGTGCGACTGACCCGTGCGTGCTGCAGCTGAAACTCCACTATGGCCTGCTGCTGCTCGCACAGTCTGTCCAGCATGTGCAAGGTGGAGTTCCACCTGGTGGGCACGTCGCATATGAGGCGGTGAGCGGGAAGGCCGAAGTTACGCTGTAGCGCAGACAGGCGAGCAGCAGCAGGATGTGAACGCCGGAAGCGCGAACAGACGGCCCGCACTTTATGCAGCAGCTCTGACATGTCGGGGTAGTTGTGAATGAACTTCTGCACCACCAAATTCAGCACATGCGCCAAGCAAGGGATGTGCGTCAAATTGGCTAGTCCCAGAGCTGCAACGAGATTTCGCCCATTATCACACACCACCAGGCCGGGCTTGAGGCTCACCGGCAGCAACCACTCGTCGGTCTGTTGTTCAATACCCCGCCACAACTCCTGTGCGGTGTGGGGCCTGTCCCCCAAACATATGAGTTTCAGAATGGCCTGCTGACGTTTACCCCGGGCTGTGCTGAAGTTGGTGGTGAAGGTGTGTGGCTGACTGGATGAGGAGGAGGAAGCCGAGTAGGAGGAGGTGGCAACAGGAGGCAAAGAATGTTGCCCTGCGATCCTTGGCGGCGGAAGGACGTGCGCCAAACAGCTCTCCGCCTGGGGCCCAGCTGCCACTACATTTACCCAGTGTGCAGTTAGGGAGATATACAGTCATGTGAA
Source organism: Bufo gargarizans (assembly GCF_014858855.1). Classification (NCBI taxonomy): domain Eukaryota; kingdom Metazoa; phylum Chordata; class Amphibia; order Anura; family Bufonidae; genus Bufo; species Bufo gargarizans. Next base: position 22,911,789 of record NC_058081.1, read on the forward strand.
AAAATTAGGACACCCTTTGAAAGCATGTGGTTTTTTGTAACATTTTTAATAAAAGGTTATTTCATCTCCGTTTCAACAATACAGAGAGATTAAAGTAATCCGACTAAACAAAGAAAACTGAAGAAAAGTCTTTTCAAGATCTTCTGTAAATGTCATTCTACAAAAATGCCTATTCTAACTGAGGAAAAAGATAGGACACCCTTGCCCCTAATAGCGAGTGTTACCTCCCTTGGCTGAAATAACTGCAGTGAGACGGTTCTTGTAGCCATCTACCAGTCTTCGACATCGGTCTGAGGAAATTCTACCCCACTCCTCAATGCAGAACTTTTTCAGCTGTGAGATGTTTGAGGGGTTTCTTGCACGTACAGCCCTTTTCAAGTCACCCCACAGCATCTCAATGGGATTCAAATCTGGACTTTGACTTGGCCATTCCAGGACTCTCCATTTCTTCTTTTTCAGCCAATCTTTGGTTGATTTACTAGTATGTTTTGGGTCATTGTCATGTTGCATGGTCCAGTTCCGCTTCAGCTTTAATTTTCTAACTGATGGTCTCACATGTTCTTCAAGCACCTTCTGATACACAGTAGAATTCATCGTGGATTCTATGATGGTGAGCTGACCAGGTCCTGCTGCAGCAAAGCAGCCCCAAACCATGACACTTCCACCTCCATGCTTCACAGTTGGTATGAGGTTCTTTTCTTGGAATGCTGTGTTTGGTTTACGCCAAACATGTCCTCTGCTGTTGTGTCCAAATAATTCAATTTTGGACTCATCTGTCCAAAGAACATTATTCCAGAAGTCCTGGTCTTTGTCAACTTTATCTCTGGCAAATTTCAGTCTGGCCTCGATGTTTCTCTTGGAAAGCAAAGGTTTCCTCCTTGCACACCTCCCATGCAAGTTAAACTTGTACAGTCTCTTTCTGATTGTAGAGGCATGTACTTCTACATCAACAGTAGCCAGAGCCTGCTGTAGTTCTCGAGATGACACTTTAGGGTTTTTGGAGACCTCTTTTAGCATCTTGCGGTCTGCTCTTGGGGTGAACTTGCTGGGGCGACCAGTCCTGGGCATGTTGGCAGTTGTTTTGAAAGCCCTCCACTTGTAGACTATCTTCCGGACAGTGGAATGGCTGATTTCAAAATCTTTTGAGATCTTTTTAAATCCCTTCCCAGACTCATAGGCTGCTACAATCTTTTTTCTGAAGTCCTCTGACAGCTCTTTTGCTCTCACCATGGTGCTCACTCTCACTTCAACAGTCAGGAGCACACCAAACTAAATGTCTGAGGTTTAAATAGGGCAAGCCTCATTCAACATGCAGAGTAACGATCTACTAATTATGTGCACCTGGTGTGATATACCTGTGTGAGATCTGAGCCAATTTAAGAGGGAATACATGTGAGGGTGTCCTATCTTTTTCCTCAGTTAGAATAGGCATTTTTGTAGAATGACATTTACAGAAGATCTTGAAAAGACTTTTCTTCAGTTTTCTTTGTTTAGTTGGATTACTTTAATCTCTCTGTATTGTTGAAACGGAGATGAAATAACCTTTTATTAAAAATGTTACAAAAAACCACATGCTTTCAAAGGGTGTCCTAATTTTTTCACATGACTGTAGCGTCCCTGGCCGTGCTTACTGGTCCACGTATCTGTGGTTAGGTGGACCTTGCTACAGATGGCGTTGCGCAGTGCACACTTGATTTTATGGGATACTTGGTTGTGCAGGGAAGGCACGGCTCTCTTGGAGAAGTAGTGCCGGCTGGGAACAACATACTGTGGGACAGCAAGCGACATGAGCTGTTTGAAGCTGTCTGTGTCCACCAGCCTAAATGACAGCATTTCATAGGCCAGTAGTTTAGAAATGCTGGCATTCAGGGCCAGGGATCGAGGGTGGCTAGGTGGGAATTTACGCTTTCTATCAAATGTTTGTGAGATGGAGAGCTGAACGCTGGCGTGTGACATGGTTGAGACGCTTGGTGACGGAGGTGGTGGTGGTGGTGTTGGTGGTACATCCCCTGTTTGCTGGGCGGCAGGTGCCAACGTTCCTCCAGAGGCGGAGGAAGAGGCCGAGGCGGCAGCAGCAGAATAGGCCGAGGCGGCAGCAGCAGAAGAGGTAGCAGGGGGAGCCTGAGTGACTTCCTTGGTTTTAAGGTGTTTACTCCACTGCAGTTCATGCTTTGCATGCAGGTGCCTGGTCATGCAGGTTGTGCTCAGGTTCAGAACGTTAATGCCTCGCTTCAGGCTCTGATGGCACAGCGTGCAAACCACTCGGGTCTTGTCGTCAGCACATTGTTTGAAGAAGTGCCATGCCAGGGAACTCCTTGAAGCTGCCTTTGGGGTGCTCGGTCCCAGATGGCGGCGGTCAGTAGCAGGCGGAGTCTCTTGGCGGCGGGTGTTCTGCTTTTGCCCACTGCTCCCTCTTTTGCTACACTGTTGGCTCGGTCTCACCACTGCCTCTTCCTCCGAACTGTGAAAGTTAGTGGCACGACCTTCATTCCATGTGGGGTCTAGGACCTCATCATCCCCTGCATCGTCTTCCACCCAGTCTTGATCCCTGACCTCCTGTTCAGTCTGCACACTGCAGAAAGACGCAGCAGTTGGCACCTGTGTTTCGTCATCATCAGAGACATGCTGAGGTGGTATTCCCATGTCCTCATCATCAGGAAACATAAGTGGTTGTGCGTCAGTGCATTCTATGTCTTTCACCGCTGGGGAAGGGCTAGGTGGATGCCCTTGGGAAACCCTGCCAGCGGAGTCTTCAAACAGCATAAGAGACTGCTGCATAACTTGAGGCTGAGACAGTTTCCCTGGTATGCATGGGGGTGATGTGACAGACTGATGGGGTTGGTTTTCAGGCGCCATCTGTGCGCTTTCTGCAGAAGACTGGGTGGGAGATAATGTGAACGTGCTGGATCCACTGTCGGCCACCCAATTGACTAATGCCTGTACCTGCTCAGGCCTTACCATCCTTAGAACGGCATTGGGCCCCACCATATATCGCTGTAAATTCTGGCGGCTACTGGGACCTGAGGTAGTTGGTACACTAGGACGTGTGGATGTGGCAGAACGGCCACGTCCTCTCCCAGCACCAGAGGGTCCACTAACACCTCCACGACCATGTCCACGTCCGCGTCCCTTACTAGATGTTTTTCTCATTGTTATGGTTCACCACAACAACAAATATATTATTTGGCCCAATGTATTGTATTCAAATTCAGCGGGATATAAATTTGAGGCCTAGTATTTAGGCGCTGGGTGACCGGTATGGATTTAGTGACAGAATTAGACTTGGAAATGCACAGAAGCGTGTGTGTGTGAAGTTATTCTGAATGACCCAATGTGCACCTTGAATATTATATACCCTTTTAGGGATAGATTTCAAATAGCTCTGATATAGCAGAAACCACTAAATTATGAAATTGCTAAATTGGGAATTGTATTTCAACCCAGAACAAAAAATGTGCTTTGACGGACACTAAATAACTTTCCCAGCCACAACAGGACAGCGGTAACGAGAGATTTAGCGGGATATAAATTTGAGGCCTAGTATTTAGGCGCTGGGTGACAGGTATGGGTTTAGTGACAGAATTAGACTTAGAAATACACAGTAGCGGGTGTGTGTGAAGTTATTCTGAATGACCCAATGTGCACCTTGAATATTATATACCCTTTTAGGGATAGATTTCAAATAGCTCTGATATAGCAGAAACCACTAAATTATGAAATTGCTAAATTGGGAATTGTATTTCAACCCAGAACAAAAAATGTGCTTTGACGGACACTAAATAACTTTCCCAGCCACAACAGGACAGCGTTAACGAGAGATTTAGCAGGATATAAATTTGAGGCCTAGTATTTAGGCGCTGGGTGACAGGTATGGGTTTAGTGACAGAATTAGACTTGGAAATACACAGTAGCGGGTGTGTGTGAAGTTATTCTGAATGACCCAATGTGCACCTTGAATATTATATACCCTTTTAGGGATAGATTTCAAATAGCTCTGATATAGCAGAAACCACTAAATTATGAAATTGCTAAATTGGGAATTGTATTTCAACCCAGAACAAGAAATGTGCTTGAACGGACACTAAATAACTCGCCCAGCTACAGCACTAAGGACAGATTTAGCTGGATATAAATTTGAGGCCTAGTATTTAGGCGCTGGGTGACAGGTATGTGTTTAGTGACAGAATTAGACTTGGAAATGCACAGTAGCGGGTGTGTGAAGTTATTCTGAATGTCCCTATGTGCACCTTCAATATGATCTACCCTTTTAGGGATAGATTTCAAATAGCTCTGATATAGCAGAAACCACTAAATTATGAAATTGCTAAATTGGGAATTGTATTTCAACCCAGAACAAGAAATGTGCTTGAACGGACACTAAATAACTCGCCCAGCTACAGCACTAACGACAGATTTAGCTGGATATGAATTTGAGGCCTAGTATTTAGGCGCTGGGTGACAGGTATGGGTTTAGTGACAGAATTAGACTTGGAAATGCACAGTAGCGGGTGTGTGAAGTTATTCTGAATGACCCTATGTGCACCTTGAATATTATATACCCTTTTAGGGATAGATTTCAAATAGCTCTGATACAGCAGAAACCACTAAATTTTTTAATTGCTAAATTGGGAATTGTATTTCAACCCAGAACAAAAAATGTGCTTTGACGGACACTAAATAACTTTCCCAGCCACAACAGGACAGCGGTAACGAGAGATTTAGCGGGATATAAATTTGAGGCCTAGTATTTAGGCGCTGGGTGACCGGTATGGATTTAGTGACAGAATTAGACTGGGATATGGCCAAAAAATAACCACACTATTGCTGGTTAAATGCACTTGGTGATGGGCGCAGCTTGCCCCTGATGTAGTATATGGCCAAAAAATGAACAGACTATTGCTGGTTAAATGCACTTGGTGTCACAGCTTGACCAACCACACTACTGAGGGTTAAATGCACTTGGTGACGGGCGCAGCTTGCCCCTGATGTAGTATATGGCCAAAAAATGAACAGACTATTGCTGGTTAAATGCACTTGGTGACGGGCGCAGCTTGCCCCTGATTTAGTATATGGCCAAAAAATGAACAGACTATTGCTGGTTAAATGCACTTGGTGTGATAGCTTGACCAACCACACTACTGAGGGTTAAATGCACTTGGTGACGGGCGCAGCTTGCCCCTGATGTAGTATATGGCCAAAAAATAAACAGACTATTGCTGGTTAAATGCACTTGGTGTGACAGCTTCACCCTGATGTAGGCTTTAGCCAAAAAACAAACGCACCATTGAGGGTTAAATGCACTTGGTGACAGGCGCAGCTTGCCCCTGATGTAGTATATGGCCAAAAAATAAACAGACTATTGCTGGTTAAATACACTTGGTGTGACAGCTTCACCCTGATGTAGGCTTTAGCCAAAAAACAACCACACCATTGAGGGTTAAATGCACTTGGTCGCAGCTTGTGCTGGCGCACCACAAGACACAAAATGGCCGCCGATCACCCCAGAAAAATGTGACTGACAAACGGTCTGGGCAGCCTAAAAACAGTGAGCAATTGAGGATCAGCAGCTCAATGATCCACAGCTGCAGATCGATCAGTTAATCAAGTCCTTTGGAGGAGTTAATCTGCCTAATCTCGCCCTACTGTCGCAGCCGCAACCTCTCCCTACGCTAATCAGAGCAGAGTGACGGGCGGCGCTATGTGACTCCAGCTTAAATAGAGGCTGGGTCACATGGTGCTCTGGCCAATCACAGCCATGCCAATAGTAGGCATGGCTGTGATGGCCTCTTGGGGCAAGTAGTATGACGCTTGTTGATTGGCTGCTTTGCAGCCTTTCAAAAAGCGCCAAGAAAGCGTCACAAAAGCGCGAAGAAAGCGACGAACACCGAACCCGAACCCGGACTTTTACGAAAATGTCCGGGTTCGGGTCCGTGTCACGGACACCCCAAAATTCGGTACGAACCCGAACTATACAGTTCGAGTTCGCTCATCCCTATTCCTAGATCCTTTTCCATGTCAGTGTTACCGAGGGTTTTTCCATTTAGTATGTACGGGTGACTTGCATTTTTCCTTCCCATGTGCATAACCTTACATTTATCAGTGTTAAACTTCATCTGCCACTTATCTGCCCAAGCCTCCAATCTATCCAGATCCCTCTGTAGCAGTATACTGTCCTCTTCAGTGATAATTACTTTACACAGTTTAGTGTCATCTGCGAAAATTGATACTTTACTATGCAAGCCTTCTACAAGATCATTAATAAATATATTGAAGAGAATAGGGCCCAATACTGACCCCTGAGGTACCCCACTAGTGACAGTGACCCAATCTGAGTGTGTACCATTAAAGGGGTTGTCCGGGATTGGGGACATTGCTCTAATAGTACAAGTGTGGCATACACATTACATACAAGCAGGTAGTACCTTTGATTAAATTAATATCGTGGCTCACCCGTATCTATCAATATGGTAAAGGTGCACTGTTTTTAAGATGAATCACCTATTCATCAATTGTAGAGCAAGTAAAAATATATAAATAAAAACAGGCACTCACCAATTGGTATGTCTATAGTAACTATTTTATATTCATTAAAACACATAAAATATATGACTAAAAATACAATGTAATGAGGTTCGGGATCCACTTACATAGATATATTCATAAATGGATAAACAATATATACAAATCAGATTGTGCCAAAAATTAATAATATACTCTAGTATAATAGTGTCCTGTGACTGTAAAATAAAATTTGATATAAGTGTTCTGTGAAAAATAAGTGCAGTTCTCCTGTAAAGAAAGTCCTTCTCCAAAGAAAAAGATTTTTAGTGATAAAGATTTGTATAGAAACCTTGCAATAAATTTGTATCTTCTTATAACTTTTTTGCATATAACGTGTATCCAATGCTGTTTGTTATAAAAAGAGAGAGTCTTTCAATTTGTAGCAGCATATGAAATCCACACTTGCAGTAGCACAAGGTAACTCAAGATCGGGTTTGGTTTTTGGGGCGTCCCCCTCTTCCTTAACCCTCTTACCTTGTCTTCAAAGTGTAGCTGCCCTGAAAGTTTTGCCGTTCCTGCGCTCGCTATGTCCGGTAATCACTGCTTGCTGTTTCGTGTTCTCTGGTCTTCAGCGTTCCACGTGGTGTAATTATGTCTCGCCTTCCAGGAAAACACTCAGCTAGAGTCGCGAAATCTCGCGATAACTTCGACTGGTTTCTGTTTCAGCCGTATCCAGACCAGCGCATAAGTTTTCTAATGACTAAATAGTCCCTTAGATTCGGCTCGGGTTTTTAGGTGGGTAGTTCGTCGTTCTCAAGGACCAGCCAGACGCGTTTCGAGGGGTCTCCCTCTTCCTCAGTGGCTATGATACGAATGTTACTACCCCCTTCTTTAAATACTCTATTTCCACAGATCCCACCAAAAACCCGGCATGGACTTGTCCTCTTTCAATTTTTACCTATTATTACCTCAGTTTAGTTCTATAGACTATACAACTTATACATACAAAATTTATTTAATATAATTTAAAACATAAGTTTTATCGATATATACTGATAAAATTAAATAAAATTAATAAAATTAATAAAATATCATCAGACTGGAAAAACTCTTCATTTTACTTATATGTGATTATTTACAAATTACTCTCTGTGTCTCTATATTAAAGACGCAATAAAAAACGCATCCCACTCAAAAAAACGCATATGCGTTTTTCATGCGTTTTGGGTGCGTTTTTTGTAAATTTTACTTCCTCTTGTCTTTTTTAGTTGTACCATATACATTATTTCTTAAGAAAAGAGATTCCTTCCATTCTCCACATTTCTTTGACCTAACTGGGGTCTCTTAGAATTCTCTGGGATCCTAGAGTGGCATAGGCTCACTAACCTCTAATTTGTCAGAATATATTGATAAACTCCTACAACCAAGTGTAAAAAAGAATTTTGCATACATCAAAGATACGACCCAGATCATCAAAATAGTAGAGCGATTAAAATATGAAACAAACTGGATATTGGGAACTTTGGATGTCAGTTCCCTCTATACAGTTATAAATCATAATCAGGGAATACAAGCACTAAAGAACCAATTATAGATGCATAGTGACCTCCAGGAAAAACAAATAGATTTTATAGCGGAGGGGGTCAAATTTATTTTGACCCATAACTATTTCTCCCACAATATGGATTATTATCTACAGACCAGGGGAACCGCCATGGGTACCAGGTTTGCCCCCAGCTATGCTAATTTATTCATGGCACAGTGGGAATGTGAAGAGATCTTGCCCATGCTGGGGGTAGACCTAGTACTATGGCATAGGTTCATAGATGATATCCTGTTTATCTGGAGAGGTACGAGGGATGATCTGGATATATTTCTAAGAAATGTAGATGTTAATCCATATAATCTCAAATTTTCTGCCAACATAAGTGTAGAGAAAATAGAATTCTTAGATCTGTTAATTAGAGTGCATAACAAACAATTAATCTGCAGCACATACCAAAAGGAAGTTTCTCGGAACAGCTATATCCTGTTTTCAAGCTGCCATCTACCAAGATGGTTGCTTGAAGTCCCTAAGGGACAATTTAAACGGATAAAAAGAAATTGTACAGATGATGCTGATTTTGAAAAGGAGGCTGAAGATATATATGAAAGAATGTTTTCTAGAGAAAAACTACCCCAGCAAGGTATTAGATAAAGCACTCACAACTGTTAGGAATATACAGAGGGAAACTTTCTTTAGAGAAAAAGAGAACATAAAGGAAGGAGGAGAAATAGACCAATTCTGAATAATATTACCCTTTAATAAGCAACACAAACAAATTGAAACGATTGTGAGGAAACATTGGCATCACTTGTTGAAGGATAGACTAATAGGCCCCTTGATTAATAGTGGCCCTCAAATAACATACACAAGGGCCCCAAATCTCTCTTTAAAGGTGGCACCAACGATTAAAAATAAGGAGAAAAAGAATATGATGTCTATGCAAAGCTGGTTGAATTTGAGTGGTTTTTATAAATGTGGGAAATGTGGAATATGTAAACTGACATCCTTCCCCAAGAAGACCACTGAAGTTCAATCACGGGTGAACTCTTTTACATGGAAAATTAAAGAGCTCTTGACCTGTAGCTCAACTAACATTTTGTATATGATAGAATGCCAATGTAAAAAACAATATATTGGGAGAACAAAACGTTCTTTAAAAAAAAGATTGTCAGAACATATCACCAATATTAGAAATGGTTATGAAAAGCACTCTCTTTCGCTGCACTACAAAGAACATCATAACAAAAATCCTGAGGGTATGGTCTTCGCAGCCTTTGAAAAAATAGAGGTACACTGGAGAGGGGGAGACCATATCTCCAGGATGTCTAGACAAGAATCAAGACGAATTTTCGATTTTGAGACACTTATCCCACAGGGGTTGAATTCAGACTTTGAGATCTTTGGTTTCTTGTAGAGAATGGAGATGGGTGCCTTCCTCTGATGGGACATCCTGAGTTGGCTGTTAATCAGCACCAGGATCTCCCCTCCGAGTTAGGCTCCCTCTCCCTAGACGACTCTAGGATCCCAGAGAATTCTAAGAGACCCCAGTTAGGTCAAAGAAATGTGGAGAATGGAAGGAATCTCTTTTCTTAAGAAATAATGTATATGGTACAACTAAAGAAGACAAGGGGAAGTAAAATTTTCAAAAAACGCACCCAAAACGCATGAAAAACGCATATGCGTTTTTTTGAGTGGGATGCGTTTTTTATTGCGTCTTTAATATAGAGACACAGAGAGTAATTTGTAAATAATCACATATAAGTAAAATGAAGAGTTTTTCCAGTCTGATGATATTTTATTAATTTTATTAATTTTATTAATTTTATTTAATTTTATCAGTATATATCGATAAAACTTATGTTTTAAATTATATTAAATAAATTTTGTATGTATAAGTTGTATAGTCTATAGAACTAAACTGAGGTTATAATAGGTAAAAATTGAAAGAGGACAAGTCCATGCCGGGTTTTTGGTGGGATCTGTGGAAATAGAGTATTTAAAGAAGGGGGTAGTAACATTCGTATCATAGCCACTGAGGAAGAGGGAGACCCCTCGAAACGCGTCTGGCTGGTCCTTGAGAACGACGAACTACCCACCTAAAAACCCGAGCCGAATCTAAGGGACTATTTAGTCATTAGAAAACTTATGCGCTGGTCTGGATACGGCTGAAACAGAAACCAGTCGAAGTTATCGCGAGATTTCGCGACTCTAGCTGAGTGTTTTCCTGGAAGGCGAGACGTAATTACACCACGTGGAACGCTGAAGACCAGAGAACACGAAACAGCAAGCAGTGATTACCGGACATAGCGAGCGCAGGAACGGCAAAACTTTCAGGGCAGCTACACTTTGAAGACAAGGTAAGAGGGTTAAGGAAGAGGGGGACGCCCCAAAAACCAAACCCGATCTTGAGTTACCTTGTGCTACTGCAAGTGTGGATTTCATATGCTGCTACAAATTGAAAGACTCTCTCTTTTTATAACAAACAGCATTGGATACACGTTATATGCAAAAAAGTTATAAGAAGATACAAATTTATTGCAAGGTTTCTATACAAATCTTTATCACTAAAAATCTTTTTCTTTGGAGAAGGACTTTCTTTACAGGAGAACTGCACTTATTTTTCACAGAACACTTATATCAAATTTTATTTTACAGTCACAGGACACTATTATACTAGAGTATATTATTAATTTTTGGCACAATCTGATTTGTATATATTGTTTATCCATTTATGAATATATCTATGTAAGTGGATCCCGAACCTCATTACATTGTATTTTTAGTCATATATTTTATGTGTTTTAATGAATATAAAATAGTTACTATAGACATACCAATTGGTGAGTGCCTGTTTTTATTTATATATTTTTAGGTAGTACCTTTGTCACAGATTTCTGCAGCCCCGTTTTCATCTTTGAAATTCATGGCCGGAAGTTACTGTTTTCTTCTCCTCAGTGACGTACCGGGTCCCTTGCAGGCAAGCAAAGCTTCCACTTCCGCTGCTCAGGGAGCCCGGTGACGTCACTGGCAGCAAATGAATCGAGGTGAATATGGATGAGGGGCGGAGTTACAGCGGCTGGCCGACATCCCGCTAAGCCCCGCCCCTTAACAAGCTCGGCCCCGCCCCTCCAGTCCGGTGAGCTTCAGAATGAATTGAGGTGAATTTTGATGAGGGGGCGGAGTTACAGCGGAGCAGAGAGACAGCTGTAACCACCTGATGCTGCGCTGCCCCAGGACCCACAGGGCAGTGCAGCCGGAAGTCAGGTAAAGATAAACAGTTATATAAACAATGAGTGGGGGACCGTTGGAGCCACATAGAAGTGGCAAAAATAGCTGAAAATGTATGGAGGCCTTTACTTAGATGTACATTGTGAGTAAACGTGTTTTTTTTTAAAACATTTGGTCCCGGACAACCCCTTTAATAACCACCCTCTGTTTTCTATCATTGAGCCAGTTACTTACCCACATACAGACATTTTCTCCCAGTCCGAGCATTCTCATTTTATATACTAACCTTTTATGTGGTACAGTGTCAAATGCTTTGGAGAAGTCCAGATATACGACATCCATTGATTCGCCGCTGTCAAGTCTAGAACTTATCTCCTCATAGAAACTGATTAAATTAGTTTGACATGACCGATCCCTCACGAAGCCATGCTGATATGGCGTTATTTGCTTATTTCCGTTGAGATGCTCTAATATAGCATCTCTCAGAAAACCTTCAAACAGTTTACCCACAACAGATATTAAACTTACCGGCCTATAGTTTCCAGGCTCTGTTTTTGGCCCCTTTTTGAATATTGGCACCACATTTGCCATGCGCCAATCCTGTGGGACATTCCCTGTCAGTATAGAGTCCGCAAATATCAGAAATAAGGGTCTGGCTATGACATTACTTAATTCCTTTAGGATACGGGGGTGTATGCCATCCGGTCCTGGCGATTTGTCTATTTTAATCTTTTTAAGTCGCTGTTGTACTTCTTCCTGGGTCAGACAGGACACTTTTAATGGGGAATTTATTTTTACATTCTGCATGTCATCTGATAGTTTATTTTCCTCAGTGAATACATTGGAGAAAAAAATATTTAACAGCTTTGCTTTCTCCTCGTCTCTCTCTGCGACTTCCCCCTCATTACTCTTTAAAGGGCCGACACCTTCAGATTTATACTTTTTAACATTTATATAATTTTAGAACATTTTAGGTTTAGTTTTACTCTCTTTGGCAATTAATCTCTCGGTCTCTAGTTTGGCGGCTTTTATTTGTTTTTTACATGTTCTATTTTTTTCCTTATAGTTTTTCAGTGCTTCCGTGCTCCCCTCCTGTTTCAGTGAATGATATGCTTTCTTTTTGTCATTTATTGCTTTCTTTACAGTTCTATTTATCCACATTGGTTTCTTTTTGTTCCTTAACCTTTTATTACCATACGGTATGTACCTCTCACAATGAGATTTTAGGATGTTTTTAAAGATATCCCATTTTGTGGCTGTATTTTTATTTTTGAGGACCTTGTCCCAGTTAGTTCGGCCTATGGCCTCTCTTAGTTGGCTAAATTGAGCTTTTTTGAAGTTTGGTATTTTTGTTCCTCCCTGTAGAAACGCTCTTTTGAATGATAATTGGAAGGTTATTACTTTATGGTCACTATTTCCCAGGTGTCCCCCAACCTGCACGTCTGTTGTTCTGTCAGGCCTATTGGTTAATACTAAGTCCAGTATGGCCGTCTCTCTAGTCGGGTCCTGAACCAGTTGGGAGAGGTAATTGTCTTTGGTTATTGCCAAGAACCTGTTTCCTTTATGAGATATACAAGTTTCAGTTTCCCAGTCTATATCTGGGTAGTTGAAGTCCCCCATAATAACCACCTCATTATGATTTGCCGTCTCGTCTATCTCGTTTAGTAGTAGATTTTCTGTGGACTCTGGTATATTAGGTGGTTTATAGTAAACTCCTATTAGTAATTTATTATTGTTTTTAGCTCCATGTATCTCTACCCACAGTGACTCCACATGTTCATGTCCCTCACTTATATCTTTGCGGAGTATGGGCTTTAGACAGGACTTTACATAAAGGCAAACCCCTCCCCCTCTCCGGTTTTGACAATCCTTTCTGAACAGACTGTAACCCTGTACATTAACTGCCCAGTCATAGCTATCATCCAGCCATGTCTCAGTTATTCCCACTGTCATAGCTATCATCCAGCCGTGTCTCAGTTATTCCCACTGTCATAGTCCTCCTCACACATCACTAATTCCAGCTCCCCAGTTTTATTAGTCAGGCTTCTGGCATTAGTATACATACATTTGAGGGGTTTATGTATATTTTTTACCCTACACCTTTCCTTCTGAACTGTTCTAGTCCCTCCTTCCATTACTCCTCCAGTCCCACTACCTTGCCCCCGGTCTCTATCTGCACTATCTTCCCCTCCTATAATGTAATTTTCCTCCCCCCCAGTCCCTAGTTTAAACACTCCTCCAACCTTCTAGTCATCTTTCTCCCCAGCACAGCTGCCCCTTCCCCATTGAGGTGCAGCCCGTCCCTACGATAGAGCCTGTAGCCAATAGAGAAGTCGGCCCAGTTCTCCAGGAACCCAAACCCCTCCTTCCTACACCAGTTCTTGAGCCACTTGTTAATCTCCCTAATCTCCCGCTGCCTCTCTTGTGTGGCTCGTGGTACAGGCAGTATTTCGGAAAATACTACCTTAGAGGTCCTTGCCCTCAGCTTTTGATCAAAATCCCTGAAATCATTTTTAAGGACTCTCCACCTACCTCTAACTTTGTCATTGGTTCCGATATGGACCATGACCGCTGGATCTTCTCCAGCCCCTCCCAGTAATCTGTCAATCCGATCCGCAATGTGTCGAACTCTAGCGCCAGGAAGACAGCACACTGTTCGGCGATCACGGTCTTTGTGACAGATTTCCCTATCTGTTCCCCTAATAATGGAGTCTCCCACTACCAGCACCTGTCTGGCCTGCCCTGCTCTCCTGGTCCCCTGCTTACCGGAGCTGACATTCCCCTGACTGGCAGAGGAAGTGTCTGGCTGCGGCCCTGCCATCCCTGGACTGACATCCCCCTCTTCTGCCAAACGTGCAAACTTGTTGGGGTGTGTCAGATCAGGGCTAGCCTCCCTGGCACTCTACCCCGCTTTCTAACTGTTACCCAGCTAGCTACCTCACTTTCCTCAGCCTCCTCTCTGTCACCCAAGATGTGCACTGGACTGCGTTGTAAATTGTGCAACACATACTAAATGGGGATTACAACAGAAAAAAGGTAAAACAGTATATATGATTTAGAATTAGACCCTGTCTGCTGTAGTTGAAGGACTACGTAAAATTAAGCCAACCACACACAAGGAAATTATATCCAACCTTAGTTTCCAACTCCTTTTCTTAAACTCCTTGTTTTTTTAACTCCACTTAATAAGAAGTGGGGAAAAAAAAGTTTTAAATGGCAGTACTAGAATGCAAACACTTAACTTTCAAGGATCTCTGCTGCAATCCACACTTAGCCACCTGCAATCACTCCCACAAAACCACACCCAGCACTAGAACTCCTTGTTTATTAACTCCACTTAATAAGAAGACACTTAGTAGAGCAAGCCTCAGGAAGAGCCAATTATTATCACTGTGAAGGGGGAACATCTGGGTATTACCGCTGTGAAGGGGCACATGTGAGCATTACCGCTGTGAAGGGGCACATGTGAGCATTACCACTGTGAAGTGGCATATCTGGGCATTACTACTGTAAAGTGGGCACATCTGGGCATTACCCCTGTGAAGGGGCACATCTGGGTATTACCACTGTGAAGGGGCACATCTGGGTATTACCACTGTGAAAGGGGGCACAACTGGGTATTACCACTGTGAAGGGGCCACATGTGAGCTTTATTACTGTAAAGGGGCCACTCTCTCTACTGCCAGCCACAGCGCAGACCACCGCTACCAGTGTCACAATTCCAACCAAGACCAATGAGCACCACTCATGTCCTGGCCTTCCAAAAAAACAAGGAGGGGTTCCCTTCTTACCCCTCAAAGGCATGTACTGATGGACCCCCTGCCACATGGACACCACTGGCCCCTCAGGATATCATGAGGATCATGTTGTCTCTATGAGCACCCGATCACTGGAGGCGAAGATCTTCCAATTAGCAGACAGAGAGGTTCGTCTGTTTTGGACCATAAAGTCTTTGACTTCTTATAAAGAGATACATCAATATGAGGATGACGGGGAGTTTGCAGAGGCATGGAAACAAATGCATGTCGAGTTCTCTAGACAAATACTTAATATGGTATTATCACGCAACGAGAAAGAATATAAAGAGATCAGCCAAGATTTGGAAAAGGCACATGCAGAACTTAAAATACGTATGACAGATCTGCAATATACGAACTTTGAAAAAAGGTTGAACAAAAAACTCACTGTGACACAAAGTGATATTAAAGAAAGGAAGAAAGACAAGTTTCTCCGTGATAAGAATGATTACGAAAGCGACAGAGTATTCGATTGGAACAGAAAACGTGGCCGTGCTCGCCGTACTCCACGCCGCACCCGCAGTGACTTTTGGACGACCGACTCTGATTCCAGCTTATCCGAAAACGGAACCGCCCCTCCCCCTTTGGGAAAAGAACCAGAAGGGGTCGAGGAGGGCACAAGAGGAAGAAACCCTCAAGTCCGCAAGTCCACAAGAAGACGGCGACAAGTGACGTGGAAGCAGTAGAAGAACGCTCAACATCCCCATCTACACAAGATCGTCCCAATCTCATCATTAATCTGACCACCCACGTGTTACCCCCGAGCTGTATCTCACTCCTCTCAAGAGGATTGGGATACAGCTTAGTGGAACAATTTAATTTAGTCGACTTTGAGGTGGACTTATATAAGGCCATACGCAAATTATTCCTGAGGAAAATGTTCTCGGAACGCAGCTCAATTCACCCCCAGCCATTACCAGGCGAGATCCCAGCGCATATGACATGTACCGACTTCCACCTCCAGCACCGCTTTGACACTGAAGAGATCTCTTGCATTCAGTTTCTAGCGGGTCTCGATAGTGAAAGTGCACAGCCTTTGGAGCCCTTAGTGCCCTTTTCAGGTGGCATCAGGTCCACCTTTCTTCCCCCTATGCCGGCGGGCTCAGCGATTGACCTCTTCCATAAAAGAGTAATTAGGGATGTACGTGCACTGATATATCCGGTGGCACCCCCTAATATTACTAAAGAGGAAAAAGCAGCTTTACGCTGGCTTTCAGGCCTCCAAGATGTAGTGATTAAGCCCGCCGACAAGGGGGGAAATGTGGTCCTGATGACCAGAGCCTTCTATCTGGAGGAAGCCTCTAGACATTTGGGAGACACCAATGTCTATGAGAAACTAGGCAACAACCCTGTTCCAGGGATACTTACTAGGATATGTTCCCTTCTCTCTAACTATATAGAGATACAATTTCTCCCTGTAACCATTTTGGATAAGTTAGTCCCCAAGTTTCCCAAGAATCCAGTCTGGTATTTCGTGCCGAAGGTACATAAATCGCTGTCCCATCCCCCGGGACGACCGATCGTCTCCGGTATGGGATCAGCGACTGAACCACTTTCGGGATACGTAGACTGGTTATTGAGGCCCCTTTTAATAGGCACTCCCACGTATCTAAAGGACACCGGGGACTTCCTCCGTGCCCTCAACTCGCTTGAGTGGCAGGAGGAATTCCACCTTGTGTCCTTAGACGTGGAGAGCCTATATACCAGAATTCCACATGACGCAGGACTTAGAGCCATAGCGAGGGTCCTCAGCAGCTCCGATAAAGGCAGCATTTTTTCACAGTTTATCCATGAGTCCCTTGACCTGATATTATCTAATAATGTCTTCCAATTTGGAAGTCAGTGGTACCGCCAGATACTAGGTACGGCGATGGGCACTCCGGTGTCGTGTACCTTCGCCAACCTGTATCTGGCGGTATTCGAAGAGACCTACGTCTTCTCCATACAGAACCCCTTCCTTAGATACATCCACCTTTACCTGCGGTACGTGGACGACGTGTTTCTGGTCTGGTCGGGCAGCGAAATTCAGTGTGCTCAGTTTGTGAAATACATCAATGATATCAACCAGATGAATATGAAATTTACCCTCAACTTCGGAGGTGACAGTCTAGAATTCCTGGACGTCAAGGTCTCCGTAGTTGATGGTATCATACAGACAACAGGTTTCCGCAAGCCGACAGCCACCAATTCGCTGCTCCACCAGACCAGTTTCCACCCCCCTGCAGTTAAAGATGCTGTCCCGTACGGGTTAGTACACAGCACATTGGGACGGCCCCACCAGCCAAATTGGCTTCAAAGTAGGAGACCCCAAGGCAATTTCAAGTGTGGGATGTGTTCCTTCTGCCGCTACAACTCACAGGCGAAATCGCTGTCTTTAGGAGGCGTCACACATCGAGTGAATGACTTCATTACATGTCGCACTACCCATGTCGTTTACGTCATTTCATGTACCTGTGGCAGGTTTTACATCGGTAAGACCATCAGGTCCCTATTTGAGCGCATACGGGAACATCTCGGCTCCATTAGGACAGGACATGGCTCTCCACGCCTTGTTGACCACGTACGCTCTGCCCACAAAGGTGATCCATCGAGCCTCTCCTTCGCTGGGATAGAGGCGGTGGGCCCCATCCCTAGGGGTGGGGACCGCCACCGCCTTTTGTTGCAGCGGGAGGCTCGATGGATCATTAAAACGGGAGCCATGGGTCCACATGGTCTAAATGACAAAAACGACATGGCGGTCTTCCTTTGAAAACAATTTAGCACTCCTTTTTCCACATAGTTTAGGTAGCAGCATGTTCTAGCGTCCATATATATAACCTGCATATGCATCATAACTTTATTATCAGCTTTTCCTGGCTATTGTCTCCAACTCCCCCCATCCCTGCCCCCCTTGTGGAACGGGTTTTCAAACCACTACTTAAATGTGTGTTTCCACAACTGTCGGCACCCTTTGCTCTCCCTTTCCATGCCATTGGAATTTGTCCCCTCCCCTTGATATTTAAGGTATGCCAGTTAGTATCTTGCTGCAATAACTTGCAGCTACTTTGTATAACACTGCATTGATCCCATTCTGTTTTGTTTCATTGTGCGCACCTGGGGAGCGTCCATGGTTGTCATGGCGATGACCCGGATTAACCTTTAAATAGTACGTCAGTACGCCGGCACATGAGCAGCGGTCCGAGGAAGCGCGACTTGCGCGAAACGGCCGTCACCGCTTGACACACCTGGACCCATCCGCTCCCCAGCCAGTGCACACAGATCTACTTTGCTGCATTGCAAAATAAAAGCATCGAATTGACCCTGGTGAGTGCCGCGCATCCATTATCTACACTTCCGGTATATACCAACTCTCCTCACTAAGGTACCAGCCACACTCACAGGGGGCAGCCCTCCTGAAACTACACTGCTCACACACAGACCACTGTCGCCTGTGCCCGCCATTAAGCAGTAAGGTGGTCAGCCCTTCCTCCCTCCGCACGTAGCAGCGCATACATCCAGACACAGCACTGCCGTTACAAACAACTACTGGGCCACGGGAACAAGGGGAACTTATTACACTTACATTTGTTCCGTGAGTTGCCTTGATGTTTAGAATGGAGATTCAGCACTGCACCACAGCAGCTGCCCCAGGCATGTCGCTTCTTCTCCTTCTTCTTCCACTGTGCGCAAGCTCCGCCTCCGGTCATTGCGCGGGCTGAGTGACACGGTTTCGCGGGCCGGATGTGGCCCGCGGGCTGTAAGTTGGGCATCACTGCCCTAGGACATATGATGCACATAGATTACTACTACCTTGATGTAGAACTTTCTACTTTCCACACCAACTCTTACTTACCAAGTTGTTACCCAAACACTCAGAGTCTAAGTCTGTTTATGGACATCTTCCATAGACTGCACAGTACTACTTAGCTTGGGGTCATCTGCATAAATAGAAACAGTTCTTCTACCCCCATTTCTTATATAATTAATAAATAAGTTATATAATAGAGGACCCAGCACTGAACGTTGGGGTCACCATATATAACCAGGGACCATCCAAGGCAGGAATCATTAACCACAACTCTATGAACATGGGCCTATCCAATTACAGATTACACTTTCTAAACTTATAGACCTTATTTTACCCACTGAGCATCTATAATCAACAATATAAAATCCAAGAACACTACATCCACAGCCACCCATCTGTCCAGGTTTCTACTCACCTCTTCATAAAAACAAATCAGGTTAGTTTGACAACTTCTATTTTTTGGTAAACTGGTGCTGGCTGTCACTTATGATATTATACTCCTGTATGTAGTCTCCTAAGAGTCCTTCAAACATTCTATAATACTTTGTCTATAATTTTCTGGGGAAGACCCAGACCCTTTTTTGAATATAATCACCAGATTTACCAAGCACCAGTTGCTTCGCATGAACCATTCACTAGACAATCTCAAAAATTTCTGAACAGGGACACAGCAATAACAGAACTGAGTTCTTTCAGATTGGGTGTAATCCAGTTGAACCTAAAGCCTTGTTCACATTTACTTTATTTACTATAGCTTAGCTTGCACCATATCTATATTCAGACAATTTAGTATATTACTTGATATATTAACAAGACTGGCACCAACTACGTCAGCTCCTCAGCACTGGCACCACCTACATCAGCTCCTCAGCACTGGGACCACTGACATCAGCTCCTCAGCACTGGGACCACTGACATCAGCTCCTCAGCACTGGGACCACTGACATCAGCTCCTCAGCACTGGGACCACTGACATCAGCTCCTCAGCACTGGCACCACCTACATCAGCTCCCCAGCACTGGCACCACCTACATCAGCTCATCAGGACTGGCACAACTACAGTGGCAGCAGACGGCAAACAAAAACTAATGAGATAACGTTTTTGTTCGATCCTCATACAAGTTCTCCAGTGAAGTGAAGGCCACTGGCCTAAACCCCGTTTGGGCTCCTTGCAATCTGGATCTAGTGGACTTTGATTAGGAGGTAATGGGGATGATTTCATGTGTTCCTGTGACTTTGCGAATGGAAGTTGGATCAAGAGCCTTTATCAGAAAAACCAAGCTCTTATATCTATACATGATAATTAATAACTCCAACCTGCCTGCCCTCTTTCCTACATTGGTATCCAATGGTGCTTGAATTGGTCTGTGGTCTGTGAAGCTGAAGGCTCCATTGCATCCATGAGATAATCAGTTACAATTTCAACAACTAGGTTTGAAAAACTAGCCAGGGCAGGGTGGTGAATAGTCTGTGAAGATGCCCCTTTTAGCCTTCTTTTAATCTAGTACTAGTCTGCTTGGGTTAGGGGGTGGTAGGAATGCAGCATCCCACTGCACATCAATGGTACACTACAAAACTGGGGTTAAAAATATATTTTTGCATGTTGAATGCATTTCTGTAAGTGTGTATGTGTCACGCTGGCGGTCCTTGCCAGTCGCTGTCTTCCTGTTTTGGGCAGGTCTAGATGCCGCTCTGCTCTCCCTGTGTGATTTGGGACTAGTGCTGTGAACTTTCCTTCCGTACTGCGAGAGGTAATGCTTTCCTCCTGCCCCCGTCCAGCTGCTAGTTAAGTTGCTGATCAGTCTCCCTATTTAGCTGGGTTGTGGTTCCACCTCCTCATCTGAGCTTTGAAATTTTTCTAGTCTAGCATCAAGCAAAGATGATCTACTGCCTGAATACCTGTCTACCATACCTTTCCTGTCTACTGTTTCTGCTCCTTGTCACCTCCACGACCTTGGAACTGTGACCTGGATTACACATGTACTCTGCCTTGGTGCTTCACACTGGTGGTCTGACTGCCATGGGTCAGCAGCCAACTATACCAGAACTACTTCAGGAGGTAGCTGCCTGGCTGGTTCCCTGTGGCAAAGTCCCGATCCCTGTATAGGGGATAAAGGGTGAATACAGGGAACCACCAGGACAACGCCTTAGATTTAGCCCAAAGTCAAACTAGTTAGTTGGCACTGTGAGTCCACACCCAGCTCCTGTTACAGTAAGCTCCGACCATGTACCCCACTGACCCATCCCCAATGGGCTTGCCAGAACTTCTCCAGGAGATCGAACGGCAAAGTAAAAACCAGAAACAGATATTGTCCTATCTACATGATGTATGTACGTGTCTGAAGTCTGACTACTGTATAGAGGTACTGCAACTACTGGCTGCTGCTCCTACTCCGCAAGTTGCAATGATGTGTGAATTCAGTCGCCGGTTGTCTTCTCCTCCTCGTTATGATGGTGATCCACAGTCTTGCCAAGGTTTCGTAAACTTATGCTCATACATTTTGAATTATTATTGCATCAGCTCCAGTCTGAATGGGCCAAAGTGACCTTTATTATCTCACATTTGGGTAGTGAGGCCTTAGCATGGGCAAACTTTTTGTGGGAGAAACCTATTAACATTAATTTACAACTGTTCCTGGAATCTTTTCAGATCGTTTTTGCAGAGCATGATGTGCTTCTGCGGCCTCCTCACTTCTATGCCTTCCCCAAAGCTCCCTTACTGTAGACCAATATGCTATCAAATTCCGAACACTGGTGTCTAAACTGGCCTGGAATAATGAAGCTTCGGTTACAGCCTTCTGTGAGAGGCTGTCTGGCAGGTCATACAATAACTACCTGCCTGCATACTCTGGAAGATGAATAACTCATCCTTCTTTGTCAATATCTGAATCTATGTTGGTGGTTAAAGGAAGGCTGTCTGAGGATGAAGAACGTAACCACAGATTTACTAATGGACTGTGTTTGTATTGTGGAGGCAATGGTCATTTTGGTTGCTCTTGTCCCCAGAAGCTGATTAACCTACTGAGCCTTGAGTCCGTTGGAGAGGCAGCCTTAGGTGAAGATCTGAACTCTCCACAACTGTTATTGCCTATGAATTTGTCCTATGGTAATACCCAGTTCAGTATGTCGGCTTTTCTTGATTCTGGTTCATCTGGTAACTTCCCGCCTTAGGCCGTGGTAGATCAGTACCGGATACCAGTGCAACACCTCAAAAGACCCTTGGTGGTGATGTCTGTTGATGGGTGTTCATTGTATACAGGTGAAACTCAAAAAATTTGAATATCGTGCAAAAGTCCATTTATTTCAGTAATACAAATTAAAAGGAATTACATTAATGCAGCTTAAAATTTGAATTTTGTGAAAAGAGTTAATATTCTAGGCTCAAAGTGTCACACTCTAGTCAGCTAATTAATCCATACCCCCTGAGCAAAGGGGACCTCAAAATTGTGGCTTTGCAGTTTCATAAGCTGTAAGTCATAATCATCCAAATTATAACAAATAAAGGCTTGAAATATCTCGCTTTGCCTGTAATGAGTCTCATTTGTTAGTTTCACCTTTTAAGTTGCATTACTGAAATAAATGAACTTTGCACGATATTCAAATTTTTCAAGCTTCACCTGTATGTACGCCTCTATCATATGATTTTAAGTCTCCCCTCCCACATAATACTAGGAGTCCTGTACATGACCAGTACACGCCGAAGGTCACATGACCAACAGTCTCCCTTCCCACATAACAACAGCGCCAGACGCTGAGGCCAGAACCACATGGTATGCAGGTGGAACGCACGTCAGCGCCGCCTGCGCCACGTGACTTCCGGAACACGTGTCCTGCGCTACCTTTAACCCATACACTTAAAAAGCAGCGTGCTGAGGACACACAGCATGTGATCCAGCGCCATTCCCGACAGGCAGCTACATCATGGTAAATATTTTGTTTCTAAATCCCTGTATAATACTCCTTTGAACGCTTGTATGGTAAATATTTTGTTTCTAAAACCCTGCATATTACTCCCTTTGGACGCTTGTATGACCATTGATGATTTGGGACATTACCCTTTGGCTTCGGGTATTCCTAAGTTGGCACCATCCTATAATATAGACAACAGGTGATTTGCTAAGGCTTGGTTCCATATCAAACTATGTTATAGCGTCACCTCAATTCAGAATTAGTCAGGAGGTTGGGTATTTGACATTCCCCCTTTCTTTGGAAATTCATATAATTTAATTTTATCTATTTTGTTGTTCATGCTATTAATTCTATGCTGATCATATATACTTTGTGATGTTCATCCATATTTTACGTTGATGTATCCGGTTACTCATGGAATGTGTGTTATTGTTTTTCTCAGATAATAGATAGCTGAGGAAGGCCTCCATAGGCCGAAACGTCCGGTCGCTATATCTATTGAAAGCGATCACTGTAATTATCCTATGACATAACTGGATCATGAACTTTATGTGATGTAATACCAATAAATATTATTAACTGCAGATAAAAATAGACTGTTTTCCGCAATTCTCTACTATTTATGTTCATGGGAGAGGTCTGTCTGAGTCTATGCAATTTGTCACTGAACCCTTGGATCTGAACGTTGGAGTACTTCATTCAGGGAAGATATATCTTATGGTAATTCCTAAACAGAAAAGTTTTCTTGTGTTGGGGCTGCCATGGCTCCATATGCATCAACCAGTCCTGGACTGGAATTCCAGTCAAGTTCTTCATTGGATATCAGCCTGCCATGACAAATGCCTTACTTCAGTTCAGTCGTCCTCCATCTGTACCACTGAATTTGGAAGGCCCACCAGCTGCCTACCACCAAATTCCTGATATAATTGACAAGAAGGAGGCAGAGGTGTTGCCACACCACCATCCATATGATTGCCCTATTGATCTCGTCCAAGGAACTACTCCCCCTAGAGGTCATGTCTATTTGTTGTTGGTACCTGAGACCTAAGCCATGTCTGAATACATTAAAGAGAACCTGGAGAGAGGTTTCATTCGGAGTCTTTATCTTCAGCTGTAGCCAGGTTTTTCTTCCTAAAAAAGATGCATCCCTCCAACCATGCATTGATTATTGAGCACTGATCAAAATCCCCTCCACAAGACCCCTCCTTGCTACAGCTCCAAAATGGGTGCCTTTTTTCACATCTTCTGAGGGGCACAGTCATTATACATCTAACTGGGGGTTCAAAAGCATGTGTTTGCACTGCCATAACATAGATTAAAAGAAACTTTTTTTCTCCAGAACTTTATTGACCCTACCTCCATATACTTATTTTGTTCCACTAAAGAGTCATTGGGACACCTGTAGGCCGGGATAGACCTGATTTAACAAGCTTCGTGACAACTTAGGAGGAGATTTATCAAATTGGTGTAAAGGAGAACTCACTCAGTTGGCCAAAACAACCTCATGAGCTATACACTGATGTGCCTACTGTGGATGCCTCATCCAGGGATTATTTCCAGATCTGGCAAGAGACCAAGGTTTCTCTTTCTTGGTCCTCCATACCCATGAAGAAAAAGGCAGATAAGAGATGAAGAGATGCCCCACAATTCTTGCCCATTGACAAGGTCTGGTTGTCGTAAAAAATATTCACCTCAAGATGCCATCTTTCAAATCTACTCCTTGATTTTTGGGACCTTTCGAGATTATATCTCAAGTCATATCTGTTTGTTAGAAGCTCTGTCTGCTGCCAATTTCATTCATGTGTCTTTTCTCAGACCCCTGGTATTAAATCGCCACTCCAAGTCTTCTGTTGCTACTCCTGTTCCTGTTTATGCTGAAGATAAATTTCAGGTCAGGTATTTTATATTAAGAAGGTCAAAGATTAGAGCTTTTATCTTGAGGATTAGAAGGGTTTTGGCTCTGAGCAGAGGTATTTGGAGGCTGCAGAGAACATCAATGCTCCAGTCATCCTGAAAAAATTGCTAGCACAAACAGACCCTATTTATAGGGGTCATAAGAGAAGGGGGAAACTGTCATGATGGCAGTCCATGCTAGCCTTTGTCTTGCTGTTCTTAGCGAGCGCGGGCATAGCCCTGCCCCCCATGTGAATTGAAACTAGTTCTGTGAACTTTCCGTCAGCACTGCAAGAGTGAATGCTTTCCTCCACCCTCTGTCCAGGTGCTGGTTAAGTTGCTGATCAGTCTCCTTATCTAGCTGGTCTGTAATTCTACCTCCTCGTCTGAGCTTTGAGCTTGTCTAGTCCCTAGTAACCAGCAAAGGTGATCTCTTGTCTAAATACCCATGTATTTTACATTGTCTGTCTACCGTTTCTGCTCCTTGCTGCCTGCCCCAACTTTGGAACTGTGAACTGGATTATGCACATACTCTGCCTGACCTTGGAATTTCTATTTGGAATATGCAAGTACTCAGTCTGCCCAGACTTTGGACTGTGTTCAGACTATGCTTTTTGCCTGAGTCCTTGGTTATTCACACCAGTGTCTATGACTGCCGTGGGTCAGCAGGCAACTATACCAGGACTACATCAGGAGATAGCGGCCTGGTTGGTTCCCTACCGTGAAGTCCAGATCCCTGTATAGGGGTTAAAGAGTGAATATCAGAGAACGGCCTGGACAATGACTTAGGTTTAGCCCAAAGTCAAATTGGTTAGTTGACACAGTGGGTCCACACCCACTGCCTATTATGTATGCACAAGGTATTAATCAGTATTAATAGCCCATATTCTCAGCCACCACTAGATGGGTCTGGTATCACCCTCTATATATAAAGAGGAAGAACAATCTAGAAACAGGTCAGTCAGTTTAAAGAGCCTTTGTCACCATGATCAACCCTATTAAGCCAAGCATAATGCCTGGTAGGGTTGATCGTGTTGATCAACATATAGTCGAAAGAAAGGTTTCATTTCAAACAGCTGCAGAGATTTCTGTGTTTTTTTTCTTATGCAACTCAGTATATTTGATCATCAAGAGGCGGGGAAAATATATTTATATAGGACCGCTAAAACAAAATAACAAATCTTTATTATAATGTTCAGATAAAATACGAGGGGTATCTACCCATACTGCAATTAGCAGCTGAATGAAACAATGTATGATCACTGACTTGTGGGACCTAGCAAACCACTGACACCACTCTGAGAGGGGTATGTGCGTGACAGTAGTGTGATAAATGGGTCCCACAAACCAATATCACCAACACTGAGGGGCATAACACCACCTGGTCATGTGTATGGACCAAAGTGGGGTAATAGACAACCGGATAACTGGTGCCGAGAGTGTAGCGCCAGATATCCCAGTATTAGCAGTGAATGGCAGAGCGCATGACATCCACTGCACTGAGTGACTTCAGGTGCTAAACTAGGGCATGAATGAGGGCCGCTGTGTTTAACTGGTGTGTCAACAAACACCGACTCCCCTGCCACCGTCACATATGGTATATGCTCATAATAATTTTTCAATAATACAAAATATGCCCTAGAGGTGCGATGTTCATTATGTGTGGAGAAAGGTGATTCCAATATCAATATAGCGAAGGTATCTTTACAGAACAGGCAGTCAAATCATGCGCATATGCAACTAAGCCTCCATTGCTTTCCATAGCCTCATATATTGAATAGACTTAAAAATGGCGCCTCTAATGTCCTGGTTTCTCAAGCTGTAAATTAAAGGGTTAAACAATGGAGTCACCAGTGTGTATAGAACAGATAGACCTTTGTTCAGATTTATGGAATTATCTCTTGGTGGGAAGATATAAATGGATGACAACGTCCCGTAGTACATGCACACAATGATCAGGTGGGAGCTGCAGGTGGAGAAGGCTTTATGTCTTCCAGTGCTGGAGGGAATCTTGAGGATGGTCTGAATGATGGAAATGTAGGTGAGTATAATAAACATGAATGGTGACACAATGACAGGAAATGCCACCAGAGCAGTGACCAGCTCTACAGAAGATGTACTAGAACAGGACAATTGTAGAACAGGAGCAGTGTCACAGTAGAAGTGGTTGATAGTGTTGAGGCCACAAAATTTTAACTTGCTCAAGAAAATGTATATTAAAAGGGCCAAGGTGAAGCCCAACAACCAGCAGGAGATAATCATCTGAAGCTGATGTATAAAGGTCATAATGGTGTTATAATGTAATGGTCTGCAAATGGCTGCATATCGATCAAAGGACATGGCCGCCAACAGCAAGCACTGGGCAATGGTTGGAACACCCAATAAATAAAACTGAGATAAACACCGGACAACCGATACTTTTCCTCCTCCCTTTAGTATCAGCCATAACATGTTGGGCACAATGTTACTGGTGAACAGCATCTCAGACAAGGACAACTGGCTGAGGAAGAAGTACATGGGGGAGTGGAGGCTCTGGGTGACCCCAACCAGGACAATTACAAGGGCATTTGCTGTCAAAGCCATGATGTGGACGATCAAACAAAGAGTAAAAACTAAAATCTTGAAGTTGTGGAGGTTTCCAAATCCCAAGAGGAGAAATTCTGTGATTGTTGATTGATTTCTCTTGTCCATTCCCTATGGAGCAGAAACAAGGAACAACAAAAGATATTAGGCTAAACAAATAAAAAAAAGTATTTTACATGTTCTATGAGATCAGCCTTTATCTGTTAGAGAATTTTAAGTCACCATCTAGAACACAGTTAGGGTTGAGCGAACCCGAACTGTAAAGTTCCCGTTCGTACCGAACTTTAGGATTTTTAGACCCTGGACCCGAACACAAAATTTTCAGTAAAAGTTCAGGTTCGGGTTCGGTGTTCGGCGAGTTAATGGCGCTATTTGAAAGGCTGCAGAGCAGCCAATCAACAAGCGTTTAACTCGTATGCCCTTAGAAGCCATCACAGCCATGCCTACTAATGGCATGGCTGTGATTGGCCAGTGCAGCATGTGACCCAGCCTCTATATAAGCTGGAGTCACGTAGCGCCGCACGTCACTCTGCTGTTACTAGTGTAGGGATAGGATGCTGCTGCTGTGAGGGAGAGAATAGGAGAATCTTTAATCAGAAGTGCTTGTTAACTCAGCGATCCACATACATTTAGTTGTGTGGGTGCAGTGCACAATTTTTTTACTCTGCCCTGAGCCCCGTCTGTTAGTTAGGTGGGCGGCGGCGGCCATTTTATGCAAGCTCAGTGCATCAGGACATTTTGTGACATTCAAATCCAAGCTTGAAATACTGCAATAATAATCTGGGTTTAAAAAAACACAAATTTTTGGCAATAGCCTACATATGGTGCCTATGCTGCATTTTTCTGTGTGAAAAACGTTTGAAATACTGCAATAATAATCTGGGTTTAAAAAAACATCAATTTTTGGCAATATCCTACATCGGGTGCCTTTGCAGCATTTGTCAGTGTGAAATACAAGCTTGCAATACTTCAATAATTTTCTGGGTTTAAAAAACACCAATTTTTTGCAAGACCCTACATCTAGGGCCTTTGCAGCATTTGTCAGTGTGAAATACAAGCTTGAAATACTGCAATAATTTTCTGGGTTTAAAAAACACCCATATATGGCAATATCCTACATCGGGTGCCTTTGCAGCATTTTTCAGTGTGAAATACAAGCTTGCAATACTTCAATAATTTTCTGGGTTTAAAAAAAACACCAATTTTTGGCAATACCCTACATATGGTGCCTGTGCTGCATTTGTTAGTGTGACATACAAGCTAAAAAAACACCCATTTTGGGCAAAAAACTAAATTTGCAGCCTTTGCTGCATCTGTCAGTGTGAGATACACGCGTTAGATACTGGTGTTCTATTCTGTTATTTAAAAAACACCCATTTTGGGCCAAATACAAAATTTGCGGCCTTGGCTGCATCTGTCAGTGTGAGATACAAGCTTGAAATACTGCAATAATATTCTGGGTTAAAAAAAACACAAATTTTGGGCAAAAAACTAAATTTGCAGCCTTTGCTGCATCTGTCAGTGTGAGATACACGCGTTAGATACTGTTGTTCTATTCTGTTATTAAAATAACATCCACCGCCACATCCACCACCTCCTCAACCTCCTACTCCACATGGACCTCGTCCTCCTAGATCAAGATTATAATTTTTTATTTTTACATATTTTATGTTATTTAAAGTCATTTCCCTATCCACATTTGTTTGCAGAGCACTTGCCATGCTCTTAACCACATTGTGCTGCCATTTGCAGCCCTCTAGCCCTTTTCATGACATTTTTAGAGACATTTTAGTGCTCAAAAGTTCGGGTCCCCATTGACTTCAATGGGGTTTGGGTTGGGGGTCATATTCGGGTCCCAAACTCAAGCTTTTTTGTGAAGTTCGGCCGAACCCGTTGAACCCGAACATCCAGGTGTCCACTCAACTCTAAACACAGCCAATGAACCCAAAAATTACTTACAGCCTTCAAAAATCATTCTGGGTGGTAGGATGCTATGGAAACCCCTAGGTTTTTCACCAGAGCCCACTGCGAGGCCAGGTGGACTTTAGTCTGGGGACCCAGGTTATGTCTCTAGGGTTGATAACAGAAAACTGGTACACCTACCAAAATGACTTGGGAGGTACAAAGAGAAGACAATTAGGATAGACAGACATGATCAATGCAGTA
Source organism: Bufo gargarizans (assembly GCF_014858855.1). Classification (NCBI taxonomy): domain Eukaryota; kingdom Metazoa; phylum Chordata; class Amphibia; order Anura; family Bufonidae; genus Bufo; species Bufo gargarizans. The sequence goes on from NC_058081.1 coordinate 22,941,199, forward strand.
CATGAGGGCTTAGTCCAGAGGAAGGCCAATGTTAGTTACCGGGAGCGTCAATATAAGCAGTAACAGCAGCCACATGGTAAATCACAAAACAAGGAATGGTCAGCTGCCCAGGAGATTCAATATAATCAGGAACAGCAGCCACTGGGTTAATCCAAAAACAAGCCAGTAGTCAGTTCATCAGAAAAGTCAATAGGAAATTAAACTGTAAAAAGCGCTGATACAAACAAAATCACAGGCAAGTCAATTATGAATAAGTACTCTTAAATACCCCTCCTAGCTGTGGGATTAGACACAAAGTCAGAAAGCTGATTTCCTCTGCTTCCAGTCACATTGACAAGTCAACCAGCTGAGCTTTGCTGGCTGGCATGGCGACCTTCCCAGCAAAACAATGAATGGTGGTTTGGCTGCATAAATTCTTGACAAAAGTCTGGTCTCAGACTTGTTATTTTTTTCTGTATGGCAACTGACTACAGCTGGAACGGTTCCCCAATGGAAGATCAAGCAGAGTGCTATATTTTAATGATGCCCCTACGTGGCCTACTGCCAGCCTAAAATGGAAGAGAGCAGGAAGAACGGAATACTTGGAATGACCAATTATTGTCACCCATGTATAAATATGAGCGTGGAAACAAATAATAAAAGTAAACAAAACTAAAAAGCAATTACTTCTTCAAGTCCTATGCAAATTATTGTGGTTGTAGTAACATTTGGAAGGAAGGAAACAGTACAGTCACCACTTGTGCTAAGGACATCTGTTATAAGTATTACACTAAAGTACATGGATTGGACTACTACAGTCATGGAGACCAGATACTATGAGAGTGGGAGTCAAAGGTTTCTATAATATCCCCAGGCCACATTATCCCCATAGAAAAGACAGCTACAATGCCCTATAACAGAGCAGTAACACAGTACTCCCTTACCATTGACAGAATTCACCTATATCAATTACAGTCACAGTGGCCTAATAATATTAGCATATCACATTGCTCCCCTGAGTACCAATGGTTGTGGCTAAACAGCTTTAGTGCCACTCTACTATAGATACATTTGTGGTGCATTATGTCGCCCTAGGCAAGGGAGGCAGCTGAACAATGAACATGAAAACACTACTCTCAATGGAGGAGCGAATTTTGCCTGGGAAACATTTAAGGTACATGTTGCGGAGTTCCAAGACATACCATCAATATATCCACTTAAATCCCCTTGTAGCTGAAGAAGCAGGTCAATGTCCAGAGACAATTTCCCCAGTAACTGGACGACACACAGTTTGGGAGTCAACTGACTTTACTAGGCATAGCACACATGGTTTCAAACCCCCAACAGCCTAATTTGCATACAATAGGGTAGCTCTTGGGAAACAATGGGACAGGAAAATGGGAAAGGGGGGGGGGGGGGGTGTATGGACAGCCGAACATAAAATAATATAAAAGGGTCCATCTGTTACAGTACAGTATATGAGTTATAGCGCAACAAGTGACAAAAGGATGAAAATGTTTCATTAATGAACCCCAATATTCACAGGGTGAAGTAATTATACATCATGAATTAAATATTACAAACAGTAAGGTTAAGAATGAGATTTCATGATCTGACAAGGAGTTAGTGTCTCCATGAAACAACTGGCTGATGAGTTCATCCAGGTCATGGCATATCAGTAGTAATAAGTTAGAGTAACTATTTTCTATTGAAGACCTTCCACTAGTCATCAGACTGGCTTACTCAAGTAAGGAAGGCAGGCGGATGACGTGCAAAACGTCTTCAAGAGGAAATGCAAGTCCAGTTGCTCTGACTTGTTACTACTGAAGTTCCAAAAAAACACCCCACCTGTCCACCGATTGTGCATGGATTCTAGCTCAGCCTATATTCACTATAGCTGCAGCACCAGACATAACTCATGGACAGCTGTTGCCGCATTTTCCACTTATGATCCCTCAAAACAGGCCAAAATGGGAAGCCACTTTGTAAGAGCAGTTCCCACTCCTGCGAGCTGTATAACATGTATGGCATTTCATCTGAATGGCTGCCATGCAATACTAAATTTCTGATCACACAAGGTCTACAAGATGTTAGATGTAGTTGCTCTTCCACTCTTAGTCTTAGCCATAGGCACACAGCTGGCAACCCTATTTTGCTTATGTAGACCACTGCATTCTCCCACCGTAGTGATGCTTCTAGAGGAGAACAACTCTGTAAAATGTCTGATTGTGCTTTTTTAGAACCTCCATATATGTCAGAAAGATATTGGAGTACAGTGGGGGCCTATAGGCTTCCATAAGTCCGAAAGATATTGGGGTACAGTGAGGGCTTATAGGTTTCCATAGGTACTTTATTATTGACATTTAACACATAGATACATATTATTGTCTCGTGCATGAAGCTTTGATTGTTTCTGGGCTTGATCCCCCCCCAGCTTTTCATCTGCTGCTCCATTGGACCCACCATAAGATTTGTCTATGTCCAACTTGACTCTTTCGAAAGGAAGGATTTTGGTCACACATAAATACCGATGATATCTATGTGTAAAAATTATTATAAGCTCTGCAGCATCTTACCTAACATGATCTGTATCGCTGAAGAAGAGATGTGTTGTATTCAATTACATAAATGAAGCCATTTTATATAACGACACAAGCCTCTCTAGGGAGTCTCCACCACCTTTGTTATTGTCAGTAGACTCATTAGTGATTTTATCCATATTCAACTCGTTAATTATCACATGATTGTGAAATGAAATTCTCCACAGCAATGTACACATGAAATGTTTATGATACATTGTGGAGGTGGCCTCCTAGTTTGTAAGGTGGTTAGTCCCTACAGATGATCTTTCAGGTCTGTGTGTAGTTTACATGGTTTCTCAATCAAAGGTGGTGGAAGCAATGAAGTCAGACACAGTCGAACTTCAACAATGGATTTTTACTGGACTCATGTGAGCAGAAAGCTTGACGGTTACAGTTTTCTAACAGGTTTATTGGTTACAGGTAACCAAAATGAGGCAACTAGCTTGGTTACATTTTCACATGGGGCAGTGAGCATATGGCTACAAGACTCTCAGAAAGGGCACAGGCTTAGTAAGTGGCAACAGATGGCAAACAAATAGTCTCTTCAAGAGCCAAAAGGCTTACTCTTCTTGTGTTGTACCCAACAAGAGTGTCAAAACTCTGGCTGGAGTCTCCTTTAGCAGGACATCTATGAATATAGATATTGCTGCTTTATAGGTCACGGCACTTTCTCTTCATGGCATGGTGCCACACAATCTGCGCAGGAGCCAATAGGTTGCAGTCTCACTCTTTTTGTGATGCAAAGTCACATGTAGTTTACACACCTCTCACTATTGGGTATTTTAGCCACAAGGTAGCTCGTCTTTTTATCATAAACCTGTATTCTCTACAGGTCTTGTATTACATCAGGTTGCAGGGGAAAAGGCAGTACAATGGCTACTCATAGTCTGGCTAACCTTTCCACTGCAGTGCTCAGCTCCTTTTGTATGCCATATCTAGGCCCTGTGATTGTGCACCAATTGGCAAGTGCCACCCACCTCTACTTGCTAGCTAGCTAAGTGCTGAAATTAGCTGTATATCTGCCTCTAGTTGCAGCATCTTCCACTGCGTTCTGATTTTCTGATGTTCCTGAGTCTGTTCTCCTGGCACATATAGGGATGCTAGCCTCTGAGCTCAGCAGTGTACCAGACAGTTATTCTTTCATCACCCCCAGTGTATAGTGTAAGATGCAACAATTACAGCGTCATTCACATGAACATTGCTGATCACACCTGCATCAATATCCCACTTTAAGTTATATACCCCCAGAGTTTCACTTTTCTGTCACAGGCTTCGTGTTTTGTCATTACTTTCTAAATATACATTTCTTATGCCTGTCTGCTGAACTTACTTTTCAACTATGGCTAGGTGAAGGAAAGTTGGGCATTTGGAGCCTGTATAAACAAAATGCACCCTAACTACTATACACAAGTGTGCATGTCTCCAGCCTACCTGCCCCCTTTCCTACGTTGACATCAAATGGTGCTTGACTTGGCCTGTAGTCTATGAGAAGGCTTCCTTACATCCATGACATACTCTTCTTCTTATCCAGCTACAATTTTAACATTCAGGTTTGAAGAACCAGCCGTGGCAAGGGAGCATGTTAGAGGACCCCTAGGTCACCAATGTGTTGGATACCCTGGCATATGCCCTTTTTGACTTCTTTTAATCTGGCCCTGGTCCGCTTAGGTTAGGGGGTGGGGGAATGTTTTACCGTGTCTGTTTGAGATGTAGGGTGAAGGTTGTAATGGATTCCAACAGGAATTAGACAAATGAAAGATGAGGTGTAAAACTCACGCTCTCTTTTATTCCCCGCAAGGATGCACACCGCTTAGTGGTTACAGTTCAACAGAGGCACTATCTTGGCAGATACAACACAATATGACCCAGAGTGCAGTACACTTACCACTTAATACTTCCTGACTCTTCTCTCCAGATATGGCAATAGTTTGATAAAGGCCTTTGGCCTGAAAAGTCATGTGTATGTAGCCGCTCTTTAATTAAATCAACTTTTACAAATATTTGTGCAGGAGTTGATATCATTCTCTATATAATATGAGACATAGTGATCCAAATTTACTACTGAGGTTGCACCTGAATCCCAAAAGAAATTGTGCCAAACTTTGATGCATTTCATTTCAGACATAATTATAATGCAAGTAAGCCAAAAAGTAGAACCTTTAGGAATTCTGTCCCAAAGTAGGCCAACCAATAAGTAGTGTAAAGTTATACTAGACAGTCTAAAGGTGCGCCAGATGATCAACCAGCTCCATGTCTTTCTTAACCGCAGCAAACCATTTTTGTTCTAAGTCTCTCATTCCTAACAGAGTGACCTTCATTGGTTCTGCCCCTCATTGGGTCTTGAACTTTAAAATGTAATGTTGTACTTTGATCTTTTACTTTCCCCTAGGCTTTGGATCTTCAGACCCAATGTTACTTTTACTATCACCCATTGCAGAACCTCTCCCTACAGGTCCTAGGTTATCCTTCTCTTTTCAGTCAACCTTTATATTGTGTGACTTCCATACGAACAATACAGCAAATTTGGCGAGATAAACGGGAGACAAGGCGCTCATAGGGTAGTAATTTTTGGTAAATAGTTTTAGAGAGAGTACTGTGTCAGTAGTTACACTCACCTTCTGATGTTGTGCTTGTATCAGCACAACACGTGCAAAGGCGGGGGGGATAAAGGTTCAATCCGGATGAGGTATGCTGCCGGTATCTTTCTCAATCCTAGGAGTTCCCAGTACTCCAGAGGAGTGATGTTGAATACTGTGAAAGGGCTGTGTACTAGCTTGTACACACTGTGATACCTTTTGGCGCAAAACCACAATAGCGAATGACGTCTTTTTAGAAATATTTATTTGTTCAGGTGACAACGCGTTTCGGAGTAAAAATACTCCTTTATCAAGTCTAAAAGAAACAGTAATATGTGAAGTAGTAGTGCCAGGGGATAAACCATAAAAAGAAAGATAAAACATAAAAAGAAACAATATATATATATATATATATATATATATATATGTAGATCATAATAATAATAAGTCAATAGATATAGGATTAAAATTGGAGGTAAATTTTTTTTTACAATGCAAGAAAGAGACTTATATAGGAAAGCTAAAGTTAAAATGGTGGCCTTAGTACAGAAAAAACTGATGGACTGATAAAATATTATAAAAATATGATTATAAATATGTCAGGGGATTCATAATTGCACTTAATCATGTCACTGCCCTAGTTGCGATTGTACTAACCACAAGGACACTCATAGGTAAAAAATGATGACAGTGGGCCTGATATCCCGCCAGTGTTAGCTTGGATGGTGTGGAACTGTTAAAGATGTGTGAATTTTATTCTATATTTTGTATATCTAGGGTTGTAATGAGTTAACTTTTTCTACTTCCAAGTGCCCACCCACCCCCCTCTTTGTTTCAAGACTGGAGAGGAGAGAGAGGGGGGCAAAGAGCTGTGCTGTGGGAAGTGTCTGATTTCTCATCTTTCTACAGGTGTCCCATAGAGTGTGGTGGAATGCGTAAGCCAATCATATGGCTTGATGATATGTATATATTATTCACTGCCTATAGAGAAGCACCTCTTTGAAGTGTCACATATGACGTAGGCAGTATTCTTGTTAGAATAAACTCCATTACAAAATGGCGATGGTAACCAGATGTTTACATTAGTTCACATTCCAAAGTAGGATCCAGTGCGCAGAAGCCAGGGTGCTATCTCCTCTCTCTTATCTCTTCTTCCTTTTTGACCAATGAAACAATGTTTTAGCCTCAGTGAGGACTGCCCTCTTCTGAAAATGTATATACGCTTACCCCCATGTAATTAAAGTTAGAGATTGCTTTGACCAACTTCTGTGTCAGTGTTCAGTCTCTCAGCCACGCGTGGATATTAACCCCTGGGGGGGGGGGGGGTACATTGATCTGGAACACCAGAGTGTATCTAAACTGCCCTAATTTAGGGTGGTTTTAACAGAACCATATATGCACGCATACAGAATTAATAGCAAACATATACGTATAAATACATATATACACACACATACGAACAATATGACTTGTATCATGATGAACTTAACCAACCTGCCACAGTACAGCCTTAAAGTTGAAACATATGGGGAATTTACACATTGCAGATGTTGCAGAACTTTTTGCAACTCTTTCATTCATCTGAAAGGGGCTTACCTATTATAAGTCCCAAAACAATCCCAAACAACCAAACAAAATGTATCCACATTCATCTGGGATTTGCATCCTCACCTATCCCTTGGTTGAACTTGATGGACTTATGTATTTTTTAAACCATATGAACTAGGGTATGTAACTATAATAGTCTCAAACAAGCAAATGTTGCTAAGATGCAATAAGAGCCTGGAAATATGGAGCTTTTAAAGCATAAAAAATTGTCCCCAGGGGTAGGTCCAGAACCTCATATTTATTGAATATACTTAAAAATGGCACCTCTAATATCCTGGTTTCTCAAGCGTTAGAATAAAGGGTTAAACAATGGTGTCACCAGTGTGTTTAGAACAGGAAGACCTTTATTCATGGAATCATCTCTTGGTGGGAAGAGATATAAATGTACGACAATGTCCCATAGTACATGCCCACAATGATAAAGAGGGAGCCGCAGGTGGAGAAGGCTTTATAGAAAAACTATGGGGGGCAGAATACTAGATAAAATATCACTTTTAATAATTGTAAGGAGATAAAAAACGGCCCCTACAGACAAACGACAAATAAGACATGTACATAGGTGTACACACAAAAAAAACGGTTCAGGTGAGAGACCAGTTGGGTATAGGTGTACTGTAAGTAGTGGGCTGGACCACTATTAGTAGGCCGGGCGCAACTGTGTCAATAAAGATCAGCTAGCCCTATTGCCTCCTTGCTTGTCCTGGTCCGCCCTATACAATGTGTCCACGGGACGGGGTCCAAAAAGCCCCGCAAGGGGTGGCCCCGACTGGAACTCTTTTCCTGTGTACGTGACCCTATTGAGGCCCTGACACAGGAAAAACACACGCTGTCCGAATGGACAGACAGCATACAATATATGAGAATGTAACCCCATCAACAGATGAATCCCCTGGTAGGGGGATAGGGTGATGGTAATACTCACAGTTTGGACACTCCTTGGGTTGTGCAGTGATGAGAAGGGTAAACGTATTTCCTCCTCCTTAGGTTACATGCACATAAACGTTGTTTGTTTCCGTGTCCGTTCAGGTTTTTTTTGCGGCTAGGATGCAGACCCATTCATTTTAATGGGTCCGCAAAAATTGTGGACAGCACACCGTGTGCTGTCCGCATCAGTATGTCCACTCTGTAGCCCCGCAAAAAAAATAGAACATGTCCTATTCTTGTCAATTTTAGGGACTGTTACTACGGATCCGCAAAAAAAATGGATGGCATAGGGATACTGCCTTTTACACAGAAAATGCTCACATACACAGTAAATTACATTGTTGATCTTTTTCCAGTATAAGTACAGGAAATGCACAAGAGCCCATTTGCAGTGACACATTGCCGTTGCAGTGGGACACTGCACCAGTTCTACAGAAAATGTACTGGAGCAGGACAATCGTAGAAGAGAAGCAATGTCACAAAAGAAAGGGTTGATGGTGTCGAGGCCAAAAAATTCTAACTTGCTTAGGTAAACATTTACAAGAAGGGCTACTGTGAAGACCAACCAGCGGAGTTGACCATTTGAATCGCATATGTGGAGGTTATAATGGTGGCATGATGTATTGTGTTGGTCGCGCATATTCTAAACGCAAATTTTTATCGCGAATATCGGCACTTCGAGAATTTGCGAAGATGTAGACTATAGTGCTAAATATTCGTAATCGCAAATATTCTAGATTTTTTTTCCATCAGTAACCTCCCTTCTTGCTTGTGGGCCAATGAGAAGGCTGCAATATCTTTGTCAGAGCTTAGCAACATCCCTAGCAACCAATAGGAAAGTTGCCTACCCCTTACTATATAAGAACCTCCCCAGCAGCCAATTTCTGCTGTTTTTCTGCAGTTCTGACAGAGAGAGCAGTGACATTGCTGTGCTCTCTGCTTTCATCTGGATCCTATTCCTTATCCAATTACATTAGATAGTTAAATAGTTAGTTAGTTAGTTAGCTTATATATATAATACAGATAGATAGTGTAGGTTAGATAGTGATATAGTGCAGGGTGTTTGGAAGTGTGATAGGTTCTGCTGTCCATACATACATACATGCTACAGACATAGTGCTGTGATGTCACAACAATACTTAGTGCACCAATCAGTAATATCTACTCAGACCTGATAAACTGTGAAGTTGCATGTATTACACAAAAAATATGCACATCATTAGTGCAGATTTGTGCAATCGCGAAAATAATGACTGGAGATCAAGAATTCTAGAATTTGCTAATTTATTGAGAATATTATGCGAAATTCATGAAATATTGCAAAAATGAATATTGCCTTTGCCGCTCATCACTAATGGTGTAATGGTTTGCAGATGGAAGCATGTTGATTAATATAGCGGAACCTGCCCACCACACACCCACAGAATAATGGCGTTATTCTGTGGGTGTGTGGTGGGCTGGTTCCGCTATATTGATGACATTCTGTTTTTCTGTCAGGGCTCCAGGGAGACCGGTGTCCAATTCATTGACACATTAAATAAAAACAACTTTAACATTCGTCTAACATATACCATCTCGGAGGAGGCAGTCGATTTTTTGGATCTAAGATTACGTAAGGAAGATACACGGATTGTCACCTCTCTTTTCCGAAAAAGCACCGCCACCAACAGTCTGCTACACTATTGGAGTTTTCATCCGGCACATATGAAGAATGGAATACCGAAAGGTCAGTTTCTTAGATTGCGACGCAACTGCACACATCTGACCGACTTCAGGGCAGCCTCAGAAGAATTGTCGTCACGGTTCCGCAATAGGGGTTATCCCAAGAAAATTGTATCCCGTGCCTATGAGGATGCCAAGAGCTCGGATCGAAGTAAGCTATTTTCCCCCAAGTTTAAAACAAGGGATGGTAAGATACACCTTATTACTCAATATAACAATCAGTGGACAGCACTTTCCAAGATTTTGGAGAGTCATTGGTTTATGCTTACGTCTGATCAAAGGCTGATGCCCTATGTAGATAACAAACCAAAGATTATTGCACGTAAGGCACCTTCTCTTAAAGATAAACTCGTACAGAGTCATTTTCAGCGCCCCACACGGGGGCTGAATAGAGATGTCCAACTGAAGGGCACACATCCGTGTGGCCAATGCAATGTTTGCCCATTCATGCAACATATATCCAATATTACTTTGGATAGGGTGGAAAAGGAGAAACCCCTCACTTCTGTGGCTACACACTTCTTGGATCACCATGGAGATAAGCATAATGGTTTGCAGGTGGTGGGCTTAGAAAAAGTCCATCACAATATTAGGGGTACACATATGACACAATGTTTACTTAAAGCTGAATCCCGATAGATTTATAACTTGGATAGTTTGTCTCCGCAGGGTCTTAACGAGGAATTTTTATTCACAGGTTTTTATGCCAGATAATGCTTTACTTACACACAATTTTGTTTTCTATTTTTTCTTCTCTTATTTAGATCTACATCACAATTTTTGGCTCTTTTTGCACGCGACCATTTGGTCCTTCACTTTGGGTGTTATCAGAACATTCTTTCCTTTCTTCATCTGGAACAGCCTAACATTGGATACAAAGAATTTCCTGGATTGTCGTTTGGGATCCCTTTATCCGGACATATAGTGAAGGATACATTATGCCTGCTCCATATATGTAAAAAAAATTCGGACTATACTGACTCAACGTAATGTTATAATTCTTTTGCACACAAGGAAATGATATTTTCTGTGTGCAGTATTTCCTTTTTCGCTCTGGGCCTCGGGTTGGGTGCTTTGTGGGCGATGGGACAAAGCATGTTATGTATTTATTCATCATAATTTTAATTTATAATTTTTTATTTTATTTTTTTCAAACCCTTAAACCACCTCTCTATGGAAATAAGCAAGTATTTTCTAGATCAGGGAGGAAAAATAGATCAATACCTAGACAACATTAATATTGCGGAATTTGACAAACAAGATATTGATTGGCTGAATAGACCGATCCAACTGACCGAGCTACAAACCACGCTGAAATCCATCAAGGGCAATACGTCCCCAGGGTTGGACGGTTTCCCATTTGAAGTATACCGAAAACATGAGGGAATTATCCTTCCCCAAATGTTGGAAGTATTAAACCAATCATGGATATTGGGCTCTCTACCCCGTTCATGGATGGAAGCAACCATTACATTAATCCCCAAAAAGGGGAAAGACCTGTTGTCAGTCACATCTTACCGTCCCATCTCTCTGTTAAACACAGATTATAAAATCCTTGCTAAACTGTTAGCCAACAGACTAAAAATTGTTATTCACAAAGTCGTCCACGCGGACCAAACTGGGTTTATTCCCAAAAGGAATATACAGGACAATGTAAGGAGGGCCTTCCTGAATATCCAGATGGGGGATGGGGAGGACTGCTTTTGACAGGGTGGAGTGGCCCTTCCTCTGGAGAGTGATGTCACGGGTGAAGATAGGTGAATATTTCTCCAGATGGGTCCGCATTCTGCATCAAAACCCGGTATCCAGAGTTCAAGTTAATGGGGAATATTCCGCCCCCTTTCCCCTGACCCGAGGAACGCGTCAGGGATGCCCACTCTCCCTCTTGCTCTTTTTGTTGTTCCTGGAGCCAATGGCATGTAAAATTAGAGCAGATGAGGAAATACAGGGCTTTGGGTGCGAGGGAGAAGTTGACAAAATAAGTCTATATGCGGACGATTTTTTGGGGAGAGGGTACATGAACTTGCCCAGGGTTATGGAAAGTGTGGACGAATTTGGATGTTTATCTGGATATGAGATTAACTGGGGAAAATCGAAATTTCTCCCATTAAGACGCCCAGTTCCATCGGGTTATAATTTCCGGGTTAGCATATTGACTCCATCAGACTCTTTACTATATCTGGGCATTCTTATAGGGACCAAATTGGAATATTATACGAAGCTGAATATACTCCCAATAATAGATAAAGTTAGGGAAAAAATTAGAACATGGTTAAAACTTCCCCTGTCACAAATTAACCGCATAGCCCTTATAAAAATGACATTACTACCAATGCAATTATATGTACTTAATGCAAGTCCAATAACGATAGAAGATATGTTTTTTAATAAGCTAGAGACCCTTTTCAATGAATTAACATGGGGGCGCAAACGAGTCAGAATTAAAATACAATACTTGTATAAAGAAGAGGGTGGAATCTCTGTCCCTTTCTTAAAAGGATACTATGTGGCTGCACAACTGAGATGGTGTGTGAGGAATCGAAAGAATAAATGTATACGGCTTATTTTTGAGGAGCACTGTAGACCTTGGGAGGATCTTTTTTACATTCTCGAAACTGGCCCCATTGAGAAGAAAACAACAACAAACCCGTTTAGCAGAATGCTTGGGTACATTTGGCAACAAGTTAGACGTATGGTTGGAGTATCCCAAGTGGTTCAGTACACCCCCCCTGTGGGGGAATGCACACTTACCGCAAGTTAGGCAACTAGGCGATGTTGAATACTGGGAAAAACATAATATTCACTTAATTGCACAAGTCTTTTATAAAGGACAGATTAAGCCTCTAAACGAAATCCTTTCTGACACTACACTAGGATTTATTGATAAATTCCGATATGAACAGTTACGACACGCCATACACTATACGGAAAACAAGAACTATTTAAATATTGTACGGAACACTTTTCTAGATTTCTGTCACGACATGACATTAAACACTTCCGCTATATCGCACATCTATGCAAAGTTAAAATATAAATACACGAAATCGATCACATTTAGAGGTGAGGCTAAATGGGAAAAAGATCTACAGAATGTGGAACCTATTTCGTGGAACATTGTTTACAGAAATATTAAAAGGTCTACGGTCTCCCTTGCCCATACGTGGATTCTTTTAAAAATTATACACCATCTCTATTACACACCAGTATTATTGCATACTATCTATAAAGACAGAGAACAGAACTGTTATAAATGTAACAAAGACAGAGGAGATTACAAACACCTGTTGAGGGAATGCCCGGGGATATAAGATTACTGGATCAAAATATTTCGGAAACTGCAGAATAGCTCCCCTATGAAATATGAAGCACGTATTTACTATGCGATTCTGGGTACTTTCCCAGAGACAGATAAAAATAAAACTGAGCAATTACTTTGGCTTCGGGGCATCGCCTTGGCCAAAATAATAATAATTAAATATTGGGGGCTCCATGAAATATCTCGGATCTTTCAGGAATGGATAGAGGGTATGAATAGGGAAAAGCAGTATAAACATAGTCTTGCCCAAACAGCGGGGAAGAAAGTAGCCTGGCTGCGGATATGGGGTAATTGGAAATGATAACACTAGGTGTGATGACGGTAGCTCCGCGGAAAAAGGGGGTTGGAGGGAGGGGTGGGAGGGTAAAAAATAAGAGGGAGACTTAGTATAAGATGAGATTATGTTGTATTGTATTATACTGCTTTTGATATTGAATTGGAAGACTGTAGATTTCTATCTTTTTGAAAATAGAAAATTTTAAAAAAAATGAAACCTGTCAGGGCTAGATTTCGGACTCTATCAATCAACGGGCAGGTGTGTGCTTCTTCACCTCTGGGGACAGCCCCTGAGGTGAAGAACTCTTGCTAAGGAGATTAATCGATTTATTAGAATTGATTTGCTCATCCCATATATATATATATATTCATATTCTAGGGGCGCTATTACACTCTAAATGCATCCTGACTATTAGGCTAGTTTCATACCTGCGGCGTGAATTCTCTGGATCCCACACTGCCGGATACCAACAGAATTACTGCCGGCCCCATTAAGTATAAAGGGGTCTGGCATAGATCTGGACGCATTCTGTAAAAAATGCAGAGAATCGGCTGGACACAAACTGCTGGATGCCGAATTAGGTGGCCAGATCTACATGTCACAGGTCCGAATGTCGCTTTAATAAGGTGGTATAAGTGACCATCATCCAAAAACTGGTGTATTATACTTGTGTAGCTAAAATAGAACCTGTTCTCTAGGGAGACAGACCACCTACAGAGGCACCAGGCAGCAGCTTTTTCAATGCTCATTATTGTGTATGCAGTGACCCAGTGGTACACTGATTGAGGGTACAACATGTTTGGAAATGTATATTTGCATTGTTTTATCTTATTCCTTCCTGAAGGCTGAATATGGAATTAATTAGCAGCCCATAGTAGCAGTTGCTACGTGAGCCTGCTCCACCCTCTCCTACTTGGAGGGTTTGCCTCCCTTAGGAGTTAGTGGAGAGTGGAGAAGGAAAGAGAAGCTGCATCTGACAGTAGGGGGCAGCTAGCCAGGATGCAGGAGGAGATAGTGCCAAACACCAGCCTCTGAGGAAGAAACGAGAATTTATCCAGGGTGGTGGAGCAGATATTTCAAGGAAATTTTGCATGAAAAGACTGTGGAGATAACGCAAGTTTATGGCTATGGGCTCTGCAGCTATTTTTCTGGGCTTGAAGTTTCTTGTTCTCAAGTATACCCAAGAGGAAGATTGCTTGTCTGCTATAGGACTACACCCAACAGATGGACATTGTTGAGCCACCGCAAGAGAGAATTTGTACCCCTTGGCTAAAACAGAGAGAAAGCACAGAGATATGGAAAGTGCAGCTCAGAGAGAGTGCCAGGCCTAGCTACGGTACCCTGTAAACAGCCTCAGAAATGGAGAGAAATACCAAGGGATCCCTGCCTTCCAGCCCACAACACCACCAACACCAAGGGCACCACAACCACCATCAGGCAGGAGACTCCCAAATGAAAATGTGCCCTGAGGGGAAGAAAGAGTGCACCCTTTCAATATAAAAAGTCTCAGGTGGCAAAAAAAAACTTTGGCAATTAAGAATTAGTTTCACCTCTCCGCCATGGATTCCGGAAGGCTGTTCCAGCAGAGAACATTCTCCGGATCCGGGACTGCTCACTGGCCCATTAAGTATAATGGGGTCTGGTGGGGATCCAGCCACAATCCAAACCGCGGTTTGTGTCCAGCCGTTTCCTGGCATTCTCTGCCGGATCAGGTGGCCAGATCTTGTGCAGCAGGTGTAAAGCTAGCCTAAAATCTCTAGGGTTGTCATCATAAACTCCTGGCACTGATACAGATACCACTGTTGAGAGCCTTGTAGGAAAAATATATACCGTAGGAGCCTATTCATAGAATGCAGCATCATGCAGCCATGTGAACATGTTTATGTAAAATGGTTTTGAATTTTTGACTAACTGAACGCATCATGCTATATAGCACCCAATGACGCATGTTCGGCTCATTCTTAGTCAGGGAGAGCTGTGCTGAAGAAGGGTCAGACAGTGTAGGGAGTAACTTAAGAATATTTTTACCACCAAAACTACTCAAAGACCCAAAAGTTCTATTAAGGGCTATTGTTGTGTGGGAGCAGCAATCTATATTTTTAGCAAAACCTGCACCAATCTGCTAAAACTTTACAGACCCAAAAGTCCTTATAAGGGCTATTGTTGTGTGTGGCAGCAATATCTATTTTTAGCGCATCCTGCGCTAAATAGCATCCAATAGTAAGGCCGCTGCAGACAACGACATTAGCTGCGTCACATCTCCAGTGTAAAGTGTGCGCATCCCAGAAATATCTGTGACATACAGTGTACTTTTTCCATAGACGGTGTCCACTGCGGACAGTGACATTAGCTGAGCCACATCTCCTGTGTAAAGTGTGCGTATCCCAAAAATATCTGTGACATACAGTGTACTTTTTCAATAGACGGTGTCCGCTTCTGACAGTGACATTACGAGCGCCACATCTGCAGTGTAACGTGTGTGCTCCTGTATAACGTTTCCTCATCCCAAATACCTGTGACATTCCCTGTAATTTTTCATTCGCCGCTGGTGACAGCATTTACATTATCTGCGCGATATCTCCTGTGTGAGATTTCCACATCCCAAATGCCTTTTTTAATTTGTTTGCACATACACTTCCAAATCCTACGCTACTGTACATGTGACAGACTTTCAATCACATATAACATTTAATATGAAGAAGGCAAGCAGTAAGGGACGGGGAAGTGGACGTGATGCTGATGGTGCACGCAGAGACCGTGGCCCTGGACGCGGTGAAACTGTGCCTGCTGCCAATGCACCAGAAAAACAATCATCCACGATACCTAGCTTCATGTTCCAGTTTGCAGGGCGGCGCAGGACACCACTCTTGAAGTCAGACCAGGCAAACAAGTGATCCCACACTCATATATAAGTGATATTCCGAGGAGCTCTTTTCAGCGCCATTCCTTGATTTGACCCTCTTGCCAAGCACGCTTGAGGGGGGACAGATCTTGTGCCCTGATTCCAAAACTCTTGAGCATCCATAATCACAAGAAAATGACTGTGGGGAACGGCAATTGCTGTTTAATGAGGTGGATGATGATGAGACACAGTTGCCAATAACTCAATGGCAATTACTGTCGCAAGAGGTTGATGAAAAGGATGAGACACAGTTGTCAATCACAGAGGTTGTGGTTAGGTCAACAAGTCAGGAGGATGAGCAGAGTGAGGAAGTGGATAAGGAGGTGCTGGACAAACGAGGTCACTGACCCAACCTGGGAAGGTGGCAACAAGCCGAGAGAGGAGAGCAGTACAGAGGGGGAGGGATCTGCAGCACTGCAACAGGCTGGAAGAGGCAGTGGGGTGGCAAAAGGTAGAAGGTGGGCACCACCAAACAGGCTTGCAACTGTTCCACGGAGCACCCTCTTGCGTAGATCTCCCTTGCCAAGGGGTAGGTGTTCGGCAGAATGGCGCTTTTTTAAGAATGTGTGGATGACAAATGAATAGTAGTTTGCAACCTCACCACCACGAGCATGAACCGCCACATGGCATCAAAGCACCACAATAGGTGGGCCGAATGCCTGGGTCCACAATCTGTGTCTACGGGTCACACCACTTCCTCCTCTTCCCCTGTGTTAAGCACTGCTGGCCAATCCCCTGTCCAAGACGCAAGCCCAGATGCCTCCCACCCTGCACCTGGACCTTTGCAAGCACAAACAGCTACCACATCCAGTTCCCTGTCCCAGCGAAGCGTCCAAATGTCATTACCCCAGGCATTTGAATGCAAGCACAAATATCCACCCACTCACCCACAGGCCATAGCACAAAATGAGAAAATGTTGCCTTTTAGACTTGTGGACACTGAGGCCTTCCGCAGCCTGATGTTGGTGGCCGTCCCTAATTATGCAGTCCCCAGCCGCCACTATTTTTCAAGGTGTGCCGTGCCAGCCTTACACCAACATGTGTTTCTTAACATCACACGTACCCTGACCAACGCAATTACTGGGAAGGTCCACTTAACCACGGACACATGGACAAGAACATTAATCTAGGGATGCTACATTTCCATGACGGCACATTGGGTGAATGTTGTGAAAGCCGGGAGCAAGTCGTACCCTGGGATGGCACAGGTGCTACCGACACCAAGGATTGAGGGCCCTACATCGATCAGGGTTTCCGCCAGCACCTACGTTAGTGGCTCCAACCCCCACTTCTCCTCCTTCACCTCCTCCTCCACATCCACCTCCGAATTATCCACGTGCAGCACCAGTCAATCATCAGTCGGTAGCTGGAAGCAGTGTAGCACTGCAGTGGGGAAGCGGCAACAGGACGTGCTGAAGCTGATATGCTTAGAGGACAAACAGTACAGCACCGCAGAGCTGTGGCAGTGGATAAGAGACCAGACTGAGCTGTGGCTCTCGCCACTCATCTTAGAACCAGGCATGGTTGTGTCTGATAATGGCCGTAACTTGGTGGCGGCTTTGGAGCTCGGCAAGCTCACACACATCCCATGCCTAGCCCACGTCTTAGGCTACTTTCACACTAGCGTTCGTCGGTCCGCTCGTGAGCTCCGTTTGAAGGGGCTCACGAGCGGACCCGAACGCTTCCGTCCAGCCCTGATGCAGTCTGAATGGATGCGGATCCGCTCAGACTGCATCAGTCTGGCGGCGTTCAGCCTCCGCTCCGCTCGCCTCCGCACGGACAGGCGGACAGCTGAACGCTGCTTGCAGCGTTCGGGTGTCCGCCTGGCCGTGCGGAGGCGTGCGGATCCGTCCAGACTTACAATGTAAGTCAATGGGGACGGATCCGTTTGAAGATGCCACAATATGGCTCAATCTTCAAGCGGATCCGTCCCCCATTGACTTTACATTGAAAGTCTGGACGGATCCGTCCGAGGCTATTTTCACACTTAGCTTTTATATGCCAAAATAATGCAGACAGATCCGTTCTGAACGGAGCCTCCGTCTGCATTATTATGATCGGATCCGTTCAGAACGGATCCGATCGAACGCTAGTGTGAAAGTAGCCTAAAACGTAGTGGTTTCTCAAAACCTACCCCAATTTGCCTCAGCTACTAGTGAAGGTGTGCCGCATGTGTGCCCATTTCCGCAAGTCATCGACAGCTTCAGCCAGTCTGTCAGCGCTGCAGCAGCGCTTGAAATTGCCAGCTTACCGGCTGTTGTGTGACATGAGCATGCGCTGGAACTCAACGTTCCACATGTTGGAAAGGCTTTGTGAGCAGCAGAGGGCAGTAGTGGAATACCAGCTGCAACATGGTCATCGCCTTTCCAGTCAGCTTCCGCTAATCAGAAGCGAGGAGTGGGCATGGATGTCTGACCTCTGTGAGGTTTTAAGAAACTTTGAGGAATCAACCCAGATTGTGAGCAGCGATAACGCTATTATCACCGTCACCATCCCACTTCTGTGTCTACTCAAACGCTTGCTGCTCACAATTAAGGATGACGCTTTGCATGTGGAAGAGGTGGAAATGGTGGAAGACATTACACAGGGTGAAAGGCAGACCACCCACAGTTCGTCTTCTCAGCGCAAATTGGACAATGAAGAGGAGGAGCAGGAGACAGTTGCCTCCGCTACAGAGGGTAGTACCATGGAAGTTTAATTCTATCTGTTCAGCGTGGGTGGGCAGAAGAGGATGAGGAGATTGAGAGGGATCCTCCTGATGACGACAGTATAATAAACCATTTTTATGAATTTTAACTACGGATCTTCCCTATGGGAGCAATATTGAATGGTTTGCAGGGAGTGTGATGAAAGAAAACCCTCACAGGAACTACTGATCGGCTTATCTTTGAGGCGGCTATATTATCTACACGCTTGTGAGTATAACATCGAAAGGCAGGTACAACTGGCTGCTACAGTGCTTCACTATGTATGCGTCTTTCTTGATGTCTCACAGAGTGATTAAATAAGAAGTGGCACACAAAGGTAACTGATGTGTGCTTGCTGGAAGAAGGTGAAAGGCTCGATTGTACAATTTTATTGGTTTTGAACTTTGCGCGGTCCCCCGATACACGTACTGATTTTTGTGACCCACTTCACGTTTGGGACTCGCTGCAATTTAGACTATCCAGGCAACGTATTGAAAACAATCTATTGACTGACAGCGAAGTCTTGACTGTAGGTACTCTGGCACACATGGCTGACTTCATGTTAGGCTGCCTTTCACGATCCGTGCGTTATACGCATTTTAGACAACATGGATTACTGGTTGTTCACCCTTCTCGATCCCCGCTACAAAGAGAACTTCTCATCTCTCATTTCTCTGGTGGAGAGGACGAGCAAAACAGTGCAATACCAGAAGATCCTTGTTGAAAAATTGCTCCAAACATTTCCAGCTGACAACGCTGGGTGCAGAGTCTGTAGTTCCTTGGCCAACCGAGGAAGGGAGACAAGGGCAACACGCAGCAGTTCCAACAGAGGCAGGGCATTACTCCCTAAAGCCTGGGACAGTTTTATGACACCCCTCCAGCACCCTCACCCTGATGCGCGGCCTAGTGTCACAAGGAGGGAAAATTTTTGGAAGATGGTGAAGGAGTACATAGCAAACAGTGTCAGCGTCCTCCATGATCCCTCAGTGCCTTACAACTAATGGGTGTCCAATCTGGACATACAGGTGAAACTAAAAAAATTGGAATATCATGCAAACATCCATTTATTTCAATAATGCAAATTAAAAGGAATTGCATTAATGCAGCTTAAAATTAGAATTTTGTGAAAATGTTCAATATTCTAGGCTCAAAGTGTCACACTCTAATTAATCCATATCCCCTGAGCAACAGGGACCTCAAAATGGTGACTTTGGGGTTTCATAAGCTATATACCATAATCATCCAAATTATAACAAATAAAGGCTTGAAATATCTCTCTTTGCATGTAATGAGTCTATCTCATATGTTAGTTTTGCCTTTTAAGTTGCATTACTGAAATTAATGAACTTTGCACGATATTCCAATTTTTCGTGTTTCACCTGTATGGCACGAACTGGCGCTCTACGCCTTGGAGGTGCTGGCCTGCCCTGCCGCCAGCGTTTTGTCTGAGCGGGTATTTAGTGCTGCTGGTGGCATTATAACAGATAAGCATATCCACCTGTCAACGGAAAATGCCAACAGGTTGACTCTTATAAAAATAAACAAGGCCTGTGTGACAGGCACAGCACTATGAAGTGCCTTTTGCACTGTGGCATTAGAAGAATTTTGATATCTCTGACTTTTTGGTCTAACCAGACTGTCTATTACTCTGTAATTCCTCTAGCGCCGTTCTAGAGAAACAGTAGGTTTAAAGAGCACGCCAAATGCTTGAAATAACTTCTTTATTAACTTCAACTTTTCTTCATATATAACACTGCCGCCTCCACAAAACTTGTGTACAAAACATGTGTACAAAACACGTGTTGAATAAAGTATCACAAAATGGCGGTATGCATAAGATGGCGGTTCAACTGTTCAATCTTGTCATTCAACATAAAGTGGTGGATATATTTCTCTCTTCAGTATCTGTACTCTCACTTTAAGTTATTTAAGCACTTTATGATCTCTCTGAGAGGTATATCTGAGGTCTAACTAATAGTTCACTTGCTGAATTTGTTCTCAATTTGCAGTATGCAGTTAGCAGTAACTATTTGCAGATTGGTTGAGTATGATCTGGTATGGTTGTAGGAAATTTGGATTGCAATATGGAATTTGAATTTGGATTGTGAACTTTGTATTTTGCAATTATATGATTGTATGGCTCAGTAGTTCGTTTGTATGCAATTGGTGGAACTGTAAGTAAACATACATATAACTGGCTCAGTATACAGTTTTAATCACTATATTAACAGTAGGAACATTATATAACTGTTTTAAATACCTATTTTGGCCTCTCTGCTTCCATAAAACACAGTTCTTAGTGGAGTGTGTGTCATTTTAGCTTCTCTCCTCTAGTGTAATGATTTTAGCAGCTCCTGCTAGGGGAATTTCTTACACAGGCTGTGTGTGAGGCTGGCTGTGATTGGTCAAAACTCTTGCTGTGTGTGAGGCTGGCTGTGATTGGTCAAGACTAGGGATGAGCGAACTCGAACTGTATAGTTCGGGTTCGTACCGAATTTTGGGGTGTCCGTGACACGGACCCGAACCCGGACATTTTCGTAAAAGTCCGGGTTCGGGTTCGGTGTTCGTCGCTTTCTTCGCGCTTTTGTGACGCTTTCTTGGCGCTTTTTGAAAGGCTGCAAAGCAGCCAATCAACAAGCGTCATACTACTTGCCCCAAGAGGCCATCACAGCCATGCCTACTATTGGCATGGCTGTGATTGGCCAGAGCACCATGTGACCCAGCCTCTATTTAAGCTGGAGTCACATAGCGCCGCCCGTCACTCTGCTCTGATTAGCGTAGGGAGAGGTTGCGGCTGCGACAGTAGGGCGAGATTAGGCAGATTAACTCCTCCAAAGGACTTGATTAACTGATCGATCTGCAGCTGTGGATCATTGAGCTGCTGATCCTCAATTGCTCACTGTTTTTAGGCTGCACAGACCGTTTGTCAGTCTCATTTTTCTGGGGTGATCGGCGGCCATTTTGTGTCTTGTGGTGCGCCAGCACAAGCTGCGACCAAGTGCATTTAACCCTCAATGGTGTGGTTGTTTTTTGGCTAAAGCCTACATCAGGGTGAAGCTGTCACACCAAGTGCATTTAACCAGCAATAGTCTGTTCATTTTTTGGCCATATACAAAATCAGGGGCAAGCTGCGCCTGTCACCAAGTGCATTTAACCCTCAATGGTGTGGTTGTTTTTTGGCTAAAGCCTACATCAGGGTGAAGCTGTCACACCAAGTGCATTTAACCAGCAATAGTCTGTTCATTTTTTGGCCATATACAAAATCAGGGGCAAGCTGCGCCTGTCACCAAGTGCATTTAACCCTCAATGGTGTGGTTGTTTTTTGGCTAAAGCCTACATCAGGGTGAAGCTGTCACACCAAGTGCATTTAACCAGCAATAGTCTGTTCATTTTTTGGCCATATACAAAATCAGGGGCAAGCTGCGCCTGTCACCAAGTGCATTTAACCCTCAATGGTGTGGTTGTTTTTTGGCTAAAGCCTACATCAGGGTGAAGCTGTCACACCAAGTGCATTTAACCAGCAATAGTCTGTTCATTTTTTGGCCATATCCCAGTCTAATTCTGTCACTAAATCCATACCGGTCACCCAGCGCCTAAATACTAGGCCTCAAATTTATATCCAGCTAAATCTGTCCCTAGTGCTGTAGCTGGGCGAGTTATTTAGTGTCCGTTCAAGCACATTTCTTGTTCTGGGTTGAAATACAATTCCCAATTTAGCAATTTCATAATTTAGTGGTTCCTGCTATATCAGAGCTCTTTGAAATCTATCCCAAAAAGGGTATATAATATTGAAGGTGCACATAGGGTCATTCAGAGTAACTTCACACACACCCGCTACTGTGTATTTCCAAGTCTAATTCTGTCACTAAATCCATACCGGTGACCCAGCGCCTAAATACTAGGCCTCAAATTTAATTCCCTCTAAATCTCTCGTTACCCACCGCTGTACTGTTGTTGCTGGGCAAGATATTTAGTGTCCGTCAAAGCACATTTTTTGTTCTGGGTTGAAGTACAATTCCCAATTTAGCAATTTCATAATTTAGTGGTTTCTGCTATATCAGAGCTATTTGAAATCTATCCCAAAAAGGGTATATAATATTGAAGGTGCACATAGGGTCATTCAGAATAACTTCACACACACCCGCTACTGTGTATTTCCAAGTCTAATTCTGTCACTAAACCCATACCTGTCACCCAGCGCCTAAATACTAGGCCTCAAATTTAAATCCCTCTAAATCTCTCGTTACCGTTGTCCTGTTGTAGCTGGGAAAGTTATTTAGTGCCCGTCAAAGCACATTTTTTGTTCTGGGTTGAAGTACAATTCCCAATTTAGCAATTTCATAATTTAGTGGTTCCTGCTATATCAGAGCTATTTGAAATCTATCCCAAAAAGGGTATATAATATTGAAGGTGCACATAGGGTCATTCAGAATAACTTCACACACACCCGCTACTGTGTATTTCCAAGTCTAATTCTGTCACTAAATCCATACCGGTGACCCAGCGCCTAAATACTAGGCCTCAAATTTAATTCCCTCTAAATCTCTCGTTACCCACCGCTGTACTGTTGTTGCTGGGCAAGATATTTAGTGTCCGTCAAAGCACATTTTTTGTTCTGGGTTGAAGTACAATTCCCAATTTAGCAATTTCATAATTTAGTGGTTTCTGCTATATCAGAGCTATTTGAAATCTATCCCTAAAAGGGTATATAATATTGAAGGTGCACATAGGGTCATTCAGAATAACTTCACACACACCCGCTACTGTGTATTTCCAAGTCTAATTCTGTCACTAAACCCATACCTGTCACCCAGCGCCTAAATACTAGGCCTCAAATTTATATCCAGCTAAATCTGTCCCTAGTGCTGTAGCTGGGCGAGTTATTTAGTGTCCGTTCAAGCACATTTCTTGTTCTGGGTTGAAATACAATTCCCAATTTAGCAATTTCATAATTTAGTGGTTCCTGCTATATCAGAGCTCTTTGAAATCTATCCCAAAAAGGGTATATAATATTGAAGGTGCACATAGGGTCATTCAGAGTAACTTCACACACACCCGCTACTGTGTATTTCCAAGTCTAATTCTGTCACTAAATCCATACCGGTGACCCAGCGCCTAAATACTAGGCCTCAAATTTAATTCCCTCTAAATCTCTCGTTACCCACCGCTGTACTGTTGTTGCTGGGCAAGATATTTAGTGTCCGTCAAAGCACATTTTTTGTTCTGGGTTGAAGTACAATTCCCAATTTAGCAATTTCATAATTTAGTGGTTTCTGCTATATCAGAGCTATTTGAAATCTATCCCAAAAAGGGTATATAATATTGAAGGTGCACATAGGGTCATTCAGAATAACTTCACACACACCCGCTACTGTGTATTTCCAAGTCTAATTCTGTCACTAAACCCATACCTGTCACCCAGCGCCTAAATACTAGGCCTCAAATTTAAATCCCTCTAAATCTCTCGTTACCGTTGTCCTGTTGTAGCTGGGAAAGTTATTTAGTGCCCGTCAAAGCACATTTTTTGTTCTGGGTTGAAGTACAATTCCCAATTTAGCAATTTCATAATTTAGTGGTTCCTGCTATATCAGAGCTATTTGAAATCTATCCCAAAAAGGGTATATAATATTGAAGGTGCACATAGGGTCATTCAGAATAACTTCACACACACCCGCTACTGTGTATTTCCAAGTCTAATTCTGTCACTAAATCCATACCGGTGACCCAGCGCCTAAATACTAGGCCTCAAATTTAATTCCCTCTAAATCTCTCGTTACCCACCGGTGTACTGTTGTTGCTGGGCAAGATATTTAGTGTCCGTCAAAGCACATTTTTTGTTCTGGGTTGAAGTACAATTCCCAATTTAGCAATTTCATAATTTAGTGGTTTCTGCTATATCAGAGCTATTTGAAATCTATCCCTAAAAGGGTATATAATATTGAAGGTGCACATAGGGTCATTCAGAATAACTTCACACACACCCGCTACTGTGTATTTCCAAGTCTAATTCTGTCACTAAACCCATACCTGTCACCCAGCGCCTAAATACTAGGCCTCAAATTTAAATCCCTCTAAATCTCTCGTTACCGTTGTCCTGTTGTAGCTGGGAAAGTTATTTAGTGCCCGTCAAAGCACATTTTTTGTTCTGGGTTGAAGTACAATTCCCAATTTAGCAATTTCATAATTTAGTGGTTCCTGCTATATCAGAGCTATTTGAAATCTATCCCAAAAAGGGTATATAATATTGAAGGTGCACATAGGGTCATTCAGAATAACTTCACACACACGCTTCTGTGCATTTCCAAGTCTAATTCTGTCACTAAATCCATACCGGTGACCCAGCGCCTAAATACTAGGCCTCAAATTTAATTCCCTCTAAATCTCTCGTTACCCACCGCTGTACTGTTGTTGCTGGGCAAGATATTTAGTGTCCGTCAAAGCACATTTTTTGTTCTGGGTTGAAGTACAATTCCCAATTTAGCAATTTCATAATTTAGTGGTTTCTGCTATATCAGAGCTATTTGAAATCTATCCCTAAAAGGGTATATAATATTGAAGGTGCGCATAGGGTCATTCAGAATAACTTCACACACACCCGCTACTGTGTATTTCCAAGTCTAATTCTGTCACTAAATCCATACCGGTGACCCAGCGCCTAAATACTAGGCCTCAAATTTAATTCCCTCTAAATCTCTCGTTACCCACCGCTGTACTGTTGTTGCTGGGCAAGATATTTAGTGTCCGTCAAAGCACATTTTTTGTTCTGGGTTGAAGTACAATTCCCAATTTAGCAATTTCATAATTTAGTGGTTTCTGCTATATCAGAGCTATTTGAAATCTATCCCTAAAAGGGTATATAATATTCAAGGTGCACATTGGGTCATTCAGAATAACTTCACACACACACGCTTCTGTGCATTTCCAAGTCTAATTCTGTCACTAAATCCATACCGGTCACCCAGCGCCTAAATACTAGGCCTCAAATTTATATCCCGCTGAATTTGAATACAATACATTGGGCCAAATAATATATTTGTTGTTGTGGTGAACCATAACAATGAGAAAAACATCTAGTAAGGGACGCGGACGTGGACATGGTCGTGGTGGTGTTAGTGGACCCTCTGGTGCTGGGAGAGGACGTGGCCGTTCTGCCACATCCACACGTCCTAGTGTACCAACTACCTCAGGTCCCAGTAGCCGCCAGAATTTACAGCGATATATGGTGGGGCCCAATGCCGTTCTAAGGATGGTAAGGCCTGAGCAGGTACAGGCATTAGTCAATTGGGTGGCCGACAGTGGATCCAGCACGTTCACATTATCTCCCACCCAGTCTTCTGCAGAAAGCGCACAGATGGCGCCTGAAAACCAACCCCATCAGTCTGTCACATCACCCCCATGCATACCAGGGAAACTGTCTCAGCCTCAAGTTATGCAGCAGTCTCTTATGCTGTTTGAAGACTCCGCTGGCAGGGTTTCCCAAGGGCATCCACCTAGCCCTTCCCCAGCGGTGAAAGACATAGAATGCACTGACGCACAACCACTTATGTTTCCTGATGATGAGGACATGGGAATACCACCTCAGCATGTCTCTGATGATGACGAAACACAGGTGCCAACTGCTGCGTCTTTCTGCAGTGTGCAGACTGAACAGGAGGTCAGGGATCAAGACTGGGTGGAAGACGATGCAGGGGACGATGAGGTCCTAGACCCCACATGGAATGAAGGTCGTGCCACTGACTTTCACAGTTCGGAGGAAGAGGCAGTGGTGAGACCGAGCCAACAGCGTAGCAAAAGAGGGAGCAGTGGGCAAAAGCAGAACACCCGCCGCCAAGAGACTCCGCCTGCTACTGACCGCCGCCATCTGGGACCGAGCACCCCAAAGGCAGCTTCAAGGAGTTCCCTGGCATGGCACTTCTTCAAACAATGTGCTGACGACAAGACCCGAGTGGTTTGCACGCTGTGCCATCAGAGCCTGAAGCGAGGCATTAACGTTCTGAACCTGAGCACAACCTGCATGACCAGGCACCTGCATGCAAAGCATGAACTGCAGTGGAGTAAACACCTTAAAACCAAGGAAGTCACTCAGGCTCCCCCTGCTACCTCTTCTGCTGCTGCCGCCTCGGCCTATTCTGCTGCTGCCGCCTCGGCCTCTTCCTCCGCCTCTGGAGGAACGTTGGCACCTGCCGCCCAGCAAACAGGGGATGTACCACCAACACCACCACCACCACCTCCGTCACCAAGCGTCTCAACCATGTCACACGCCAGCGTTCAGCTCTCCATCTCACAAACATTTGATAGAAAGCGTAAATTCCCACCTAGCCACCCTCGATCCCTGGCCCTGAATGCCAGCATTTCTAAACTACTGGCCTATGAAATGCTGTCATTTAGGCTGGTGGACACAGACAGCTTCAAACAGCTCATGTCGCTTGCTGTCCCACAGTATGTTGTTCCCAGCCGGCACTACTTCTCCAAGAGAGCCGTGCCTTCCCTGCACAACCAAGTATCCCATAAAATCAAGTGTGCACTGCGCAACGCCATCTGTAGCAAGGTCCACCTAACCACAGATACGTGGACCAGTAAGCACGGCCAGGGACGCTATATCTCCCTAACTGCACACTGGGTAAATGTAGTGGCAGCTGGGCCCCAGGCGGAGAGCTGTTTGGCGCACGTCCTTCCGCCGCCAAGGATCGCAGGGCAACATTCTTTGCCTCCTGTTGCCACCTCCTCCTTCTCGGCTTCCTCCTCCTCTTCTTCCACCTGCTCATCCAGTCAGCCACACACCTTCACCACCAACTTCAGCACAGCCCGGGGTAAACGTCAGCAGGCCATTCTGAAACTCATATGTTTGGGGGACAGGCCCCACACCGCACAGGAGTTGTGGCGGGGTATAGAACAACAGACCGACGAGTGGTTGCTGCCGGTGAGCCTCAAGCCCGGCCTGGTGGTGTGTGATAATGGGCGAAATCTCGTTGCAGCTCTGGGACTAGCCAATTTGACGCACATCCCTTGCTTGGCGCATGTGCTGAATTTGGTGGTGCAGAAGTTCATTCACAACTACCCCGACATGTCAGAGCTGCTGCATAAAGTGCGGGCCGTCTGTTCGCGCTTCCGGCGTTCACATCCTGCTGCTGCTCGCCTGTCTGCGCTACAGCGTAACTTCGGCCTTCCCGCTCACCGCCTCATATGCGACGTGCCCACCAGGTGGAACTCCACCTTGCACATGCTGGACAGACTGTGCGAGCAGCAGCAGGCCATAGTGGAGTTTCAGCTGCAGCACGCACGGGTCAGTCGCACTACAGAACAGCACCACTTCACCACCAATGACTGGGCCTCCATGCGAGACCTGTGTGCCCTGTTGCGCTGTTTCGAGTACTCCACCAACATGGCCAGTGGCGATGACACCGTTATCAGCGTTACAATACCACTTCTATGTCTCCTTGAGAAAACACTTAGGGCGATGATGGAAGAGGAGGTGGCCCAGGAGGAGGAGGAGGAGGAGGAGGAAGAGGGGTCATTTTTAGCACTTTCAGGCCAGTCTCTTCGAAGTGACTCAGAGGGAGGTTTTTGGCAACAGCAGAGGCCAGGTACAAATGTGGCCAGCCAGGGCCCACTACTGGAGGACGAGGAGGACGAGGATGAGGAGGAGGTGGAGGAGGATGAGGATGAAGCATGGTCACAGCGGGGTGGCACCCAACGCAGCTCGGGTCCATCACTGGTGCGTGGCTGGGGGGAAAGGCAGGACGATGACGATACGCCTCCCACAGAGGACAGCTTGTCCTTATCCCTGGGCAGCCTGGCACACATGAGCGACTACATGCTGCAGTGCCTGCGCAACGACAGCAGAGTTGCCCACATTTTAACCTGTGCGGACTACTGGGTTGCCACCCTGCTGGATCCACGCTACAAAGACAATGTGCCCACCTTACTTCCTGCACTGGAGCGTGATAGGAAGATGCGCGAGTACAAGCGCACGTTGGTAGACACGCTACTGAGAGCATTCCCAAATGTCACAGGGGAACAAGTGGAAGCCCAAGGCCAAGGCAGAGGAGGAGCAAGAGGTCGCCAAGGCAGCTGTGTCACGGCCAGCTCCTCTGAGGGCAGGGTTAGCATGGCAGAGATGTGGAAAACTTTTGTCAACACGCCACAGCTAACTGCACCACCACCTGATACGCAACGTGTTAGCAGGAGGCAACATTTCACTAACATGGTGGAACAGTACGTGTGCACACCCCTCCACGTACTGACTGATGGTTCGGCCCCATTCAACTTCTGGGTCTCTAAATTGTCCACGTGGCCAGAGCTAGCCTTTTATGCCTTGGAGGTGCTGGCCTGCCCGGCAGCCAGCGTTTTGTCTGAACGTGTATTCAGCACGGCAGGGGGCGTCATTACAGACAAACGCAGCCGCCTGTCTACAGCCAATGTGGACAAGCTGACGTTCATAAAAATGAACCAGGCATGGATCCCACAGGACCTGTCCGTCCCTTGTCCAGATTAGACATTAACTACCTCCCCATAACCATATATTATTGGACTCCAGGGCACTTCCTCATTCAATCCTATTTTTATTTTCATTTTACCATTATATTGCGAGGCTACCCAAAGTTGAATGAACCTCTCCTCTGCCTGTGTGCTAGGCCTAAATATATGCCAATGGACTGTTGCAGTGGTGGGTGACGTGAAGCCTCATTCTCTGCTATGACATGCAGACTGATTCTCTGCTGACATGAAGCCAGATCCTCTGTTACGGGAGCTCTCTCCTCTGCCTGGGTGCTGGGCCTAAATTTATGACAATTGACTGTTGCAGTGGTGGGTGACGTGAAGCCTGATTCTCTGCTATGATATGAAGACTGATTCTCTGCTGACATGAAGCCAGATTGTCTGTTACGGGACCTTTCTCCTCTGCCTGGGTTCTGGGCCTAAATTTATGAAAATTGACTGTTGCAGTGGTGGGTGACGTGAAGCCTGATTCTCTGCTATGATATGAAGACTGATTCTCTGCTGACATGAAGCCAGATTGTCTGTTACGGGACCTTTCTCCTCTGCCTGGGTTCTGGGCCTAAATTTATGAAAATTGACTCTTACAGTGGTGGGTGACGTGAAGCCTGATTCTCTGCTATGATATGAAGACTGATTCTCTGCTGACATGAAGCCAGATTCTCTGTTACGGGACCTCTCTCCTCTGCCTGGGTGCTGGGCCTAAATTTATGACAATGGACTGTTGCAGTGGTGGCTGACGTGAAGCCTGATTCTCTGCTATGACATGCAGACTGATTCTCTGCTGTCATGAAGCCAGATTGTCTGTTACGGGACCTCTCTGCTCTGCCTGTGTGCTAGGCCTAAATATATGCCAATGGACTGTTGCAGTGGTGGCTGACGTGAAGCCTCATTCTCTGCTATGACATGCAGACTAATTCTCTGCTGACATGAAGCCAGATTGTCTGTTACGGGACCTCTCTCCTCTGCCTGGGTGCTGGGCCTAAATTTATGACAATGGACTGTTGCAGTGGTGGCTGACGTGAAGCCTGATTCTCTGCTATGACATGCAGACTAATTCTCTGCTGACATGAAGCCAGATTGTCTGTTACGGGACCTCTCTCCTCTGCCTGGGTGCTGGGCCTAAATATATGCCAATGGACTGTTGCAGTGGTGGCTGACGTGAAGCCTCATTCTCTGCTATGACATGCAGACTAATTCTCTGCTGTCATGAAGCCAGATTGTCTGTTACGGGACCTCTCTGCTCTGCCTGTGTGCTAGGCCTAAATATATGCCAATGGACTGTTGCAGTGGTGGGTGACGTGAAGCCTCATTCTCTGCTATGACATGCAGACTGATTCTCTGCTGACATGAAGCCAGATTGTCTGTTACGGGACCTCTCTGCTCTGCCTGTGTGCTAGGCCTAAATATATGCCAATGGACTGTTGCAGTGGTGGGTGACGTGAAGCCTCATTCTCTGCTATGACATGCAGACTGATTCTCTGCTGACATGAAGCCAGATCCTCTGTTACGGGAGCTCTCTCCTCTGCCTGGGTGCTGGGCCTAAATTTATGACAATTGACTGTTGCAGTGGTGGGTGACGTGAAGCCTGATTCTCTGCTATGATATGAAGACTGATTCTCTGCTGACATGAAGCCAGATTGTCTGTTACGGGACCTTTCTCCTCTGCCTGGGTTCTGGGCCTAAATTTATGAAAATTGACTCTTACAGTGGTGGGTGACGTGAAGCCTGATTCTCTGCTATGATATGAAGACTGATTCTCTGCTGACATGAAGCCAGATTCTCTGTTACGGGACCTCTCTCCTCTGCCTGGGTGCTGGGTAGTGTTGAGCGCGAATATTCGAAAAGCAAATTTTTTTCGCGAATATCGCAACTTCGCGATTTCGCGAATATTTCGAATATAGTGCTATATATTCGTAAAAACGAATATTCGTTTTTTGTTTCCCCCCCCCCCCCACAAAATTACAGTACACATATAATTGATTGTTTCCCAAAGGTCCAACAGCTCAGATCTTACTCACATTGCCTAGAAAGTGATTGAGGCGCGAATCTTCGTAAGGCGATTTTATTAGCGCACATGCGAATATCGGCACGTCCCAGAACAGAGGCAAAGGGCTTTGCATTCATACATTAGTGAATTGAGTTGCGAATCTTCGTAAGGCGATTTTATTAGCGCACATGCGAATATCTACACTTGTCCCAGAACAGAGGCAAAGGGCTTTGCATTCATACATTAGTGATTGAATTGAGCTGCGAATCTTCGTAAGGCGATTTTATTAACGCAAATGCAAATATCTACACTTGTCCCCAGAACAGAGAGGCAAAGGCCTGTGCATTCATATAGTATAGCACCATATTCGCGAATACGTAGAACTTCGTAAAATTCGATTTACGAATATTCGTATTTTTTATTTTACTTTCCACCTTACAGATTACATTGATCTGTACTCTGTCAACTACTGTCATCACCCCCCACTGTATCTCGATTGATTCCCAAAAGTCTCACATTCCCTAGAAAGTGATTGAGGTGCGAATCTTCGTAAGGCGATTTTATTAGCGCACATGCGAATATCTACACTTGTCCCAGAACAGAGGCAAAGGGCATTGCATTCATACATTAGTGATTGAATTGAGTTGCGAATCTTCGTAAGGCGATTTCATTAGCGCACATGTGAATTTTGCATAGCATATGTATTATGCGATAATTCGAATTATCGCATATGCGAAATAATAACGAATTTGAATAATCGCGAATATTTTACGAATATTCTTTCGAATATTCACAAAATTTCGCGAATTCGAATATGGGACATGCCGCTCAACACTAGTGCTGGGCCTAAATTTATGACAATGGACTGTTGCAGTGGTGGGTGACGTGAAGCCTGATTCTCTGCTATGACATGCAGACTGATTCTCTGCTGACATGAAGCCAGATTGTCTGTTACGGGACCTCTCTCCTCTGCCTGGGTGCTGGGCCTAAATATATGCCAATGGACTGTTGCAGTGGTGGCTGACGTGAAGCCTCATTCTCTGCTATGACATGCAGACTAATTCTCTGCTGACATGAAGACAGATTCTCTGTTACGGGACCTCTCTCCTCTGCCTGGGTGCCGGGGCCTAAATATCTGAGAATGGACTGTTCCAGTGGTGGCTGACGTGAAGCCTCATTCTCTGCTATGACATGCAGACTAATTCTCTGCTGACATGAAGACAGATTCTCTGTTACGGGACCTCCCTCCTCTGCCTGGGTGCTGGGCCTAAATATATGCCAATGGACTGTTGCAGTGGTGGCTGACGTGAAGCCTCATTCTCTGCTATGACATGCAGACTAATTCTCTGCTGACATGAAGACAGATTCTCTGTTACGGGACCTCCCTCCTCTGCCTGGGTGCTGGGCCTAAATATATGCCAATGGACTGTTGCAGTGGTGGCTGACGTGAAGCCTCATTCTCTGCTATGACATGCAGACTGATTCTCTGCTGACATGAAGCCAGATTCTCTGTTACGGGACCTCTCTCCTCTGCCTGTGTGTGTGCTGGGCCTAAATATATGCCAATGGACTGTTGCAGTGGTGGCTGACGTGAAGCCTCATTCTCTGCTATGACATGCAGACTGATTCTCTGCTGACATGAAGCCAGATTCTCTGTTACGGGACCTCTCTCCTCTGCCTGTGTGTGTGCTGGGCCTAAATATATGCCAATGGACTGTTGCAGTGGTGGCTGACGTGAAGCCTCATTCTCTGCTATGACATGCAGACTAATTCTCTGCTGACATGAAGACAGATTCTCTGTTACGGGACCTCCCTCCTCTGCCTGGGTGCTGGGCCTAAATATATGCCAATGGACTGTTGCAGTGGTGGCTGACGTGAAGCCTCATTCTCTGCTATGACATGCAGACTGATTCTCTGCTGACATGAAGCCAGATTCTCTGTTACGGGACCTCTCTCCTCTGCCTGTGTGTGTGCTGGGCCTAAATATATGCCAATGGACTGTTGCAGTGGTGGCTGACGTGAAGCCTCATTCTCTGCTATGACATGCAGACTGATTCTCTGCTGACATGAAGCCAGATTCTCTGTTACGGGACCTCTCTCCTCTGCCTGTGTGTGTGCTGGGCCTAAATATATGCCAATGGACTGTTGCAGTGGTGGCTGACGTGAAGCCTCATTCTCTGCTATGACATGCAGACTAATTCTCTGCTGACATGAAGACAGATTCTCTGTTACGGGACCTCCCTCCTCTGCCTGGGTGCTGGGCCTAAATATATGCCAATGGACTGTTGCAGTGGTGGCTGACGTGAAGCCTCATTCTCTGCTATGACATGCAGACTAATTCTCTGCTGACATGAAGACAGATTCTCTGTTACGGGACCTCTCTCCTCTGCCTGGGTGCCGGGGCCTAAATATCTGAGAATGGACTGTTCCAGTGGTGGGTGACGGGAAGCCAGATTCTCTGCTATGGAACCTCTCTCCAATTGATTTTGGTTAATTTTTATTTATTTAATTTTTATTTTAATTCATTTCCCTATCCACATTTGTTTGCAGGGGATTTACCTACATGTTGCTGCCTTTTGCAGCCCTCTAGCTCTTTCCTGGGCTGTTTTACAGCCTTTTTAGTGCCGAAAAGTTCGGGTCCCCATTGACTTCAATGGGGTTCGGGTTCGGGACGAAGTTCGGATCGGGTTCGGATCCCGAACCCGAACATTTCCGGGATGTTCGGCCGAACTTCTCGAACCCGAACATCCAGGTGTTCGCTCAACTCTAGTCAAGACTCCTGCCCAGCAACAACAGTTTAACTCTATGCTTTCTGTTGTTTCTGCTGTGTCATTGAGCTTAAACTCTATTCTTACCAGTTTGTCTTCATCCTTTTGAACTTCTAGAACTCTGGCCAATTTCCATTGAGTTCTAGGTAAATCTTCTTCTTTCGCTAACACTATGTCACCAACTTGGACATTTCCCTCTAGGTGTTTGCCATTTACTTCTTAGCATAAGATTGGCTAATTACTTTTTTCTCCATCTATTCCCAAACTGTTCTGATAGGTATTGAACTCTTCGGCAGATCTCTTTCAGTTCTGATTAGTCTTTCCCAAACTCCTCCTGTATGGCTTGCATGTGGAGCATTCATGTGAAAATCACACTGTTTCTCTAACAAATACTCAGTTACTTTTTCTTTATCGATCTCTTTTAGAGCTTTCTTCAATTCATTCTTTGCATGGTCAGATCTAAGCTCTCTGACAGAACCTCTAATGGCTAAAGGCATTGATGAAAGCGTCAGTTGACATATCCTCTACTTTAATCTAATTTCCAGGTGAATTGCTCTGGAGCTCAGACATGTAAATATTAGTCCATATCTCTTGTACTCCTTGTGGTTCTGTTTGGTGATGAATGGGCCAAAACAATCCATTCAGCTATAAAGAAATGGTGGTGATGGGTTTACACGATCTGCTGGTAAATCTGCCAGTCTTTGTTCCTCGGAAGGTTACGTGCCTTTCTGCAGACTACACATTTACTTATATACTTTGCTATAACTTTGCTTCCTTTCACAATCCAGTAACCACCTTCTCTCAAACAGCTTTGAGTAAAACGTATTCCTTGATGCAAGGATTTGTTGTGGTAGTGATCATTAATCAATCTTGTGACGGTAGAATTTTTGGGTAGAATTGCTGGATGCTTCACTCTGCTAGGTAACAATGTATTTTTCAGTCTCTCTCCCACCTTCAGTATACCATCCTGCAGAACAAGATTAAGCTTGTACAATGGGTGGTTGTTTGGAAGCCTTTTAGGTTCTTGACTAAGTCTCTTCAACTCTTTAGAATCTCTGTTAAATGAGTCGTATGACTGTTTCTTCAGCTTTCATTTTTTCTTCTACATTCAATGATTTCTTCTTTTTGATTCCCTTTGCCAAATGTTGAATTCTAGCTATTACGTTTATGACTGTATTCCATTTTGAACATCTGGCTAGTCTTACAAGTATGTCATCTTGATACTTGGCAGCAGTGCTCAATGTTTGTATGACTTTTACTTCTGGATTACCCATAGACAATTCTGTGTAACCTTTACTGGGCATGATATCATTTTCCCAAAGGAACTCTGGGCCGGTGAACCAGTTCGAATTTTTCAATTCTGTTACATTCAGGCTTCTTGAAGCATGATCTGCTAGGTTTTGCTTTGTGTCAATGTGATGCCAATGTTCCGGATTTGTTATTTCTCGAATTGGCGACAAAGATATGGAATCTTCAAGCTTCGTTGTTTATGTATCCTAGGACAACTTGTGAGCTTGTCCAAAAATATTCTTCATCTATTTTCAATTCCAATTCTTCTCTTAGAAACTTGCTCATTGATGCTGAAACTATGGCTGCTGTCAGTTCAAGTCTTGGTATTGTCTGAATACTGGTAGGTGCAACTCTGGCCTTTCCCATAACCAAGGCACAGTGTATCTTTTCTTCTCCTATTACTCTGATGTAGGAGCACTGACCATAACCATAACTATCTGCATCTGAAAAATGATGAAGTTCTATTTTCTTGTGCTTTCCAAAATAATGAGGTACAAAACATCTGGGTATCCGAACTGCTCTCAAGTTTTGCAAGTCTCTTATCCAACTCTCCCACCTTTGCCTCAAATTTTCAGGTATGGGTTCATACCATCCTAACTTCTGTCTGCATAATTCTTGCAGTATTTCTCTTGCTTTGAGGATCACTGGGGCCAAGAATCCTAATGGATCATATAGAAGCCACTGCGAAAAAAATGGTACGTCTAGTTGCAACTTTCTCTTCAATAGATACTTCAAAGAAGAACTTGTCATTTTCTACATTCCATCCCAATCCAATTACGTTTTGAACTGGAAGATTCTCATTATTGAGATCTACATTGCTGCTGCACATTCAGAGTCACTGATGGATTTCAGTACCTCTCTGTTGTTTGAGATAAATTTGTGAAGGCGCAGGTTTCCAAACAAGTGTACTTTCATTCTGTATTCTGCTGGCTCTGTATCTGTATCTCCATCCTCCCACCATAGAAACCTCAGGAAGTTTCTATCTTCATTCTTCACATGAAACTGGTGGAACATATTTTAAACGTCACACATGACTGCTACGGGATACTTTCTGAATTTATAGAGTACTCCAGGCAGAGTGTTTGTAAGATCTGGTCCTTTTAGTAGATGATTATTCAATGCAACACCATCGTACTTTGCTGAGCAATCAAATACTACTCTAATCTTATCTGGTTTCTTTGAGTGGTAAACACCTTGATGTAGGATGTACCACACTTCTCCTTCTTTAGGCTGGTTATTAACTTTCTCTGCATGTCCTTCTTCAAGGATGCCTTCCATGAAATTCAAATAATCATTCTTGAGTTTGGGATCTTTCCCCATCCTTTTCTTCAAACATTTCAATCTTGCTAGGGCAAGATTTCTTTTATTTGGCAGACAAGGTCGTTCTCTAAAGGGTAAGGGCATTTCAAGATGACCTTGTTGATTCTGCTTAATACTTTCTTCTAGAGTGTGTACGAACTTTATGTCTTCTTGGAATATATTCTTTTCTTTAGAAGTTATGTCTGCAAAGTCGGATTCAAGGATCTTGATTACTTTTGATGGACTTACAAATCATAACTCTTGGACAGATATTCGATGACACAATCCTGTCACCTGTCTTGAGTTTGCGATCTGCTGTTTTCCTCCAACAACACCCCATCCTAAATCAGTTTGAACAGCGTAGGGTTCACCCTTTCCTCCTGTGATTACCTTTCGTGGTACCAAGGCTTCGGGACAATCATAACCTATCAACAGTCCAACACCAAACTCCTTCAGTTGGGACATTTTATGAGATATGACAGATAGGTGCTCCAATTTATTGGCTGTTTCACAAGTAGGTATGCAATCTCGATCTATAGGTATATCGTCTTTTGTATAAGCTGGAGGTAGATCTAATGAGGAGCTTGAATGAAGTCCTCTAACTCTCAATCCTTTGACCCTTAGACTGTTCACTAATGTGTCTCTTCCCGTCATTGTGGTGAGTTTAAGCTTCACTGGTTCTGTAGCCACTTGTAATTTTTTGCAGATTTCTTGATCAATGAAGGCAATGTCACTCTGGGCATCCAGTAGCACATAGGCGTATACCTTCTTGTTTCTCCTTTTAGGATTTGAAATGCAAACTGGTACAATCATTGATGTGCCGCTGCTTTTTCTTTCCCTCACTCTGCAAGAGAATACTGATACTTTCTTTCCTTCCTCAGTATCTTTAGGTATTGAGGATTTAACTTTTTGTGGACGTTCTTCATGTAGTGGTGTAGGATGGCGTCCTTTGCAAACGCTGCATGTGGCCTTTTTGTTATACTCCTTAGTACCACGGCCTTTTCTTAGGCATCCGAAACACAGTTGGTTATCCAGTACAATCCTTTTCTTTTAATCTGGGGATTTCTCCTTCAATTGTTGGCACTTGTGTATGGAGTGGTTCTCTCCACAGAACATACATTTTAAGGTAGTCTGAAGATTCGTTGATTTTGTCTCTCTACTGATCCCAGTAGTGACTTTGGACTTGCTCTCGTAGGTATCTGGACCTTTAGCTGCTGTTTTGGTTGCAAAGCTATTTGATCTTGCGCGTCTTATATCTCTCACAGGCCTTTATTCTAAGGATTTTAAGACGTGAGATGCTGTTACTGGATTACATGCTATCTGTGCTTCCTTACTGATGAACTTAGAGAACTCTTTAAAACTTGGGAAGTCCTTACCTAGATCTAACTGTTCAGTTACATAGCGATTCCATCTAGAAGCCACTTCTTCAGGAAGCTTAGTTAACATCCTGTGGTTTTCTAGATAATCGTTCAGTACTTCTAGTCCTCATACATGTGGGATGGCATTGCTGCATACTTGAAGTCACCATACTTTTGGAGTTTGAAGTGTTCTTTAGGACCTATTTTAGGCCAGTTATTCAGTTTCTCTCTAAAGGCTCTTTGTACTAAGAAAGGATGACCATATCTTGCATTCAATTTTTCCCAAGCTTGCTTGTAGGCTTCTTCATCTTTTCTATAGAAGTTACCTTCAAAAACTTCCTTGGCTTCTTCACCAGAAGGAAGAATAACTTGTCAACTGGACTGAAGCAATAATGCTCAATGATCATCTCAAAGCTTCCCTTTACTCTATAAACTTCAGTACATCTCCTGAAAATACAGTAGGTTCCGGAACGGTAAGTCTAGCTAGGACTGTTCTCTGTGGTCTTGCTGGGACAATGGTTGTAACATTTTCCTGAGCATTGCCGTAGTATCTAGGAAAAGAATCATCCGGTTTTATTTTCTCACTTAGTTCTGAATTAGGTGAGTCTCTTTCTTCTTTTTTTCCGGTAGAGATAGAGGGTAAATCCACACAACTTTTTCCTAACACTGTCAAAAGAAAAACATGCGGTAGCTCTCACCTTCCCTTCTGCTAGTTGAGCACGGATTGGATGGATGCAAAAATAATTGGTAGAGGAGAAAAATCCAGCTCCAAATAGCAAAATAATGGTATCTTTATTCACGGTTATTTAAAATCTTCAAATCACAGGAGATTCCTATTACGTGTTTCAGAACATAAGTAATTGTAGGTCCTTCCTCATGACATATAGAACTTCTGAATGTCTGCACCATATATGCCATAAACACACCTGGCCTCGTAATCAAATTATTACATGGTCAGGAGCGGCACACACGGTGCAATCAATACTTCTGACCACCTTTGAACCAAAAAGTGTTTGGTGTAACAAAATAATAATAAAAACACAAATCATACACAAATTATATATATATATATAAGAAAAAAGAAAAGAAGCAGCACACAAAAAATATGTATGGGTGCAAATCCTCCTGAGGGACCTGAGACCAAGGCCCCAAGTGTAGATAAAAGGCAAATAAGAAGGCAACACTCCAAGTAGTGAAAAAAGTGGACAGTTTATTCACCCAACCAACAGCAACGTTTCAGCTCTCTCTATGGAGCCTTTGTCTAGCTGAGTAACATGTGCAGAGTAGCATACATAAATAGTGGCAGTGATAAATATAACTCTCCTAATAATGTAAGATGAGATCATACCTTTTGTCTAAACCCGTAGGTTGTCTCGAGCCAAGTTGAAAGATCCAGAAGGCTTCCCTATTTAGGAGTTTCCTTCTGTGATCTCTCCCTTTAATATGGTAACTGACTCTTTCTATTCCCTGTGCGGTTAATCCAGAGGTGCCCCCCCCCCCCATTTATAACCGCAAAATGTAAGCTGGCAGCAGATGCACAACGCCATCAGATGGAAGCTGAAATAGAGGCACAGAGCTATCAATTGGAAGCTGAAATAGAGGCACAGCAAGCTGAAATAGAGGCACAGCATCATCAAATGGAATGGAAATGAATTGAATAGTCTGCAAAGGCAAAAAGAAGTTAAGATCATAGACGCCAGACTCAGAGTGCGCGAAGAGGATATGAATCAGAGTAGTCATAGGTTCAAACCTGTACTAAGTGAAGAAGCAGACTACTACTTTCCTACATAATCCCAGGAGAATGGAAGGAAATCTCCAGAACTTAATGAGGAAATAAGTCATAATCCTTCCATCCCTGCTCAGAAAGACAAAGAGAGGCCTAGTCCAGTGTTAGGAAAAATTGGTAGTGGAAAGAGGAGAAAAATCCAGCTCCAAATAGCAAAATAATTGTATCTTTATTAACGGTTATTTAAAATCTTCAAATCACAGGAGATTCTTGTTACGCGTTTTAGACCTACAATCTTTTACAGGGTCAGCTCACCTGCAGGCCCTCGCATTTAATTTTTTAGAGGGTCAGCTCACCAGTAGGCCTGCACTTAAAATCTTTTACAGGGTCACCTCACCAGCAGGCCCTCGCATATAATTTTTTAGAGGGTCAGTTCACCAGCAGGCCTTCACCTACAATCTTTTACAGGGTCAGTGTCACGGACGGTGTACAGGAAACAAGGCAAAACAACATGCATAAATGAGTCGCTGGATCCAAAAGCTAAGGAACAGAAGGGAGACCCCTGCAGAAGACCTGGCACTTTCCCTGGCTGCTCAGCTTATGCAAAGATCCGAATGGTGGAGGTTTGCATATCCACGTACCTTGACTATATAACCCCTGAGCACCCTACAATAGTGAGGGGACACGACCACCAGCTCCCTACACAAGATACGGAGGGAGTCAGGGTCACCTGGGATCCAGCAAACAGAAAATAACAGATAAATGTTCCACACTTAACTTTGTAGAAGAGAGGAGAACCAGATGAGCATGCACACACACTCCAGGAAGAAGTATAGGCCGCCCAGAAAAGCATTCTGGGGAGGAATTTAAAGGGAAGCAATTAGTCCAACACATGACAGCTGAGAGAGGCTAACGAGATGAGTAACTGAATACCACAACAAAGAAACTCAAGGGGGAGGTTCTGAAAGGCCTCTGTCAGAGCTTCTCAGCTGTCTGGTTGTGACAGTACCCCTCCCTCTACGAGTGGACTCCGGACACTCAGAACCCACCTTCTCAGGATGGGACCTATGGAAAGCCCTGATGAGACGAGAGGCCTTAATGTCCGTCACTGGGACCCACATCCTCTCCTCAGGACCATACCCCTCCCAATGAACAAGGTACTGAAGAGAACCGCGGACAAGACGAGAATCCACAATCCTAGAGACCTGAAATTCAAGATTCCCATCAACCATAATCGGAGGAGGAGGCAAAGGCGAGGGTACAATGGGTTGAACATAAGGTTTCAATAAGGACTTATGAAAAACATTATGGATCTTCCAAGTCTGAGGAAGATCAAGACGGTAGGCAACAGGATTGATGACAGACAGGATTTTGTAAGGCCCAATAAACCTAGTACCCAACTTCCAGGAGGGAACCTTCAATTTGATATTCTTGGTAGACAACCACACTAGATCACCAACATTCAGGTCCGGACCAAGCACACGTCTCTTATCTGCCACACGCTTATATCTCTCACTCATGCTCTTTAGATTATCTTGAATCTTTTGCCAAATAGATGACAAAGACGAGGAGAATCTGTCCTCATCAGGTAAACCAGAAGACCCCTCTCCCGAGAAAGTCCCAAACTGCGGATGAAACCCATATGCACCAAAAAATGGTGACTTATCAGAGGACTCCTGACGACGGTTATTTAAAGCAAACTCAGCAAGGGACAAAAAAGAACACCAATCCTCTTGATTCTCCGCCACAAAACAGCGCAGATATGTCTCCAGATTCTGATTGACGCGCTCTGTCTGGCCATTCGACTGCGGGTGGAAAGCAGAAGAGAATAACAACCGAACCCCCAAGCGAGAACAGAAAGCCTTCCAGAATCTGGAAACAAACTGCGTGCCCCTATCAGAGACTATGTCTGAAGGAATACCGTGCAATTTGACAATGTGATCAATAAATACCTGCGCCAGCGTCTTAGCATTGGGCAAACCAGGAAAAGGGATGAAATGCACCATTTTGCTAAAACGGTCCACCACCACCAGAATCACAGTCTTCCCCGAGGAACGAGGCAGGTCCATTATGAAGTCCATGGACAGATGTGTCCAAGGACGGGAAGGAATGGGTATGGGAAGGAGAGGACCTGATGGCCGTGAATGAGGGACTTTGGCACAAGCGCAAGTCTCGCAGGCTGCCACAAAACCCTCAACCGACTTACGAAGCGCAGGCCACCAGAATCTCCGAGCAATGAGATCCAGTGTGGCTCTTACCCCCGGGTGCCCAGCAAGGACCGTATCGTGGTGTTCTTTCAAAATCTTGTGTCTTAAAGCGAGAGGCACAAACAACCTCCCAGGAGGACAAAGATCAGGAGCCTCTGACTGGGCTGCCTGCACCACTGCCTCTAATTCAGGAAAAAGAGCCGAGACCACCACACCTTCAGCCAAAATGGGACCCGGGTCTTCAAAATTCCCGCCTCCCGGAAAACAACGTGACAGGGCATCTGCCTTCACATTCTTAACTCCAGGGCGAAACGTGACCACAAAATTAAACCTAGAAAAGAACAAAGACCATCTGGCCTGTCTTGGGTTCAGACGCTTGGCTGACTCCAAGTAAGCCAGATTTTTATGGTCAGTAAATACGGTAATAGGGTGTCTGGCTCCCTCTAGCCAATTGCGCCATTCCTCAAAAGCCAACTTGATGGCCAACAATTCCCTATCTCCCACATCGTAATTTCTCTCTGCGGAGGAGAGTTTTCTTGAGAAAAAGGCACACGGTCGCCAATTGGCAGGAGAGGAACCCTGAGACAAGATACGGAGGGAGTCAGGGTCACCTGGGATCCAGCAAACAGAAAATAACAGATAAATGTTCCACACTTAACTTTGTAGAAGAGAGAAGAACCAGATGAGCATGCACACACACTCCAGGAAGAAGTATAGGCCGCCCAGAAAAGCATTCTGGGGAGGAATTTAAAGGGAAGCAATTAGTCCAACACATGACAGCTGAGAGAGGCTAACGAGATGAGTAACTGAATACCACAACAAAGAAACTCAAGGGGGAGGTTCTGAAAGGCCTCTGTCAGAGCTTCTCAGCTGTCTGGTTGTGACAGTCAGCTCAAATGAAGGCCTTTGCATATAATGTTTTAGAGGGTCAGCCCACCTGCAGTCCCTCACCTACAACCTTTTAGAGGGTCAGCTCACCAGCAGGCCCTTACCTACAATCTTTTACAGCGTCAGCTCACCAGCAGGCCCGCACCTAAAATCTTGTACAGGGTCAGCTCACCAGCAGGCTCTCACATATAATGTTTTACAGAGTCAATTCAACAGCAGGCCTTCACCTACAATCTTTTACAGGGTCAGCTCATCTGAAAGGCCCTCACATATAATGTTTTAGAGGGTCAGCTCACCAGCAGGCCTGGACCTAAACTCTTTTACAGGGTCAGCTCACCTGCAGGCCCACACTAGGGCTGCACGATATGGGAATTCTGTGCGATTGCGATTAGGGCCCTAAAAATTGCGATAATGATATGTGATGCGATATTTTAAGGGAATTGTGCTAGAGGTCTATTTGCACTGTTATGGAGGGGAACTGTGGATGACACTATTATGGGGGATCTGTGGATGATACTGTTATGGTGGGGATCTGTGGATGGCACTGTTATGGGGGGGATCTGTACATGGCACTGTTATGGGGGATCTGAGGATGGCACTATTAAGGGGGATCTGTGGATGACACTGTTATGGAGAAAATCTGTGGATGACACTGTTATAGGGGATCTGTGGATCGCACTGTTATGGGGAATGTGTGGATGACACATTGTTATGGGGATCTGTGGATGACACTGTTATGGGGGATCTGTGGATGACACTGTTATAGGGGATGTGTGGATGGCACTGTTATGGGGGATCTGTGGATGCCACTGTTATGGGGGATCTGTGGATGACACTGTTATGGGGGATCTGTAGATGACACTATTATGTAGGGGATCTGTGGATGACACTGTTATTGAGGGGATCTGTGGATGACACTGTTATGGAGGGGATCTGTGGATGGCACTGTTATGGAGGGGATCTGTGGATGACACTGTTATGGAGAGGATCTGTGCATGGCACTGTTATGAAGGGGATCTGTGGATGGCACTGTTATGGGGGATCTGTGGATGGCACTATTTTGGGGGATCTGTGGATGACACTGTTATGGGGATGTGTGGATGGCACTGTTATGGAGGGGATCTGTGGATGACACTGTTAAGGAGGGGATCTGTGGATGGCACTCTTATGGAGGGGATCAGTGCATGGCACTGTTATGGGGATCTGTGGATGGCACTGTTATGGGGGATCTGTGGATGGCACTGTTATGGGGGATGTGTGGATGACACACTGTTATGGGGATGTGTGGATGACACTGTTATGGGGATGTGTGGATGGCACTGTTATGGAGGGGATCTGTGGATGACACTGTTATGGAGGGGATCTGTGGATGGCACTGTTATGGAGGGGATCTGTGCATGGCACTGTTATGGGGATCTGTGGATGGCACTGTTATGGGGGATCTGTGGATGACACTGTTATGGGGATCTGTGGTTGGCACTGTTATTGGAATCTGTAGTTGGCACTGTTATGGGGATCTGTGGTTGGCACTGTTATGGGGATCTGTGGTTGGCACTGTTATGGGGATCTGTGGATGACACTGTTATGG
The DNA here is from genome assembly GCF_014858855.1 of Bufo gargarizans. Lineage (NCBI taxonomy): Eukaryota > Metazoa > Chordata > Amphibia > Anura > Bufonidae > Bufo > Bufo gargarizans. Next base: position 22,985,383 of record NC_058081.1, read on the forward strand.
GCATCTGTGGATGACACTGTTATGGGGATCTGTGGATGGCACTGTTATGGGGATCTGTGATTGGCACTGTTATGGGGGACCTGTGGATGATGCACTGTTATGCGGGATGTGTGCTGTGACACATAGGGCCATTAGGGGGCCAGCATAAGATGCTATATGTGTGAATGACACACATATAGCATATTATTCTGGTCCCCCTCATGGCACTGTGTCACAGCATTACTTTATTAATGTCCCCTCATGTGTCCTCAACTGCGCACATAACTGTCTTTTTATGTAAAGTCTTTCTTTACTGCTGAAACATTTCCTATTGAAAAACCCCTATTGAAACTCCTATTGATAAAATCACCAGCCTCTGTACTCACTATGAATGCACTGCAATGAGCGGGCCGGCCGGTGCATGACTTCAGTCAGTCAGTCTGACTCCTCCCACTTCATTAATGAAGCAGTAGCGCGACTGACTGAAATCATGCACTGGCCGGCCCGCTCATTGCAGTGCATTCATAGTGAGTACTGAGGCTGGTGATTTTATCAATAGGAGTTTCAATAGCGGTTTATCAATAGGAGAGCAATTGTTTCAGCAGTAAAGAAAGACTTTGCATACAAAGACAGTTATGTGCGTGGGGCCCGCCGCGACTTGCCTCCAAGCCCCTTCCCGCACTGTAACTGATGTAACGCTGGCCGCACTGTGCAGCATAGCAGCCGGCGATACATCAGTGTCAGCCACGTAAAAAGTCAACCATCGCTTTATGAGATCCACAGAGTGTCTTATAAAGCGAAAAATAATTGCAGCATTTTTGGGTCAGCCAAATTGCGCGATACAATTGCTTTGGCGATATATTGTGCAGACCTAGCCCACACCTAAAATCTTTTACAGAGTCAGCTCACCAGCATGCCCTCGCATATAATTTTTTACAGGGTCAGCTCACCTGCAGGCCGTCGCATATAATGTTTGAGAGGGTCAGCTTACCTGCAGGCCCTCACCTACAACCATTTACAGGTTCAGCTCACCAGCAGGCCTGCACCTACAATCTTTTACAGGGTCAGCTCACCTGCAGGCACACACATATAATGTTTTACAGGGTCAGCTCACCTGCAGGCCCTTGCATATAAATTTTTAGAGGGTCAGCTCACCAGCAGGCCCTCACCTACAATCTTTTACAGGGTCGGCTCACCTGCAGGTCCACACATATAATGTTTTACAGGGTCAGCTTACCTGCAGGCCCTCGCATGTAATTTTTTAGATGGTCAGAACACTAGCAGGCTCTCACCTACAAGTCCAGTCTCGCTGTCCAAGAGTTTGGTCAACAAAATCCTCACCGCCGGGGGTCGCGTACATAGTTATCACGGAGGAGTCTCGTTCATTATCGGAATTAACCTGAGAAATCACTCCACCAACTAAGAACATCCATGCACCACCACCCACAGAATCGAGACAGAGCTATCAATCTGTCAATCCTTTTTGTGTCCGGGCCGGGTGAGGTTTCTCGTGTTGAGTCAAATTTAGCCGCATGCTCCACTCCTAGTGGTGCCCTTCCGTCAATTCCTTTAAGTTTCAGCTTTGCAACCATACTCCCCCCGGAACCCAAAGACTTCGGTTTCCCGGAAGCTGCTCGGCGGCTCATGGGAATAACGCCGTCAGATCGCCGGTCGGCATCATTTATGGTCGGAACTACGACAGTATCTGATCGTCTTCGAACCTACAACTTTTGTTTTTGATTAATGAAAACATTCTTGGCAAATGCTTGCGCTTTGGTTCGTCTTGCGCCGGTCCAAGAATTTCACCTCTAGACGCGCAATACGGATGCCCCCAGCCATCCCTCTTACTCATGGCCCCAGTTTCTTAAAACCAACAAAATAGAACCGGAGTCCTATTCCATTATTCCTAGTTGAAGTATTCAGGCGACCCCGCCTGCTTTGAACACTGTACATTTTTTCAATGGTCAGCTAAGCAGCAGGCACTCTCTCATGATTTTTTAAATGGTCAGCTGTCACGGAAGGTGTACAGGAAACAAGAAAACACAAAATGAATATACGACTGACTGGATCCAAAACTAAGGAACAAAAAGGGAGAGCCCTGCATCAGACCTGGCTCTCTCCCTTACTGCTCAGCCTATGCAAAAATCCCAATGGTAGATGATCGCATATCCTCGTACCTCGACTGTATAACACCTGAACACCCTATAATAGTGAGGGGACACGACCACCGGCTCCTACACTAGATACGGAGGGAGTCAGGGTCACCTGGGATCCAGCAAACAGAAGAACACAAATGAATGAACAAAACTTATCTTGTAGAAGACTGAAGTAGGATCAGCATGCACACACTCCAGGAAGTAATATAAACCGCAAACTGATGCACTATGGGGAGGGATTTAAAGGGATGCAATTAGTGCAACTACAAGACAGCTGAGAGAGGCTAACGAGATTAGAAAATGAAAGCAAAACAAAGGTTCTGAAAGGCATCTGTCAGAGCTTCTCAGATGTCTGGTGGTGACATCAGCTCAGCAGCAGACCCTCAACCATAATGTTTTAGAGGGTCAGTTCAGCAACAGGCCCTCAACCATAATTTTTTTGATGGTCAGCTCAGCAGCTAACCAGCTAACCCTTACCCATAATGTTTTAGAGGGTCAGTTCAGCAGCAGGCACTCACCCCTAATGTTTTAGATGGTCAGATCAGCAGGCCCTTGCTCCAAATGTTTTAGAGGGTCACCAGCAGGCCATCAAGGATAATTTTTCAAGGGTGTGTATGATGCCCTCCTTTTTGTGTAACAAAGGGTGTATTGGAGTGCCGGTTCCTTGTTTTTTTTGGCTGCCCTTTCACTTGAGGTCCTCCTTTATGTGATATATAGGTTGTATCGGAGTGCCTCTTGCTTGTAATTTTTGGCAGAACTTGCACTTTATATACAATTAAATATACAGGAAAGAATGTTTCCTAACAATTTTTCCTCTAAAATCGATTTTATCTTCGGTTTTGTGCGTATTATTGTCAATCTGTAAAATTGGTGTACTACTCGGACAACATCATTCCCAGCAGCGACCTGCGAGTCCAAGATGCATCCAGACATCCTCCCCATTCTGTTTCAGAACCATTTTGGTGGTGTTTCCATCAATGTTGACATTTCCTCCTGTAAATTTTAATGGTGCCCAGAGTTGTTGTCATTACACTTCACCCATGCCCATTATTCAAAGGATGATTGACCCATAGAATCTAGGATGGTCCACCAAAAAAATATGCACCTTTATAATTTCCCTGTGGTAAATTGAGAATTAGCTTAGAAATAGCAACATATGTGTTCCTCTATTTGCCTGTGTCACAGGAAATTCTAACTTCATTGTCTTGTGACACAGACCATGTGTGTTCTATGGGGTCGTCCTGAAGATAGAAGGGACCAGGATCCATGTCCTCTACACAGTTACAGCCTACTCCATCTGCTCTCAGCCTCCACATCATCTATTTCTCAAGTATAGGTGGCCAACAAAGAACATGAAAGGGGTGGAGAAGACTGGATATTATATATTCTAACATACTGTTTATGTTTGTTAATTGTTGCAGAAATGAAAGGAAAATAATTTTCTTGTCATATTTACAAAAAAGTGGCAATATTTAGCAATTTCTACCTTCAAGACTTCCAGCGCCTGATACAATAATAGCCCTTTCATCATCTTGATTGTGGGACCACCATGATTTTTGGTATAGGTAAGAGGTCTTCGATATGGTATGCAGTGGTTATATTAAGCTTGACACAAAACCCCATCATACAACCTCATATCTCTTAAATTCACAGTCTCCACCTTTCTGGCAACCTGTAGATGAAAAAACATGCTCTCGGCCGTGATCCCGCTACTCCTGGCCAGGCTTGGGGGAGCCAGATGGTGTATGCGGCAGCCTTGGTCCTCTGAATAATCTGAGGCCACCGCATATAGGTTCCTATTTAGAGCCTTCCTGTGGCAGGGCTTTATAGGAACACAGTGAAATTCTCATAGACTCCATTGCAAATGCATTGGAGTTTATGAGAGAAGCAAACTAATGACAGTTTTTTCAAGTTCCCTAGGGGAACTATTAAAATTGTAAAAAAATTGTAAATTGTAAAATTGTAAATTGTAAAAATAAATCACCTCCATTTCCCCAAAATTAAAATAAAAATACATAAACAATTTAAAAAATAAACATAATGGGCACGCCCATACTATTAAAATACAAAAATATTTATCCCATAAGGCAAACAGCAAATTAGGAAGAAAGGTCAAAATGTCCGATTTGCTGTTTTTTGGTTGCTTCACCTCCCACTTTTATAAAAAGTTATAAAAAGTTATACACCTTCCAAAATGGAATCAATGAGAATTACAAATTTTCAAAAAAATTAACCCTCCCGCAGCTCCATACACACAAAAATAAAAAATGTTATGGAGGTCAGAATTTGGTAATGCAAAGAAATAAATTAGTTTTTTCCAAAGTTTTTATTTTAACCTCCTCAGGACCGCCGTACGCAGGATTGCGTCCTGCCAGCGGTCCTGCTCTTCTGGGTGGACGCATATACGCGTCCTCCCGCGAGAGCCAAGATTTCCTGTGAACGCGCGCACACAGGCGCGCGCGCTCACAGGAACGGAAGGTAAGCGAGTGGATCTCCAGCCTGCCAGCGGCGATCGCTCGCTGGCAGGCTGGAGATCCGAATTTTTTAACCTCTAACAGGTATATTAGACGCTGTTTTCATAACAGCGTCTAATATACCTCCTACCTGGTCCTCTGGTGGTCCCTTTTGTTAGGATCGACCACCAGAGGACTCAGGTAGCTCAGTACAGTCGCACCAAACACCACACTACACTACACCCCCCCCGGTCACTTATTAACCCCTTATAAACCCCTGATCACCCATGATCACCCCATATAAACTCCCTGATCACCCCCCTGTCATTGATCACCGCCCTGTCATTGATCACCCCCCTGTCAGGCTCCGTTCAGACGTCCGTATGATTTTTACGGATCCATGGATACATGGAGGACGTCTGAATGGAGCCTTACAGGGGGGTGATCAATGACAGGCGGGTGATCACCCATATACACTCCCTGATCACCCCCCTGTCATTGATAACCCCCCTGTAAGGCTCCATTCAGACGTCCGCATGTGTTTTGTGGATCCGATCCATGTATCCATGGATCCGTAAAAATCATGCGGACGTCTGAATGGAGTGATCACCCCCTGTCATTGATCACCCACCTGTCATTGATCACCCCCCTGTAAGGCTCCATTCAGACGTCCGCATGATTTTTACGGATCCATGGATACATGGATCGGATCCGCAAAACACATGCGGACGTCTGAATGGAGCCTTACAGGGGGTGATCAATGACAGGCTGCTGATCACCCATATACACTCCCTGATCACCCCCCTGTCATTGATCACCCCCCTGTAAGGCTCCATTCAGACGTCCGCATGTGTTTTGTGGATCCTATCCATGGATCCGTAAAAAATCATGCGGATGTCTGAATGGAGCCTTACAGGGGGGGTGATCAGTGACAGGGGGGTGATCACCCTGATCACCCCCTGTCATTGATAACCCCCCTGTAAGGCTCCATTCAGACGTCCGCATGTGTTTTGTGGATCCGATCCATGTATCCATGGATCCGTAAAAAATCATGCGGATGTCTGAATGGAGCCTTACAGGGGGGGTGATCAGTGACAGGGGGGTGATCACCCTGATCACCTTCTGTCATTGATAACCCCCCTGTAAGGCTCCATTCAGACGTCCGCATGTGTTTTGTGGATCCGATCCATGTATCCATGGATCCGTAAAAAATCATGCGGATGTCTGAATGGAGCCTTACAGGGGGGGGGTGATCAGTGACAGGGGGGTGATCACCCTGATCACCCTCTGTCATTGATAACCCCCCTGTAAGGCTCCATTCAGACGTCCGCATGTGTTTTGCGGATCCGATCCATGGATCCGTAAAAATTATACGGACGTCTGAATGGAGCCTTACAGGGGGGTGATCAATGACAGGGGGGTGATCAGGGAGTCTATATGGGTGATCACCCCCCTGTCATTGATCACCCCCCTGTCATTGATCACCCCCCCCCCCCCCCCCGGTAAGGCTCCATTCAGACATTTTTTTGGGCACAAGTTAGCGGAAATTTTTTGTTTGTTTTTGTTTTTGTTTTTTCTTACAAAGTCTAATATTCTACTAACTTGTGTCAAAAAATAAAATCTCACATGGACGCACCATACCCCTCACGGAATCCAAATGCGTAAACATTTTTAGACATTTATATTCCAGACTTCTTCTCACGCTTTAGGGCCCCTAAAAAGCCAGGGCAGTATAAATACCCCACATGTGACCCCATTTCGGAAAGAAGACACCCCAAGGTATTCCGTGAGGGGCATATTGAGTCCATGAAAGATTGAAATTTTTGTCCTAAGTTAGCGGAAAGTGAGACTTTGTGAGAAAAAAACAAAAAGAAAATCAATATCCGCTAACTTATGCAAAAAAAAAAAAAATTCTAGGAACTCGCCATGCCCCTCATTGAATACCTTGGGGTGTCTTCTTTCCAAAGTGGGGTCACATGTGGGGTATTTATACTGCCCTGGCTTTTTAGGGGCCCGAAAGTGTGAGAAGAAGTCTGGGATCCAAATGTCTAAAAATGCCCTCCTAAAAGGAATTTGGGCCCCTTTGCACATCTAGGCTGCAAAAAAGTGTCACACATGTGGTATCGCCGTACTCAGGAGAAGTTGGGGAATGTGTTTTGGGGTGTCATTTTACATATACCCATGCTGGGTGAGAAAAATATCTTGGTCAAATGCCAACTTTGTATAAAAAAATGGGAAAAGTTGTCTTTTGCCAAGATATTTCTCTCACCCAGCATGGGTATATGTAAAATGACACCCCAAAACACATTGCCCAACTTCTCCTGAGTACGGCGATACCACATGTGTGACACTTTTTTGCAGCCAAGGTGGGCAAAGGGGCACATATTCCAAAGTGCACCTTTCGGATTTCGCAGGCCATTTTTTACACATTTTGATTGCAAGGTACTTCTTACACATTTGGGCCCCTAAATTGCCAGGGCAGTATAACTACGCCACAAGTGACCCCATTTTGGAAAGAAGACACCCCAAGGTATTCCGTGAGGGGCACGGCGAGTTCCTAGAATTTTTTATTTTTTATCACAAGTTAGCGGAAAATGATGATTTTTCTTTTTTTTTCTTTTTTCCTTACAAAGTCTCATATTCCACTAACTTGCGACAAAAAATAAAAAATTCTAGGAACTTGCCATGCCCCTCACGGAATACCTTGGGGTGTCTTCTTTCCAAAATGGGGTCACTTGTGGCGTAGTTATACTGCCCTGGCAATTTAGGGGCCCAAATGTGTGAGAAGTACCTTGCAATCAAAATGTGTAAAAAATGGAATGGCCTGCAAAATCTGAAAGGTGCACTTTGGAATATGTGCCCCTTTGCCCACCTTGGCAGCAAAAAAGTGTGACACATCTGGTATCCCCGTACTCAGGAGAAGTTGGGGAATGTGTTTTGGGGTGTCATTTTACATATACCCATGCTGGATGAGAGAAATATCTTGGCAAAAGACAACTTTTCCCATTTTTTTATACAAAGTTGGCATTTGACCAAGATATTTTTCTCACCCAGCATGGGTATATGTAAAATGACACCCCAAAACACATTCCCCAACTTCTCCTGAGTACGGCGATACCAGATGTGTCACACTTTTTTGCTGCCAAGGTGGGCAAAGGGGCACATATTCCAAAGTGCACCTTTTGGATTTCACCGGTCATTTTTTACACATTTTGATTGCAAAGTTCTTCTCACACATTTGGGCCCCTAAATTGCCAGGGCAGTATAACTACCCCACAAGTGATCCCATTTTGGAAAGAAGACACCCCAAGGTATTCTGTGAGGGGCATGGGGAGTTCCTAGAATTTTTTATTTTTTGTCGCAAGTTAGTGGAATATGAGACTTTGTAAGAAAAAATAAAAAAAAAAAAATCATCATCATTTTCCGCTAACTTGTGACAAAAAATAAAAAGTTCTATGAACTCACTATGCCCATCAGCGAATACCTTAGGGTGTCTACTTTCCGAAATGGGGTCATTTGTGGGGGTTTTCTACTGTTTGGGCATTGTAGAACCTCAGGAAACATGACAGGTGCTCAGAAAGTCAGAGCTGTTTCAAAAAGCGGAAATTCACATTTTTGTACCATAGTTTGTAAACGCTATAACTTTTACCCAAACCATTTTTTTTTTTTTGCCCAAACATTTTTTTTTATCAAAGACATGTAGAACAATAAATTTGGCGAAAAATTTATATATGGATGTCGTTTTTTTTTGCAAAATTTTACAGCTGAAAGTGAAAAATGACATTTTTTTGCAAAAAAATCGTTACATTTTGATTAATAACAAAAAATGTAAAAATGTCAGCAGCAATAAAATACCACCAAATGAAAGCTCCATTAGTGAGAAGAAAAGGAGGTAAAATTCATTTGGGTGGTAAGTTGCATGACCGAGCGATAAACGGTGAAAGGAGTGTGGTGCCGAAGTGTAAAAAGTGCTCTGGTCATGAAGGGGGTTTCACCTAGTGGGGCTGAAGTGGTTAAAATGCAAGAAAAACTATACATATGTGGTATTATTCTGACTCAGATTGTTGTAATAGCGATTTATCCCTAGTGAGACCTCTATGCCTGGCCTGTATGAGCAGATATAATCACTGCAGACAATCCTTATCAGATAGCTTGAACTCACCAACACCAAGTTTATACGTGTAAGTTGCTTTATTCTGTAAGCCAGATAACAGAGTACAGCAGAACAGATGGATTCCGGTATTGTGCAGTCAAAAGATGATGCTTTCTTAAGCGTACATGAGAATACATGTGTACCTGTACATATGCTGGAGCAGTATAAATGATACAGGAAGTGAGGTACACAGAAGAAGGGGTGGAGCAATGAAAGGAAATTAATCACTGATATCACAAACAAGAAAAACAAGTGCAATACCAAAAACGGCCACTAGATGGGAGCACATAACCAAATATAGAATATCATATGAATTAAACTACATAGATTTTAACTGCGTAGCAGCACAATACCTGTACTGTAATTGTAATTGTACTGACCCAGAAAATAAGAATCAGGTAAATTTTACCACATATGAATTGCTGTTAAAAAAACCCCATAAAACTGCGTGGATTTTTTTCCCACTTCCAATTACTTTGTATGCAACTGTAAATTGTGCCTTTAGAAAGTACAACTAGTGCAGCAAAAATAAAAAAAGCCCTCATATGGCTATGTGAATGGAAAAAATAAAGGTATGGTTTTGAGAAGGCTGGGAGTTAAAAAACGAAAATGAAAAAATGAAAATCGCCCCAGCCATGAAGAGGTTAAGCGATCTTTTCTATTTATAACTTTTGCCACTGCTTCAAGATTTTAAACAATTTCCTAATGGCTCCTCTAATATCCTGGTTCCTCAAGCTGTAAATTACAGGGTTAAACAATGGAGTCACCAGTGTGTATAGAACAGAGAGCCCTTTGTTCAGATTTATGGAATTATCTCTTGGTGGGAAGATATAAATGGATGACAACGTTCCGTAGTACATGCACACAACAATCAGGTGGGAGCTGCAGGTGGAGAAGGCTTTATGTCTTCCAGTGCCGGAGGGAATCTTGAGGATGGTCTGAATGATGGAAATGTAGGTGACTATGATAAACATGAATGGAGTCAAGAGGACTGGAAAGGAGACCACAGCCGTGACCAGTTCTACAGAAGACGTACTTGAGCAGGACAATTGTAGAAGAGGAGCAATGTCACAGAAAAAATGATCAATGATGTTATGGCGGCAGAATTCTAATTTGCTTAAGAAAATGTAAACTGATAGAGGAAAGGTGAAGCCCAGCAACCAGCAGAAGGTCACCATCTGAAGCTGATGGTTAAAGGTCATAATAGTGGCATAGTGTAATGGTCTGCAGATGGCCACATGCCGATCAAAGGACATGGCTGCCAACAAAAAGCACTGGGCAATGCTGGGAACACTCAATAAGTAGAACTGAGATAAACACCTGGACACTGATAGTCGTCCTTCTCTCACTAGTATCAACCATAGCATATTGGGCACAATGTTACTGGTGAACAGGATCTCAGACAAGGACAGCTGACTGAGAAAGAAGTACATAGGGGAGTGGAGGTTCTGGGTGACCCCAACCAAGACTACAACAAAGATGTTTGATGTTAAAGCCATGATGTGGATTATCAAAAAGAAGATGAAAATTACAATTCGGAGGTTGTGGAGGTTTCCAAATCCTAAGAGGAGAAATTCTGTGACCAGTGATTGATTTCTCCTATCCATTTCTTGAAGACCAGAAACAGGATATGACAAGAACAGAAAAACTAAGGTGGCACCACAATATTACCTACAGCTTTCTATAGGACATCAGGTTAACACAGAGATGTACTGTACAGACAACAAAAGGGGCATATGTTCACCACTTTAGAGACCTAGTGGGCCTCCACCTGGCCTGAGCTTGTCTATCTATCTATCTATCTATCTATCTATCTATCTATCTATCTATCGATGAATATTTTTTATATATCTAAATGACCTTTTATGTAGGCATTCATGACCAAGCGGCCTACACTGAGGAGGACCAGATGGAGAATCAGCCATGTGGCACCCTTCTTTTGAAGTCTAAAGCAGTCATTGGCTTAGCTGCAACACAGATTACTTGGATAGGGCCACCACTCCTATAAGTGCCTGCTATAGGGGGTCATGAGTTCTAGAAGTGGGATTGGGGTTCCACACAAAATTTTTTGCCAAGGGGCTTCCACCAACCATTTACGTATATGTCTTAGGCTCTATGCACCTGGTGGAACTGTTAGCACAGAGCCTCTACTGTGGAAAACAAAGTCCATATTGAGTGTGATGATTTGTGGACTCTTCATATATCCAATAGGGTATAGCATCTTTTTCTATTTCCATATAAAGAAGAGAGAGAAACCTTTGTACAAAGTATATGCCTGTATAATATCACAGGTATATATCGGTACAGTAGAACACCACATATTTCTATGGGTGTTGCATTATGACTCCATGCAACTCGAAATATAGCTGGGCTCTTGAGGCTTTACAGAAACATCTACAAATGCTTAGGTGGTCACCTATGGATTGGGTTATTTGAGTACCCCATTATAAATGCTACTCATGAGAAAATCCTCTACATATGATGTCCACATGGGAAATGCTTTTGATTATCTCTTGGTCTAGATGATGAGTGGCATGGGCTATATTCTAATTCGCGATATTTCACAAATATTTTGTAGAATATTCGTCATATATTCGTGAATTTCGAGAATTCGAGATTATTTTATTGAATGTGAAAAATCGGCAGTTAAGAAAACGCATAATGCGAATTCGTAACGCGATATACAGGCGTGGGTCATTTTGGCTACATTTTTCAAGCTGGTATAAGTTTCCTGAGACTGGAGAAAATGGTTGGCACAGCAGAACATTACAATACAATAGCTTTATATGCAGATAGAGTCAAGTGCTCCAATATATTCGTGATTGCGCTAATCGGCCGTGATTAGAATATTGTATCGCACTACGTGCAACTTCACATTTAGCAGGTCTGACTACAGATTACTTATTGGTGCACTAAGTCTTGTGAACTTGACATTGCTTCCTTCTCATTGGCCCACAAGCAAGAAGCAGAGAGGAATAATGTGTTCAGATGGAAAAAAATGCTGAATATTCGATATAACAAATATATAGCACTATATTCTAAATATTCGCGAATTCTCGAAGTGGCGATATTCGCGATAAAAATTTGCTATTCAAATATTCGTGCTCAACACTTGTCTAGATCTGTCTGCTTCAGATCTAGACAGAAATTCCTGAATAATCCATGAGTTTCATGCATCCTCCATGCATCACTCAGCTAAAGAAATAATATGTGCAAAATAAGAAAATAATTCTCCTGCGTGTGTTTTTCAACTTCAGTCTAGTCCAAAACAAGGATGTAATCTCAGGTACATTCCCAGCTAGCACTAAAAATGCCTAGACCTTCTCCTTTATTGGTGAGGTCCTGCTGACACTGACCTTGTTTAGAAGTGCAGTACCTGAAATCAGTCCATCTGCATGAAAGTCTAATGTAGCAGAGCTGAAGTTGCTACTGTGTATAATGTCAAGCATATCATTTCTAGCCTTGCCAAATAATAAACTCAGCTCTGCAACATTTGTACATACAGTTTGTTCTGTTGTAGTAATGCACTATGGGTGTAACCACCAAGGTAGCGGACAACACAACTTGTATGGTGTCCAGCAGGTATGGGGACCCACCTGCATTCACCGGTTGGGTACAGTACACTTGTGTCAATGAAAAAACATGAAAAAAAATAAAAATAAAACTCTCAGAATATGAACATATTTCGTGCTGAAGTGGGCAACAAACTTCCTTCCATGGTCGGCGTCAGCTCAAGATCAACAGTAGGGTCCATTACAACGTGGTTAAATATGTATTTGGTGAAGTTAAAAATAAGATCGCCCAAGATCCCATATAGACACCTGCAGCTGAACTTGGTTGCTGATCATATAATTTGGGATATGAGGTAAGCAGATAGGGTGAGAGACTTTACCTGACATGATATAAGATGTATTAGACCACACAGCTTTGTTTCCAATATAATACCACGAAACATTCTATATAATAACACCAGATCCTCAGGGGAGAGGCCTAATTATTGTCAGTAGACTTGTTAGTGCTTATTGTTTAATTTCTTCTCTATAATGATTAATTATGAGGTTATTTTAGTTTGTTTATCTCATATTAAGTCAGACTTGGCAATTTATTTGTAAATGTTCATTCAGAACAGATAAAGAGTAGTGAAGGATGAACAGAATGCGAACTCGCGTTCATGAGCAAATGTTTACGAACCGCGCGTTTGCTGCGGGTCCCATTGACTTTAATCGCAGGCGAACCTAAAAAACCTTCAGGTCATATTTGCAGCCACCAAATACTTACTAGAAGTGCACAAATAGTACCACAACATGGACGGTGATATAA